>NW_026526666.1:96214641-96749641 GCF_024362965.1 Panthera pardus | reverse complement strand
TCATGTTTAAGATCCCCTGTTCCCTTCTCTCTGAGTATTCTTTCTGTCCACCACAGTCTGTGTCCAGGAATTGTGAAGGATGATTGGGATGTGTCATCTGGTGGGTATGCTGGTAGTTTATCTTCCGAGTGAGGGATTCTCTGCCCTTTCAGGGATCTTTTCACACTTCTCTAGCTCTCTGGCCCCAGGGCCTGAACCTACAGTGTCAGGTTGGGAATGTTTCCTTCTGCTCCTTGGCACAAGCAGAGGAGGGGTGCCTGCCCTAGTGTTCTAAACATTGACATGGGGCATCTCTTCTTCAGGGAGTTAAAACTATGTTGTCCACAGATTACCGGGTCACACCAGTAATTCTAGGAGGTCGTCTTCTACTGGCCCCATCACTGATGTCTACTTATGGTCAATGCTCATTACACCAGTACCTAGTGAGACCTGAGGTAAAAATTCCGGAAAGGCTGCTGAGTAAATGAGTGCTGAATGCATTATTCCTAACTGGAACTGGAAAATACGTTCCCATTTTTATTAATTGAGTTCAAGTTACTTTGTACTGATTCCCTCTAAATCATTGGTCTGTGTTTTCTCTTTCTGGCATTCTCTTTGTTGTTGTTGTCACCAATTGTACGATCGTTGACTCTTCTTTCCTTGGCATGTCGACCTGCAGGAATTTTTAACGATGTCTGTAGGTGTTACTCCATCATTTCTTTTTTCGATTTGTTTGTGAAAATGTCAAATTGTCCAAGTTCCAGCCCTGATTCTCTGAGTGGATTTACTGTTTACCGTTGTCTACCCAGAGACATCTTGGTTTTTCTCTGTCTTTTCGTTCCTGTCTGTTCCTGACCTGTGACAAAACTGTCTGTCCTCCAACTCCTTGCCAGCTCACGTTCTGAAAGGGAATTCTAGACGTATTTCTTGGGAAGGATTCTGACAGACACATGGTCGTTCCTTTCTTTCTGGGCATCGCTCCCAGGCGCTTGTCACTGTGTTTGTATCCTCCAAGGGTGGCCCACCTAATGATGTGGCTCCTGCGGGAAGGCTGTGCTCATGATACAATCGTGCGTATGTTTGGAGCATGATAGGTGCCCACTATTTTGCTATTCTGTTGTTGGGGAACAAATTATTGCCTCCAAGGTTTTCAAAAAAAAAAAAAAATCAAGGACTTGAGGGAGACACAGAAGATGTAGGAAGAGGTGGAGAGCTGCTGCCTGCTTCTCATTTCTTTGATCCATAGGTGAAGACCCAGGGAAGGGAAGAATGTTTTCAAGATCATGAGACGTCCTGGTTACTAAGTGAGGCCTTGGCATCCATAGGTTGTGAATTCAGACATGTGACAGTGGCTCCTTAATATTGTCTTTGTGTTGCTAGGTGGGTGAGGCCCTTACTAGGTTGGGGACAGCCCATGTGGGTCTTCCCTGGAGGACAGTCTTGCTTTTGTTGTGCCTTTCCTAGTGAAGCGCTAGGATTTCAGCCGGAAGAAGAAATCTTGACCCGTGTCAGAGCCTCGTGAGCTATTGGGAAACTTGGAGAAAGCTCTGATTCCAGAAGTAAGAGCTTCATTGCCTCTGACCAGCGGTGGTCTGGAAGTCAGACGGCCTCCCCGGACCTCTGTCTTCTCATTTGCAACGTGGGCTTTATTGCACACGCTTCGTAGAGGTGTATGGGAATGCAAAATGAAATGATATATGCAGGCTAAAAGGTGAGAGTTAACATTTCTTGGATGCCACACGCTGTTCTCAAAGTTGGGGATGAGGGCACTGACCGAGAGAATCCAGGCCCCTGCCTTTCTCGGGGCACGGAGTCCGACAACAAAAACACAGGCAAAAAACTAAGATAGTTTATGACACTGATGAGTTTAGACAGTAAGAGGGTAATGAGATATGGTGCCTCTCGGGGGCAACTTTGAATTGGGTGCCCATGTTTCTGTTAGGATGCAGAGGGCTAGGTATCATTAGAAATATGAGCATAATGCTGATGGCAGTGACAGTGACACCCAGGAGACCAGACTGGTCAGTGCTCGACACTTAGGGATGGGAAGCTGATAGTAGTCATCCTGCTGGGTATTGAATGGGCACGTACATTAGGGCTGACCTCATTCATTCATTCAGATATTTGTTAAGTACTCACGCGTGCTAGGCATTGCCTGGGTCCTGGTACACTACGGGGAACACTGAAACCATGGCGTGTACCCAGACCTTATGATGGAGTGGGGGAGATAGAAGTTAATCAGGCACAAGTAAGTAGATGTTCCATTGCTAATTTGGTAAGTAGTCTCAGGGAAGAGCACGAGGTATAATTCATGAGATTAACAGGCTGAGGAGAATCTCCTCGGGAGGGAATCCAGGGAACCACACGAAAGGGGAGACCTTAGGAATTGTCCGGTCTGGGAGGAGTGATGGCTTGAGGAGGACCCTCTGGGCGGGGAGAGGGGTCTGTGGGAGGGCGGACCCTGAGCGGCCAAAGAGCTTGGCTGGCTCCATAACAGAAAGGACAGCCGTGTGGTGGAGCAGCGGAGGGTGGGGATTGGCGACAGGTGCTTTTGGAGGAAGACGCAGGGGCCAGGTTGCGTGGGTCGCAGTAAGAGTTTTGGACTGCACCAGCCGGGCAGCGTCTGACGCCCATCCCACCCACCCCAGGTCACACCTGCCCTGCTGCTCCTGCCTCTGGCCTTGCCCCACCCGCGCCCTTTCTTTCCGTTTGCGCCGCCTCCCCCATGGTGGTCCTCAGCCCGGCTCCCCCCGTCCCCCTGCTGCCGTGTCTCCTGGCTCTTCTCACTGGCTCAGCTTTCTGCCCTCCCAGAGCTGGTGCAGGCCCGCTGTGACTAGAAGCACCCATGGGACAGGAGGCCACCGTGGGGACCATGGCCGACCTCACCGTGAGAGGGTCTGGATGGGCTGCGAGTTGTCAGGGCGGGAGTAACGGGCAGGATTCGTGATTGGTTCTCTCTTGTCAGTCCCCAGAACAGCCTGGAAAACGCCTCAATAGAGTGAGTCCTGTGGAACAGTCAATTGGCAGTCAGTTCCACTGCCTACTGGACATGGCCGTGCCCCCACGGGGTCTTTGCACTTGCTGTTTCCTCTGCCTAGGAGGCTCTTCCCCTACCCTGTTTGCCTCGTTAGCTCCTATACACCCATCAGTTCTCAGCATAGACGTTTCTTCCGGGAAACCTCACCTGACGAGGTGAGATTCCCCATAATACCCTCCATTAGTTCACCCCTACGCCAGGAGATGGCCAAATTAAGTCAGCCTTTCTCACCAGACTTTGAGCTCCTCGAGCACAAGGCCTGGGTCTAATTCACTGTTTTAGCCCTGGTGCTTGACACTGACCTGGCTTATAATAGCACCTAATAGGTAGGCAGGAAATCATGTGTTGAAGGCCTACTACGTGCCAGGCAGTGTTCTGGGAGCGGGGGTGGGGGCCGTGATAGAAACAGATACGGGCTGTTCTTTCCACTTTTATGTATATTTGAAATTTTTCACAATAAAAAATTAAAAATAGGGGTGCCTGGGTGGCTCAGTCGGTTAAGCATCTGACTTCAGCTCAGGTTATGATCTCATGGTTTGTGAGTTCGAGCCCCACGTCGGGCTCTGTGCTAACAGCTCAGAGCCTGAAGCCTGCTTCAGTTTCTGTGTCTTCCCTTCTCTCTGCTCCTCCCATGCTCACCCTCTGTCTCTGTCTCAAAAATAAATAAACATTAAAATAATTTTTTTTAATTAAAAATATATAAACTGCCTTTTCTTTCATGGAGGTTACAGTCCAACAGGGAAAAAGCCATTAATCACAAAATTTAATCATAAAATTTATCATTATAGATCGGGCTTAGAGAAGGGGAGAAAAAGTGATGATAAGCAGTTAACTTTTACAACCTCTGTCTGAGTCTATGCTGGCATTATTCTGGAGAGTTCTGTGTGCATCACTGTTTTAATCTTCACAAAATCCCTGTGAGGAAAGCACTCTTATTATCCTATTTTGCAGAAAGGGAAACCAAGATCACACAAGGAGGTGGGGCTGGGATCCTAACCCAGATACCCTGACTTGGGAGCCCACCTTTCTTTGGTTGTATCTACTGCCTTTATAAAGACACACCTAGGCCACGTATGTTCTAGGAATTCTAGAATCCGCCCCAACGCTGTTCTTACAGACTGCATTTTCCTACTTGCTCTGGCCTCAAAGACTTACTGAAAATCAGAACAAACTCACTCCCTGAAGAGGGCCATCTCTGATGGTACGTGCAGCTACGGTGACCTCGTGTGGCCAGAATGTGAATTGCATGAATGCGCTGCGGGGAGGAGGGGGGGACCCAGCCTCAGAGTTGTTTCTGCAGAGGCCCCATCTGGGTCACACCTGTGCTGGTGCATCTAAGAACTCAGGGGAGGACAAAGTCTCCAAAGGTGGCCTTTCAGGCATTGGGCATTCGATGGGGCTGTGACCGGGAGAAGTCTGAACTCCTGCCCAGGCTTATGGAAAACCCGGGATGCCCTTCTTCTAGCTTCCCTCTCCTGGTGCGTCAGGACCGGAGGGCTGTGTGGGCCTTGTTTTAGCCCAGTTCGCTTAGTCTCAGCTTTCCCAGGCACCGACCCCGGCTGTTCATTTCTTTGGCCACATAATTACTGAGCACCTACTGTGTGCCAGGAACGTTGCAGGTGCTGAGAATGAAGCAGACAACAAGAGAGACCGAGTTCCTGCCTTTCTCCTTCCCAGAGTTAGAGGAAGGAGGCCCCCCTTCCGCGCCTGACCTCGCTCCCGTCTTCCTGCTTAATAATTCTGTGTAATGATTTAATGCCTGGGGTTTGTATGCGTGTGGCATCTAAGTGTGCCTTGAGGGAAAGGAACCCAGCTTCTACCCCAATGAAAATAAAGAATAATAAACCACAAAGCCAATACACGCACACACACACACACACGCACACATTCTGCCTTCACGATGTTTACTTTCTAGTGGGGAGGGACAGAAAATAATCAGGTGATGATACACATCCCGGAGAGAAGGAAAGCCACGCTAAGTGGGGGGAGCAGAAATTGGAGTGGCACGTGGGTGTTATTTTGTCAGAGGTGCCTGGGGGTAGTGCACTTTGATCTCTCTTATTGTCTCTCTCTCTCTCTCTCTCCTAGAATTACCCAGAAGCCGACACGTAAAATGGTGTTTTCATTGTTTGATAGTCAACAGTTCTGGAGGTAGTAACTCAGGGCAAAACCGAATAAAAATTTCCTTGTTGGAGTATTTGCCATACGAGCATATGTCCTGCCTGTTTTATGCCCCTGGACTTAGAGGAAGTGGGAGAGTGAGCCATGTGGGTATTTGGGAAGAACATTCTGGGCAGTGGGAACCGTGGATGCAAAGGCCCTGCGGTGGGAAGACGAGGAGTAGCAAGGGAGGGGCGGGGAGTGTGGCTGCAGGGGCATGCAAAGGGGAGGACAGGAAGGGAGGCCAGAGTTGGGGGAGGGAGGCAGACGAATGTCCTATGGGGCTTTAGGAGGGCTCCGTATTGTTGATGGGACGGATTCTGGCCTCGTGTATGAAGGCAGCCCCTCCTCAGAATGGTGAGTTGCTTTACCCACACAAAGGAGGAGCCATGAGACGACCTCCCGGCTCAGATGCCCTGGTGCCATTTGGGGCTCTCTGGGCTAGGCTTGGTTAGAACTCTCACTTGCATTATTTCCATTGACTTTTACGACCACTTTGAGGGATGGATGCCATTCTGCCCATTTTCTAGATGAGAAAACAGAGAGAAGTGGGGAAGAGCATTCTCACTGGCCAGAACAGTTTCTCCAAAGGCAGGGTGAATGCAGGATCTGGGGACACCCCAGGGATGGGTTGGGGCTGCAGGGGATGAAGCTGAAGAGACAACCCGGGGCCACTTTGCAGGGACTTGTGTATTTATGGTAGGAAGTTGGAACTTTATCTTGATGTCTGCGGGTCATTAAAGGAGTAACATCTGTGTTTTACTTTATTTATTTAAAAATTTTTCTTTAATGTTTATTATTTTTGAGAGCGAGAGAGAGACAGAGAGACAGAGACAGAGAGCAAGCAGGGGAGGGGCAGAGAAAGGGGGAGACACAGAATCCGAAGCAGGCTCCAGGCTCTGAGCTGCCAGCACAGAGCCTGATGCAGGGCTTGAACTCACAGACTGCGAGATCATGACCTGAGCTGAAGTCAGCCGCTTAACCGACTGAGCCACCCAGGTGCCCCTAACATCTGTATTTTAAAAATCACTCTCATGTCAGCTTTGGTGACGAACCAGAGAGAGGTGGGCAGCGGGGTGGAGGGGTTCGGATGGCCGGGGAGACAGATGACCAATTTTGGCTTGAATCTTTGAGAAAGCTCTTAACCGTGTAAGATCGGTGGAGGGCTGTTTTCAGGAGAGAAAGAGCCTGATTTAGAAACAGGTTGGAAGCTGGAAGTGAGAAAGGGAGGCTAAGGAAGAGTAGGAGGGTTTTAGCTGCCATCTCCCTTACTCTCTAGAAGCTTTGGGGAGCACGGCATTTTGGGGGTGCGGCAGGCGCACTGGCTAAGTACTCCTTGAATTGAGATCCTCTTCGCTGCCCAGCATCCGAATGCCCACTGACTTCCCCCCATTGACGGTGTCTGCAAATGTGTGGCACCCTCTTCACGGCAAGCGCGCAGCATCTTTGGACCCTGGACATTCTGTGTGAGATGCTGCTGTGCTTCTCTGGCTCCTTTAAGAATGCGCCTGTCACCGGGCCGCCTGGGTGCCTCAGTCGGTTAACTGTCTGACCTCGGCTCAGGTCATGACCTCACAGTTCATGGGTTCAAGCCCTCTCTGTGGTGACAGCTCAGAGCCTGGAGCCTGCTTCGGATTCTGTGTCTCCCTCCCTCTGCCCTTCCCCTGCTCATGCTCTGTCTCTGTCTCTCGCTCTCTCTCAAAAATAAATTAGTGTTAAAAAAAATTTTAAAAAAAGAGTGTGTCTGTTACCTAGGCGATTACAGAGTTTTCTAAGTAAATAACAACTACCTCTTATCTGCCTTCTTATCTCTTAAAATTCTATTTATGCTTTAAAGTCTAGCTCAACTGCCAACCCCTCCAGGAAAATTTCTCTTTTCCCCTCCTTTCTCTCTCTATCCTGCTTTTATGCTCCTTTAAGAGGTTCAACATTTCTGCTTGGACCGTGTGTGTGTGTGTGTGTGTGTGTGTGTGTGTGTGTGTGTGTGTGTTGGGTGGGTGGGTGGGTAGCAGGAGGCAGGACAGTGCACTGGATGGGCTTTGGAGTCAGATACATAGGTTCTCATCTCAGCTCTGTGACTTGCCTGCTGTGCAGCTTTGAAATGGCTGCTTAACCTCTCTGGTCTTAGTTTTCTTATGAGTAAAATGGGGATTGAGCGCTTCCCTCATAATACTGCTGTGAAAGTTAAATAAGCTCATCGATCACAGAGCTGGGCACAATGTGTATCATTAATGTGCATCATTATGTGTATCATTAATGGTGGGGTGGGGGGTGTTAGTCATTATTTACTCATTTCTTCTGTATTGATTGAGCACCTGCTATGTCCCCTGTGTTGTCCTAAGCACTTGGGGATGTACCGGTGAATAAAACAGATGTGTCTGTCCTCAAGGGAATACAATTCTATATAGTCAAGGGAGACTGACAAAAAACAACATGTATAACACGTGTTTTGTAGTACATTGGGGGCACCTGAGTGGCTCAGTCGCTTAAGTGTCTGACTCTTGCTTTCAGCTCAGGTCATGGTCTCACAGTTGGTGAGATCAAGCCCCACATCGGACTCTGTGCTGACAGTGCGGAGCCTGCTTGGGATTCTCTCTCCCTCTCTCTCTGTCTGCCCCTTCCCCACTCATGCTCTCTCTCTCTCTCTCTCTCTCTCTCTCTCTCTCTCTGAAAATAAATAAATAAAGCCATTAAAAAATATAATATGTTTTAAGGTAATAAGTGCTGTGGAAAACAGGAAAAGAGTGAAACAGTAAAGCAGGGTAAGGTGGTTGGCAGTGCTTGGGGTGGATGTATCGGTCGGTCACTACTGTGTAACGATCACCAAACCTGCTGGCTTTGGACAGCAGCTGCTCTCTGGCCCCCAGTTGTGTTGCCCTGCGGGTCTGCGGTTTGGGCGGGGCCCAGCTGGGCACTTCTCCGGTCTCGGCTGTGTCCGTGGCTGCTGGCTGTCTGGCACGGCCGCAGGCCAAGTCTTCTGTGTTCCCCACGGCCACTCCTCCCCCGGTGGGCCAGCCCAGGCTTGCTGTCATGGCAGAAGCAGGGTTCTGAGAGAGCAGATACAGGCAAGACCTCGACTGGAGGGATGCTGTCATTTCTGCTGCATTCTAGTGACCACATCCTACAGGGAAGAGCTGAAAAGAGACATTGCAAAAGATGTGGGTACAGGGGAGAGGGAGGGACAGACCATAGGGGCCATTTTGCAGTCAGTCTACCTCAGGGAGGGGCGTATAGGTTGTGGCACCCAAAAGGGTGGTGAGGGAAGTCTCCCTGAGAAGGTGACACTTAGACAAAGACTTGAAGCACTCAAGGGGTCAGTAGGTGGGGAGCCTAGAGAGGCGTGTCCCATGCATAGGGTACAGCTGGTGCAAAGGCCCTGGGGCAGACGTGTCCAGGAGGAGCAGTACTGTAAGGCTGGAGGATGGTGGGGGAATGGCAGGGGGTGAGGACAGAGAGCCCACAGGGACCTTTCACACTGAGTGACATGGGTGGGGGCAGGGGAGGGTTTTGAGCAGAGGAAGGATAGGATCTGACTTGCATTTTTTAAGGATGCTTTTGAGTTCTGTGTTGAGCCCAGACCGTAGGAGGTAAGGGTCGAAGTAGGGAGGCCTGCTGGCGGGCTCGTGGAGTGGCACGGGGAGGGCAAGCATGGGGGCTCCGGCCAGGGGACAGTCACAGTACTGCCTCCTGGGCGTGGTGGCTAACCCTCTAGGGTTGTTCTGAGACTTGCAGGAACGGGTGGCACAAGCCTGTACTCACTGGGCAGCTGGAAGGCAGGGGCCTGTGTTTACTCCAGAGGGACCTTTTAATGCCCATCGCTTCAGGTGGAACCTCCTCCCGACACTCCGGACCCGCCAGCGTGGCACCGAGCACCCCGCAGCACAGGGGTGTATTTGCAGTGGCCCCGGAGACGGTGGGGGCCGGGCACCGGCCGGGTTGGACAGATTCACGGCGCTGTGCGGTCACGTGGGGGGCGGGGGGCGGGGCAGGAGCCGCACTGTGGTCACGTCTTCACCGAAAAGTGGAATACTCCCCTCTGAATTCGATCTCACGGGACGCCCAGCGTTTCTGATTCCGGCTGGTTTCCCGCCAGGCTGCGTGTCCGGATTCACGGGGTTGTTTGACACGGAGCCCAGGAGAGGGAGGCAGAGTACAGCAGAAAGGGAGCCGACGGTCTGAGTCTCTCCTGGTGTCTGTCATTTTCAATCAGACCCTTTGGGGGTGGCTGCCCTGGGACGCTGAGGCAAGGTCGGGCTCTCTCAGGCCTCTCCAGCCCCCTCCCCTCCCTTCCCCACTCCTCCTCCTTCCTCCTCACCTACTCCTTCCCCCCACCTCTTGCCCCTTCCTCCTCTACTCATCCTGTCCTCTTCTACTCCTCCCCTTCCCTCTTCCCCTCTTCCCCCATCCCCTCCCCCCTCCCTTCCCCCTCCCCTCCCCCTCCCTCTCCACCCCTTCCTCCTCCTCCCCTCTCTTCCCTGCTGCCCTGCACCTCCTCTCTCCTGCTTCTCTCTCCCTCATCCCTCCTTTTCTTTTCCTCCATTCACACACCTGAACTGCTCTTCATGTAGGGGACTGCTCGGGACAAGGATAAGTTAGCAGTGGGAAGGGGGAAAGGAGGTAAGGAAGGAGCATCTTCCTAGGGACGGTGATGAGTCAGGGGGCCCCATGGAGCCTCCTGGATCCCGCAGCTCTTTGCTTGCGTTTCCCCCTTGGCCTCCGCTTCTGGCTGCTCTTAATATCATCTGGAAGAGCAGTGGTGGCCTCACAGCACTTTCTCGATGCTGGGTCCTGTGGCAACTGACGTGTGGAGTTACCTGGTCATCCCAGAGTGGGCTCCAGGAGGGGAAACTGGGGTTTGGACCTGTCTGGGGCAACAGGGCAGGTGAGTGGTGATGCCAGGATCTGAGCCCAGGAAGTCCCCCTGTGGGCCTGACCTGTCCCCCGCGGCGGGCCCTCACCGCCTGCAGCTGTGGGGCGGTGAAGGGCGGCCAAGCTGAACTTGGATACGCTGTAAGGACAAAATACACGCTGGATTTTGAAGTTAGAATGCGCAAAGGACGTAAGGTACCTCACTCATAATCATTTATACTGATCATCTGCTGATCTGATCATGTTTTTGACCTACTAGGTTAAATAAAGCCTATTAACGTCAATTTCATGCTTTCTTTTTTACCTTTTTACATACACTTTTAGGAAACTAAAAGTTACATTTGTGGCTCACAGTATAATTCTATTGGATGGTGCTGGTCTAGACTCTAGGTTTTATTTTATTTATGTGTTTATTTTTAAAAATGTATTTTTATTTTTATTTTTGAGAGAGAGAGAATGAGCAAGTGGGGGAGGGGGGCAGAGGGAAAGGAAGAGAATCTTAATCAGGCTCCATGCTCAGTGCAGAGCTCAGTGCGGGGCTCGATCCCACCACTGTGAGATCATGGTCTGAGCTGAAATCAAGAATCGCATGTGACAGATCCACCCAGGTGCCCTTGGAGTCTGGGTTTTAAATCATCACGTTCTAGGGGCACCTGGGGGGCCCAGTCAGTTAAGCACCCGACTTTGGCTCAGGTCATGATCTCATAGCTCGTGAGTTCGAGCCCCGCGTCGGGCTCTGTGCTGATGGCTCGGAGCCTGGAGCGTGCTTCGGATTCTGTGTCTCCCTCTCGCTCTGCTCCTTCCCCGCTCATTCTCTCTCTCTCTCCCTCTCCCTCTCTCTCTCTCTCTCTCAAAAACAAACATTTTTAAAAAATTAAAAAATCACCATGTTCTACTATGTCTGTATAGCTGCCTTTCCCTCCCTCTTCCCACTCCGTCCCCTGCCCCAGCCAGACTTTGAGCCTGGAAAGCCTTACTTTAGAAGGGCTCACTTGTCTTTTTATTTTCCATGGTGCCCTTAGATGAGATGTGACACAGATTCGGTTTTTGGGTTTTTTTGTTTGCTTGTTTTTTTTTTGTTTTTATTTTTTATTTTGAAGGCATCCTGAACTCTCAGGAAGTTGAAAAAATAGCCCAAAGGGTCACAGGTGCCCTTCACTGAGTTTCCCCAGTGACACTGTAGGTGATGGGGCGGGGTGGGGGGGGGTTGGCAAATGTGTGCTGACTTGTTCCAGCATGAATGTAGCAGGCTCCCACTCCTGTCTACCCTGTAAGGAACGCAAGTGTTCCAGACTTGGAGGCCAAGATGTTGAGAAGGGTTACTTCAATGGGCCTTCAGAAGCCACACCTCCCTCTCCCTCCCTCCAGCCCACACCCAATAATATGCTTCTGGAATGACCTTTTGGAAGTGACTCTGATGGCATCAGGTGGTATAGACATGGATGCAGTGTGGTCTGGTGGAAAAACGGAGAAGCCGGGGCCTCAGCCTTCCCAATCAGATCCTGCCTTCACACTTACGACTGGGGGCCACTGCTCTGCATTCCCGTGACTCACTGTCCCCTCTGCAGAATGGAGCCGGTGACAGTGCTTTGCCTCACGGCTGGTTTGGAGTAACAGACAGCGGAGGCCAGGTGGTGTCATAGCCACTCTACGGGTGGGGTGCGGTGAGGGAGCAAAGCGATGGCTTACCAAGTGGCCAGGACCCTGGGATCCCAGTTCAGATCCCCCGTTTCTGGACTGGAGAGCGGGCTTCACTCAGCAGGAATCGATTTGCTCTCAGCCGCCAAGCACAGATGCAGCTGCTACCCTGCACCTGCCAAGGCTGGCACAGCTTTTGTCCCACACAGCCTCCAACACAGATGGGCCAGTGACCTTGGCGTTGACGCACGTGCCTCTCGGCAGCTCTGGGAGGGGGGCTGGGTGCGGTGTGGCACATGGCGCCTTCCCAGGGCTCCCCTGCACAGAGCTGTGCATCACTGGTCCCCAAGGCAGCAGGACGGAAACCATGGCAACCGTGGAGCTGGGGCCCGAGACTCCTCTCCCTCGGCCTCTGAGCAGCGCTCCTCCCAGGGCTGCTGGTCCTTGGTCCTCACGCTTGGAGGCCTCTCGGGGCCTCCTCCTGCCCCCCCCAGCTCCGCTGTCCCAGGGTTTCCATTTCCTGCTGCGATTCCTGCTGGAGAAAATGACTAGTTTGCGAGCCTAGTTTTAAGCTGTTAATGGTGGCTGCTGGCAATGGGGAGTCTGCTGCCGTGCAGGCATTCAGCGCGGCTACTGAGAAAATATCATCTTTTAGGGCATCTTGGGACTGCAGATTCACCTGGTAGGATACCTGTAAGGCCATTCCTGAGGTCATCTTACAGGGTGGCTTAAGCCAGAGCGGTCTGTAGCACGTGGCCTCTGGCTTTCCTAAACTGCGGGCAGGGACAGGCTTGTGGGGTTTGTGAGGTCTGCAAATAACAGGTCTTTGGAGCTTGTTCTTTGGATCCCTCAGATATAAAATGGGCTAGAAGCCATGAGGAGCTCCCCCCTTCCCCTCTTTTTAATCCTAGCTGCCAAAATCGGCCAAAATCTGTCCCAATCAGCTTCTGTCTTCCCTTCACGAAGCTTGACAGCCAAACTCGCGAAAAGATTATCTATACTTCCCGTCTCTAATTCCACATCATTCATTCTCTCGTCAAGCCCTTCCAGGTTGGGTCTTGTCCCCACTGTTGAGACCACAGATCGCCTTTATTTTGCCAAATTCCATGGTCGGTCCTTCCACTTGGCTCCTAACAGCATTTGACACAAGTGATCGTGTCCTCTTTGAAATGCTTTCTTCTCCCCCTTATGAGACACTGCAGTGCTGTTTTTCTCTGACCTGCTCACCTCTCCATTTGAACTTAGAGTGTTGGGCTATCCTGGGTCCCTGTCTCCCAACCTCTGCCCGGTGGATGCTCTCTCCCCAGTTGGTCTCACCTGGTCTTGTGTCTTTAAATGCCAGGCACTTGCTGGGGCTCTGGGTGGCTCAGTTGGTCAAGCATCCAACTCTTGATTTCGGCTCAGGTCGTGATCTCAGTGTTCGTAGGATCAAGCCTTGCATCAGGATCTGTGCTGACAGTGCAGAACCTGCTTGGGATTCTCTTTCCCACTCTCCTGCTCATACTCTCTTTCTCTCTCTCAAAACAAAAATAAACATTAATAAATAAATAAATGCTAGGCACTTGCTGATGACTCCCATCTCTACAAGTGCAGTAGAACCTGCCTGCCAAGATTCTGCAGTCAGTCATTTGACATCTACTTGGATTTCTAATAAGCATCTCAAACAACAGGCCTTACGTGGGTTGCTTGATTTGTACCTCTATAAATTCTCTTTCCCAGTCTTCTCTATTCATTCATTTATTCATTATTTGGCATCTGCTACATGGGAGGGAGTCTTCTAGGTTCTTGAGATATGGCAGAAAATAAAAAAACAAGTTCCTGCCCTCATGGAGTTTATATTTTAGTTGGGGGGTGTTACGGGTTGAATTGAACCCTGAAAAACTCATACGTTGAAGTCCTGATCTCTAGTACCTTAGAACTTATATGGAAATAGGGTTGCAGATGCAGTTAGTTAAGTTAAAATAAGGTCAATTGGAGGGGTGTCTGGGTGGCTCGGTTGGTTGGGCATCCAACTCTTGATTTTGGCTCAGGTCATGAACTCAGGGTTGTGGGATCAGGGCCCCACATCAGGCTCTGTGCTAAGTGTGGAGCCTGCTTTGGATTCTCTCTCTGTGTCCCTCTGCCCCTCTCATCCGCTCATGCGGGAGATAAAAAGATAAGATAAAAAAGTAAGGTCAACTAGAGTAGTGCGGGCTTCTGAACCAATAGGACTGACGTCATTACAAAAGGAGATTTAGACATAAACATGCACACGGGGAGAATACCATGTGAACACGAAAACAGAGATCAGGGTGATGCCAAGGAAGACCAAAGATTGTCAGCTAAACCACCAGAAGCAAGGCGAGAGGCACAGGACAGATTCTCTCTCCCAGCCCTCAGAAGGAAGCAACCTTCCTGATAATTTGATCGTGAGTTTCCAGCCTCTGCCTTTACTGCGAGGCAATACGTTTATGTCGTTTGAAGCCATTAAGTCTGTGGTTTTTGTTATAGCCATCCTGGCAAACTCATACGGGAGATGGCAGACAATATGCAAATGTATAACATCTAGTGTGTCACAGAGGGATGCAGGTTATGGAGAAAACGGTGCGGCGCAAGGGAGTTGGGAAGCGCTGGGAGGGGGTGGTGGTTCTTTCATAGGTGGCGGTCGGGAAGGCCTCACTGATGGAGCGGTGCTGGAGCAGAGACCGGGAGGAGGAAAGGCCGGGGGCCGTGTGGGGATTCAAGAGAGGAGCATTGGAGCAAGAAGGAGGGGCAGGTTGAAAGACCCTCTGGAGGGACAGGCGCTTACGTTCGACCCAGAATTCTAGGAGGCTTCCTCGATCCCCCTTCCTTCGTGCACCACATCCAACCCAACACCAAACCCTGTTGGCTCTACCTTCAAAATATACCCAACATGTATAGCCACTCCTCCCTACCTCCACTGCTCTTCTCTGCGTTAAGTTACCCTCATCTTTTTCTCGGGGTATTGTAGAAACCTCACAACTAGAAGTCTCTCTATTTCCATTTTTCCACACTCAAACCCACAAGACTGCTCTTCATGTGGTGGGCAACCAGGGTGAGTCTAAGTTAGGCATGTCAGACCACTTCTCTCCTCTGCTCACCGGCCCTGAAGGCCCTGAAGGCTTTCCCTGTCTCTCCAAGGCATAACCAGGTCTTACACCGGCCCCACTCTGGGTGCACTGCCCACCACCGTTGTCCCTGCTGTCTCCGCTGCAGCCACCCTGGCCTTCCTGCCAAGTGGTGAGCAGGCCCAGCCTGCTCCTACCTCCGGTTCCCTGCACCAGCTGCTCCCCTCCTTGGAATACCCTCTCCTAGCTCTTCATGGGCCTTAATGCTTTGCCCTGTTTAAACCTTGGTTCACCTGCGACCTGGTCAGTTCTCCAGGCCGAGGCTTTGCATGACATCAGTCTTCATTGGATGACAGAAGATGACTAGTGCATGTGCTCGAAGCACCACAACACCAGATAAATAACTTCAGGTAGGTTCCATGGGTGATTTGAGAATTTTGCATGGCATTGTCTTTTGAATTCAAATATGGAGGCCAGTGTTAGCTAATAAATACTGGTTCTTAAAATGATCCTGGGGGGTCAGCAACTCCTGTTTTACAGGAGAAGAAACCAAGACCATAGGATGGTTAGTCACTTGCCTAAAGGCATGTGGTTGGCAAATGCCGAAGACGGATGTACACTTTGGTTTATTTAATGCCAAGGAAAATTCCACTCTGCTGAGTGGACTCATGTTCCTGTTTGTTTGTCGCTTGTGTCCTAGATTCCAGGAATATTTAATTTAGAAAAAAAGGTTTAAAAGTCAGATAATTATATTCTTGGTTTTTCAGCAGAAGGAATACTCCAAATACCATCTGCTCTTGGTCTCTCTTCTGAAGGGGGAAAGTGATGTCTGTGAGGGAATGATGAAGGCATTAAATGTTAGCGGAGTGCTGACGAGGGCTAATAATAGCTCCTGTTTTCTAAGGGTGTCCTATGTGCCAGGCCATGTCTAAGCCCGTCCACACCTCTTCTAACCCTGTGACAACCCTGGAAGATAGGCCGAGTCATGCTCCCAAGTCTTTACTCTTTGGGAAAAGAACAGGTGGATTCTGGGCCATCGTGTGGCACCTGCCACCATCTGTAGGCAGTGAATCAGATGTGATGCTGCTCAGGGGTGGGGGAGGGGTGATATGACCTCTTAAGATGATTCTTTTTTGGGGCGCCTGGGTAGCTCAGTCGGTTGAGTGTCCGACCCTTGATTTTGGCTCGGGCCATGATCTCATGTTCATGAGTTCGAGCCCTGCGTTGGGCTCTGTGTTGTGTCAGTGTGGAGCCTGCTTGGAATTCTCTCTCTCTCTCTCTCTCTCTCTCTCTCTCTCTCTCTCTCTCTCTCTCTCTCTCTCCCTGCCTTTCTCAGCCCTTACCCCACTCATGCTCTCTCTCAAAATAAATAAACTTAAAAAAATTAAAAAAAAAAAAGATGATTCTTTTTCAAGGGACGTCCACATTCCTTAACCAGAATGTCAAGATGTCTTCTGTTGTGGGAGCGATGCCCATTCATCACAAAGAGTTTCTCTGAGAGACAGAAAGTGCAGGGTTTTGCCTGGTTTGTATTTCTACTCTGATTTACTGGCATGGCCCCCATGCCGGCTGCCTGTAGTTTTTATCTCAAAATAGGCCATTTTTAGCTCTTTCATGGGATCATAGCTTCTGTCCAAGCCAATGAAAGTACTCCATAATGAAAAAAGAGAACTTCAGGCAGAAAGACCTTCTGATTCTGATGATTATAATGGGAGCTGAGCGTGTCAGGGCTGACTCAGACCTCATTACGGACTCGCAGGAAAAGTGAAGGGTGACGTATTTTGTGTATCAGCTGTCTGTCACCACAAACCACCCCAAGGTCTGTGCCTTCAAATACTAAGCGTCTGCTCAGCTTACTTCTGGGTGAGCCGTTGAGGCTGGGCTCGGTGGGGAGGTTCTGTGCTCACTGCTAGACTCACGTGTCTGGGAGGGGGCTGGCTGGGAGCCGTTCGTGGGTGGCTTTGGCTGGAACCCAACGCCGCTCTCTGTCCTCCCCGTGGCCAGCTCAGGCGTATTCTCGTGGCCTAAGAGGGATGTAACAGCGAGCAAACCTGAGTGTAGAAGAGAACAAATGGAAGCCTGCACGTGATTTTGGAATCTGTGCTTTCTTTGCCTTCGCGAACACTGCTCAAGCCGCCGCGAGTCCCGGGGTGAGCGCAGAATCAGAATCAGATTGCGGGTGTACACATGGACCACGGATAGAGCTCAGAGGGCGTGGATTCAGGGGGTCAGTAATTGCACGCTTTGTGGTCACGTATGCGTGCATCCTCAGTATGGGCTCGGACGGGGCTCCTGGCATCTTCACGCGCCTGGATGGCCAGACCAGGATGCACTGTGATTCTCTGATTTAAGGGATGCGTGTCTACTGAGTGTCTTGTGAGTTTTCGTGTTGGCTCGTTTGGGAAGAACTTCACAGAGCATGGCTTCCGGAGATATGGCATCACAGAGAATTGTCTTTTGTTAAATCAGAGTGGACGGGGCATGTGCAAAGGGAAGAGAGAATATTTCAGTAAACGATAAAATTCAAGAAGAAAAAGACAGCAAGCTCCAAAGAAGCCTCCAGTAAATCACAAACTGGTATTCCTGTGTGAAACGCCACCCAGCTTTTGAAATAAACAGAGGTATGAGGATGATCTCAAATACTTTTGTTTAATTAAGAGGAGTTCAGGGGTGCCTGGGTGGCTCAGTCAGTTAAGCGTCTGACTTCGGTTCAGGTCATGACCTCACAGCTTGTGAGTTCAAGCCCCGCGTCAGACCCTGTGCTGACAGCTCAGAGCTTGGAGCCTGCTTCGGATTCAATGTCTCCCTCTCTCTCTCTCTGCCCGTCCCCGGCTCGTGCTCTGTCTCTCTGTCTCTCTCAAAAATAAATAGACATTAAAATTTTTTTTTAAAAAAGATTAAGAGGAGGTCAGCTGTCAATTGCTATTAGCTCAACAGTCAGGGTTGAGTGCTGAGAGGCGTCAGGCAGGTACGTAGGCCACTCCAGAGGTTCCCTGATCTGCTGTGAGGCATGTGATTCCTCTGTAACACCATCATGGATCAGCTAGAGTGCCCAGAAGGCAGACCCTGAGACTTTTACTCTGAGAGACGCTCTTGGAGGTAGGAGAGAACCAGATCATCCCTTGGCCGCAAAGTTGGAATTCTCAGAGGCAGCGAATTCACCAGAGGCAGGCTGGTTTTATTTGAAGGGAGCTGGACTGGAATCAGAACATCTGGGTACTGTCCTTGCCTCTTCCAGTCTACACACATTGACTTACTGTCACACTCATTGTCACATTTACTGTGTGTCTTTGGGAAAGTTGCCTTCCTTCTCTGGGCTCTAGTTACCACCTATAAAATTAAGGTGCTTGGCTAAGGTCTCCTGCTTGTTCTGGGTCTCTAAGGCCAAGTCTCTGCGTTGAGTCAGGGTTTAGAATCTGGATATGCAAATCCTTACATGATTCATTAATTTAACATGTTTACTGAGTCTCTACACATGCGAGGACCTGTTGTAGATGCTGCAGATATAACGACAATAAACGAATTCTTGCTTTCCAGGAGCTTCTTTCTTCCTCCTCTTATTCTTCCTCAACCTCCTCCTCTTCCTCCGTCCCCACCTCCTCACCCCACCCTCTCCTCCTCCTCCTCCTTTTCTTCCTCTCCTTCATCTTCGTCATGATCATCTGTAAAAGAGTGATGTAATACTGAATCATCCCGTACTGTGTGCTAAGTCCTCTCTTTACGTGTACCACCTAACTTAATTTTTATATCAGCCCCGTGAAGATAAGGACCCGTGTTGCCGCTGTGCTGCGTATTTTCTGCTCACCCCTCTCCATCCCCTGCCCACCCTTCCTCGCCCTGATTTGTGCTCTAGGAGGGCTGAGCACATGCAACGACTTCCTTGTTCTTAGGCTTCCACTCGGGTTTGGTCACTGGAGACACTGGCAGAGGATCAGAGGAGAGTGAGGTCTGAGTATTTGTTTACCTGGCTCCCTTCTTACCAGGTTACCGTGGACTCTGGTTCTGGCCAGGCAGTCCCTTCCATACAGCCCTTTTCTGGATCCTGGCAAGCACTCTGTCCTTGCCTTTCAGGCCTTTGAGTGATTGAGTTTTCCACCGTTGCTAGCCCCAGGGGACTCTGCCTTATTCTTTGTTGTTCAAATCCCCACCACGCCTTGGTGTGTAATCTCTCTGTTAAACTCTTCTCCTGTAACTCACCATGAGTGCACTTGGACGGATGTGGCCACGTTTTGCGGAAACTGACCTTCAGTACTGGCCCTTCCACTAATGAACTGTGTGATCATCCCAGCTCTCAGCTCAAATACTGCCTTTTCAAGGAAGCCTTCCCTAGTGGCCTAAATGCCCCCCGTGTCGGGTGTCCCCCAAGACCGCTCCCAGGTTTGATGATCCATTAGGATGACTCACTCAACTGAGCATGTAGTTGTATTCATGGCTATGACTTAGTAAAAGGCTCTAAAGCAAAATTAGCAAAGGGAGAAGGTGCATGGGGCAAAGTCTGGTGGAAGCCAGGCCTAAGGTTCCACGAGTCCCCTCCCAGTAGAGTTACACGGGATGTGCTCAGTTCCTCTGTCATTGAACTGTGACAACGTGTGAGAAATGTTTTCTAGCGGGGAAGCCCATCAGAGACTCAGTGTCCAGGGTTTTCCTGGGGGATGGTTGCATAGGTATTCAATGCCTAGCATGTGGCAAAGTTCTAGACTCCCAGAAGGAGAGTAGGTATTCAGAGTAAGACGTATTGTTTGTACACAAACAGTCTAGGCACAGCAAACCCCTTTTATTATTTAGGGAAAGTTTTATATCCATGTAGGGAACTGTTTACAATTCCAGTTCACAGATGCCAGCTATAGTGTGTTGAATGATGTCCACGTCTAATTCCTGGAACCTGTGAATGTGAGCTTATTTGGAAAAAGGGTCTCTGAAGATGCAATTAAGTTAAGGATCTTGAGATGGAGATATCCTCCTGGATTATCTGGGTGGTCCTTAAATCCAGTAAGTGTCCTTATAAGAGACACACGGGAGATTTGACAGAGGAGAGGGCAATGTGACCATCGACGCAGAGGTTGGAGGAATACAGCTACAGGTCAAGGGACTCCAGGAGTACCAGAAGCTTAAGAGGCAAGGGACAGATCCCCCTGAGGAGTTCCTAGAGGGAGTAAGTTCCTGCCAGATTTGGGACTTCTGGCCTCCTAACCTGTGAGTGAATAGATTCCCATTGTTTTAAGCTGTCCAGTTTGTGGTAATTTGTTATGGCAGCTACAGAAAGCAGATACACGCACCCTTGACATGTTTCTTACCTTACTTTGTTGTTGTTTTCGTCATTTATTTGACACATATTTATTGAATATGTTCTATATTCTAGGCACTGCGCTAGCTCTTAGGTATATAGTAGTAAGGAAAAAAAGGGCTCTGTCCTTATAGATTTGACGGTGGGAACCTACAATAGGAGGATAGATCATAGAGCACCATTCAGGATAGAGGTTGAGTCAGCTGCCCTGCCCTACATCCAAATGTGTTTTGATGAGCTTTGCCACTTTCTCGGAAAGGCAGGTGGTGGATGCTGGGATGATTGATTGTGTCTCATGTCCAGATCACTATTCAGAACCCAGGGGTACTTCATCACAGCCCAGACCAAGCACATGAAAAAAGCCTCTTTGTTCTAAGAGCACTTTGCATCAGAAGGAGCTCGAGATATCACCAGGGTGGGGGTCCAGTCTTTCCTCTGGGACTTAGGCCAACGTGCTGCAGAAAAGAGCTACATGTGGACACTCGACAGTATTTTCTCGCAGCTTGAACCATAATGTCGACTTTATGTCGTTCCTGTGTCCCCCTACTAAAATTATAACTACCCAAGGACACTCTTGTGTCTCCAGTGCTGAGTACAGATCTTGGCAAATGGTAGGCACTCGCTAAATAGTGATGAATGAGTGAGTGAATGGTCATTGCTCTTTCTTCTTTAAATAGGCCTTACTACACCCACACCATCAGATGGTATTGATGCATATGTCTCCCCTACCAGACCATGAACTCATGTCTGAACATTTTTGTGGTCCTAGCACAACAAAGGGTTCAGCCAAGACTTGCTGAATGAAAATAAATCAAAGAGGATACGTATGAGCACAGTCACAATAAGCCCAGATTTTGCAAGGTGTTTTGATGAAAAATGAAAGCAACATTTCTTAGAGTGCTTGGGAAGTCTCTGCTAGATTTGGGTCACTTTTCCTCTGGGTTTAGATGTCCAGGACAATTAATTTTGTTCAGTCTATTGCAACCTGCCCTGAATTCAGACGCCTGAGCGATTTTTATAAAACTTTGGCTGTTGCTCTTATGGGGCTGATTCCTGCATTAATACTCACATCCCATCTGTTCTGCTCTCCAAATTCTATCTTTGTGAGACTTCTTAGAGTTGGCCTCTAGAATCTTAGTTTCCAGATGATTTTCCCATTTGTAATAATGACTGTTCCGTCTAATTTTTATCCCTAATATTTCCTGATGGACTTACCAAACGTATTCGTGCTTTTGATCTTATAAGGGAGGAACATGAAATAGACTAATAAAAATCCATAATGTAACCGCTTTAATAAGTCAATCTGTCCTTTGCTGTCATAGAACCAAGCTTCCATTTCACTGTTCAAGAACTCATCAGATGAAATGACCTCCCCGTCAAGACAAATTACTCCATATGGTAATGTAATCACAAAGGAGAAACATTATTTTCCTATATATTATTCCCTGCAGAAATTGTAGTAGGAAAGCCATCATATTAAAAATATCTAGGAAGCCGAAGTTCCTATTTGCCAGCCTGATGGAGTTTCATTTTCTTTATAGGAGAGGCAAACTCAGTTCTCATTGGCAGCATTTTATTTTAAGGATTCATTAGGCAATTGTACATTACACTTGGACACCTGTGGAAGTGTAGATTATATCTACATGAATATAAATGCCTTTGTTATGACTCACACTATTACAGTCAATAACAGATGCCTTTTTAAGGACAGACACTTAAAATGAAGTGTGTATGGATGTATCCACCTATCTTCCTTAAAATGTTCGTGGCAATGTTGTGTGTTTTTTAAATTTAGGAAGTCAGTATGCAGAGAGATTAAAGCATCTCTACTCTATTAAGCGTCACCTTCCGTTGAAAGTGTGGTAGTAGTCAGAAAAATGTATGTGTTTAAATTGCGTCTTCCTTAATGAATCCTCTCTTTGAACCACATTTACTGAACAAGGAAAATATTTTTCTTCATCTCAGTAGGGCCACAAAGACAATTCATCCAAGGTTGAGTTGAGCTAGGAGCCCTCCTGTCTTATGAATTAATCAGTAGTTTCCCACTTCAGAAATATAGGTTGGCTCTCTATTGTTGGTGAGGATCAGAGAGGAGGTAGAAAGAAGAGCGGATCTTAGTGTGCAGAAAAATTGTCCTTTATCCTTGTTTTTCAGCTCGGTTCCTTTGTTCTGGATGTTATCCAAAGAGAACTGGGGGTGAGGTATCGGTGGTAGATTGGAAAGAACATGGACCTTGAAATACAACTCAGCACTCCTATTTCGATGTTTTTTTTTTTTCTTGTGAAATAATTTAAAGCCCCTCTGCCTCCCTTTCTCATTATAGCCTGAGGATAATTATTGCACAGGATTGTTCTGAAGTTTTAAAGAAGTAATGTAGAACTTCTGATTCCATTGGAGTAGCATGGATAGATTAGCTCTCCCCTCCCTCTGAAAATAATGATAAAACCAGATAAAATGCACAAAAAAGAGAGGTAAAATCCTTCTAAAGATACCAGAAAGCAATCAAGGTAACCAGGACTTAAGAGACCAAAGCCTGGAGAGAAGAAAATCTCATTCAGATGAGTCCTGCATTTATCCCTGTTTTCCCCGCTCTGCTGATTCACAGAAGAGGGGAAAAGAAGTTGAGCAGAAAGAGATGGCCTAAAGTTATAGCAGTTTTGATAGCATGAAAAGAAAGGAGTTAGACTTTTTGGTGCCAAGACAGTTGGGACTAGAAGAACCAATGTCCTAGAAAAGAGGAAATCACAGAAAAAAATGAGCTCAAAAGTGTATTACAGTTTTACATTAATGCAATTGTCAAACTCCTAATCTGTACATGTGTGGGGCAAGACTCCGGAAACAAACAAGTGCAAAGCAATTGCTAAGAGATTAAAGAGGTAAGCAGAAGTTTTAGCAGTTACACTGAGTCTCTACAGTTTTCATTTTCACAATGTCTGGCATTTAATAAATTACTGCACATGATAGAAAACAGGACCAAATGATTGAATATCACAAGAAAAACAGATCTATGGGTGATCCAAATACGGAGTTTTCAGACACAGACTTTCACATAACTATGGTTCATTTTTTCAAGAAAACAGAAGAAAATGTGAAGAATTTTACCAAAGAAGTATATTTTAAAAAGTACATGGAAATGCTGTACCTTAAAAATAAAAGAACTGAAATTAAGAATTCAGTAGGTAAGTTTAACAGTAGATTAGACACAGTAGGAAAGAGAATTAGTAAACTGAAAGGGAGGTGAGTAGAAAATATCTAGAGTGAAGTGCAAAGAGAACAAATGATTGACAAATGCTGAAAAGAGGTTAAAAGACATGTGGGACACGCTGAAAAGGTCAAACATGTGTAAATGAAATCACAGTAAGAGAGAAGAGAATGTATAGAGCAGAAACAATATTTGAAGAAAATACCGACTGAAAAATTTTTATACTCCTCAAAAGCATCAAGTCCCCAATTTAAGAAACCCTATAAAACTCAAGATAAATGGCACTAAAACCACTCTGGGAACATCATAATAAAGAATATTCACAACCAAATACAGAGGATATCTTAAGGGCATCAAGAGAAAAAAAATGCCTTACTTTAAAGAAGCAATAAGACCAATAGTCAATTCCTAAGCAGAAACGATAGACAGTAGATGGCAATGGAATGACATATTTAAATTATTGAAAGAAATAAATGTCAACCTCCATTTCTATACAAGGCAAAAAAATCTTTAAGAAATTAAGACAAAATAAAAAAATTTTCAGAAAACAAAAACTTAACTGCATTAAAAGGAATATTAAAGCAAAAGGAGAATACTTTTGGATGGAAGATCGGTATCTAGGAAGAATCAGAAAGGGTTTATTTATGGTGAATCTAAGTGAATCTGCCAAATTCAATAATAGTAGTAATGCCTTGTGGGGTTTGAAATATAAATAGAATTAAAATACATGGTGAAGTAGCCACAAAAGTCAAGAGATAGGCAAATAGAGTGAAAGTGTTAGAAGATACTGGCATTGTCCAAGCCACGATAATGTCCTAATATGGGTAGATTTTAATAAGTCGAGCATACATATTGTAATCTCTATGGTAATCACTAAAATAATACTAAAATGTTATATAAATGAGAATCTGATAGAAGGAAGAAAGTAAAATAATAAAAAATTATTTAAGTAATTCAGAAGAAGAAAAGAAACCACGATAAAAATTGAACAGTAAACAGAGGAGACAAATATAAAACAAATAATGAAAAAAATAGTTTTAACTCCAGTATATTAGGGATTACACTAAATGTAAAGGGACTAAATATTCAATTACAAGCAAATATAACTAGACTAGATTTTTAAAAGACATTAACTATATGTTGCTTATAAGAAATATGCCTTAAAGGTAAAGACATTGAAAAGTTAAATGCAAAAGGGTAGAAAAAGACATACTATGAGAATCCTAACAAAAAAAATGCTTGTGTAATGATAATACCAGACAAAATAGACTCTAAAAATATTACTAGACACAAAGAAAAAGTTTTATAGTAACAAAAGATCTTTCAGTAGGAATATATAACAAATGTAAATTTGTTCCTAAATTTCACTGGATTGAAATTATACAAAATATATTCTTTGACCACAGTGAAATTAATCAAGAATTCAATAAAGAAAAGATGACTAGAAATTTCCAAATGCTTAGGAGTTAAGCATCCTCATTTTTGTC
Source organism: Panthera pardus (assembly GCF_024362965.1). Classification (NCBI taxonomy): domain Eukaryota; kingdom Metazoa; phylum Chordata; class Mammalia; order Carnivora; family Felidae; genus Panthera; species Panthera pardus. Next base: position 96,724,917 of record NW_026526666.1, on the reverse strand, counting down.
TGCTTTTTCTATCAATTACAGAGACAAGTATCTTAAAATCTCCAGCCATAATTGTGTATTATTGATTTCTTGCTTAATTTCACTGTGGTCAAAGAATATGTTTTGTGTAATTTCAATCCAGTGAAATTTGTTGAGGTATGCTTTGTGGCCAAATATTTTATTTTGGTAAAGGTTCTCTGTGTTCTTGATAACAATGTGTAATTCTGTTGTTTGTTAAGCAATACACTACAAAATAATCTACAAAACCAAAAAAATATCGTAATGGAAATTAGAAAATATTTTGAACTTAATGACAATGAAAATATGGCATCCAAATTGTTAAACTCAAACTATGCTTGAAGGAAATTTATAACACAGCAGGCATATCTTAGAAAAAGAAGAAAAGTTGAAAAAAAATCTATGATTTATGTTTGCATCTCAGAAAGCTCTGAAAAGAACAGCATATTAAGTCCAAGGAACATTGAGAAGATAAATAAAAATTAAAAATTGTGAATCAGTAAAATAGAAAACATATATAGTAGAAACATCTACGGAGCCCCTTGAATCTTAATAAAATTGGTAACTTCCCAGCAAGGGTAATCAAGAAAAAAGAGAAAAGAAAAACATAAAATATTAGCAAACTGAATCTAGTACAAAATAAAAAGGACAATACATTGTGAGCAAGTTGGGTTTATCTCAGGAATAAAAAGATAGTTTAACATTTAAAATCAACCAATGAATTTATGACATTATTAACACAAAAAACAAGGGGTGCCTGGGTGGCTCAGTCAGTTAAGCATCTGATTCTTGATTTTGGCTCAGGTCATGATCTCATGGTTCATGGGTTTGAGTCCCATACCAGGCTCAGCACTGACAGTGTGGAGCCTGCTTGGGATTCTCTCTCTCCCCACCCTCCTCCCTCTCTCTGCCCCTCCTACACATGTGTGCTCACTCCCACCCTCCCTCCCTCACTCAAAATAAACTTAAAACTATAGAACAAAAGACAAAACATAAAAAACTATGAGCACTTCAATAAATGCAGAAAAGACATTTTATAAAATTCAACATCCAATCATAACAAAACTCTCAGCAAACTAGAACTATAAATTCCTAATTTGATAATGAGCATCTACATAAAACCAGTAGCAAGAATTTGACTTATTGGTCAGATATTGAAAGTATTCTCTTTCAGGGTAGGAACAAACAAATCTATCTACCATCACCACTTTTATTCAACCTTGCACTGAATTTTAACAATGCAGTGGTAATTTATAAACATAATTGTATAATCATATAACCCAAAAGAATCCAGAGGTATTCTATTAGAATTAATAAGTGGAACCAGAAAGTCCTGAAGAGCCAAAGTAATATTGAAAAAGAAAACCAAAGCTGGAGGCATTGCAATCTGGACTTCAAGCTGTATCACAAAGCTGTAATCATGAAGACAGTATGGTACTGGCACAAAAACAGACACATAGATCAATGGAACAGAATAGGGAACTCAGAAATGGACCCACAGAGGTATGGCCAACTAATCTTCAACAAAGCAGGAAAGAATATCCAATGGAATAAAGACAGTCTCTTCAGCAAGTGGTGCTGGGAAAACTGGACAGCAAAATGAACCTGGACCACTTTCTTACAGCAGACACAAAAATAAACTCAAAATGGATGAAAGACCTAAATGTAAGACAGGAAACCGTCGAAATCCTAGAGGAGAAATCAGGCAGCAATGTCTTTGACCTGGGCTGCAGCAGCTTCTTAACTAAACATGTCTTTGGAGGCAAGGGAAACAAAAGCAAAAATGAACTATTGGGACCACATCAAGGTAAAAAACTTCTGCACAGCAAAGGAAATAGTCAACAAAACTAAAAGGCAACCAACAGAATGGGAGGAGATATTTGCAAGGGACATACTGGATAAAGGGTTACTGTCTAAAATTGATAAAAGAACTTATCAAACTCAACACCCAAAAAGCAAATAATCCAGTAAAAAAATGGGCAGAAGATGTGAATAGACACTTTTCCAAAGAGGACATCCAGATGGCTAACAGACACATGGAAAGATGCTCAACATCACTCATCATCAGGGAAATACAGATCAAAACCACCATTAGATACCACCTGAGACCTGTCAGAAGGGCTAAAATGAACAACTCAGGAAATAGCAGATGTTGTTGGCCAGGATGTGGAGAAAGGGGAACCCTTTTGTACTGTTGGTGGCAATGCAAACTGGTATAACCACTGTGGAGAACAGTATGGGGGCTCCTCAAAAAATTAAAAATAGAACTACCCTATGACCCAACAATTGCACTCCTAGGTATTTATCCAGAAGGCACAAAAATGCTGATTTGAAGGGGCACCTACACCCCAGTGTTTACAGCAGCTGTATCAACAATAGCCAAATTATGGAAAGAGCCCAAATGTCCATCAACTGATGAATGGATAAAGAAGATGTGTGTGTGTGTCTGTGTGTGTGTGTGTGTGTGTGTATACATGCATACATACATATATATATGTATATACATGTCTATATGTATATACGTGTATATATATACACACATGTATATATATATACATACATACAATGGAATATTGCTTGGAGATCAAAAAGAATGAAATTTTGCCATTTGCAACAATGGGAATGGAGCTAGAGTTTATTATGCTAAGTGAAATTAGTCAGGTGGAGAAAGACAAATACATTATTTCACTCACGTGGAATTTAAGAAATAAAACAGATGAACATAGAGGAAGGGAAGGAAAAATAAAATAAGATAAAAACAGAGAGGGAGGCAAACCATAAGAGACTCTTAAATACAGAGAACAAACTTGAGCGTTGCTAAAGGGGAGGCAGGTGGATGGTCTAGATGGGCGATGGGCATTAAGGAGGGCACTTGTTGGGATGAGCACTGGGTGTTGCATGTCAGTGATGATTAACTAAATTCTACTCCTGAAACCAACCAAGCAAACAAAAAAAGTATATAATCAATCACTCTTCCTCACAACCCCAGTGCAGCTCTTTCTGCCCATGGGTCCTATCCCCATGCTTTAATAAAACCACCTTTTTGCACCAAAAAAAAAAAAAAAAAAAAAAAAAAAAAAAGTGAACTTAGCCAGGTTGCTGCATACAACTGAACATGTAAAAATTAATTGTATTTCTTCGTACTAAAACAAAGATAAAACCTAAAAATGCCTTTAAACTATGCCTTTAAAGTAGCATAATGTATTAAATACTTAGGAATAAATCTAACAAGTTATATAAGATGTCTACACAGACAACTATTAAACTTTATGGAGAACATTTAAAAAGGAGGGAGTCATTACCTGTGTCGAGTGCTGCTGACAGCGGGTGGGTTGGGGCAGAATCACCCACTGGGTGCAGCAGTATGGAACTTGGTGACGACTTTGGAGTGAGCATTATCAGTATAACAGGCCAATTTGAAGGTAAAAGATTGATTCTCAGAAGTGGAGAAGAGAATGGGAGGTGAGGATTTGGAGACATCAAGAATAAACTATCATCAGAACAATTTTTTTCCATACAGGACAGCAGAGAAATAGGACAGTGGCAGAAGAGGAACAAGGGGCCAAGGAAGGTCTTTGTTGGGTTCTCCTGTTTTTCTTTCTTGGAAGGTTGGAGATGTGGCAGTATACGGTAGAGAAGGAGTTATGGATTAGAGTCATGGTTTCTTCCATAGGATTCTGGGCTCTGTGTCAGCCAGGGAGTGCAGGTAGGCATCTAGTGCTGTGTCTGCAAACATCCCATGATGTTTAAAAAGGTTCACTGAACGCCGGTAGGGAAGAGACAGTTGTGTTCAGAGCGCACCGGGTAGTTCTCAGGTTCAGTTCTGGCTCAACCCCAATTCTCTGTTAAATAATCAAATCACCAGACCTGCTTATGTTTCTTCGTTGTCTCCTATTTATCCTGGGGATAATGTCCAAGCCACCCTAGCATGGCTTGCAAGGCTCAATACCTCCTAGCTGCCACTCACCAATCTCTATTCCACCTCCCCCATTCTGTGCTCTCTTTTGGCCTGCCTGGGGTGACCAGCTGAGGGACCTCACAGAATGTGAGGCATTCCATTTTAAAATCTAGAAAGTCTCAGGCCAAGAGCACACTGTATACACTGTATGTTAGCTAATTTGACAATAAATTATATTAAAAAAAATAAAAGAGGAACTGATCCCCTAAAAAAATAAAAAGATATTCATAAAAAAAAATCTAGAAAGTCTCAGGCAAACCAGGATGAGGGACTCAACTTGCACCATCCTCTCCCTTCACACATGCCCAAATTCCTGAAAATTGTTGGCAATTCCCTGAATGTACCTGACTTTCTCTTGACTTTGCACAGCTATTATTCTGCTGGAATATCCACCTCCTGTCTTTTCTCTTGATTAAATCCTTTTCTCCCCTTTGAAAACTCAGGTCAGAGGTCACATTTTTTTCAAGAAACCTTCCCTGTCCCTACCCTCTTTCTGGCCCCCATTCTGGATTGGGTCCCCACTTGTGTGATCCTTAGCATTCTGTACTTATACTCATCTTGACTGTTATTATACCAAATTGATATTTTAATCCCTCTGTTAGGTTGCAAGTTCCTTGAGTATAGGAGCTATGATTTTCATCTTTGTATCCTGAATGCTTAGCACAGTACCCAGAATATAATGATTAATAAAATGCTTATTAAATATAATAATGTATACACAGGTATCATGTTTATGATAGGTAATATGAAGGTAATGGCTGGAAGAAAGTGTAGAGCAATGGTTTCTAAGTAATGTGTAGCCCTCCAAGTCTTCTTTCTTCTTTCTCCTACTTCTTTCTTCTTCTCCTCCTCCTCATTTATTTATTTTGAGAGAGAGAGCATGAGAGAGAGAGAGAGAGAGAGAGAGAGAGAGAGAGAGAGAGAATCTTAAGCAGGCTCCACACCATCAGTACAGAGCCCCAAGTGGGGCTTGAACTCACCAACCAAGAGATCATGACCTGAGCTGAAATCAAGTCAGACACTTAACCGGTTGAGCCACCCACATGCCCAAACCTCTAGTTCTTCTTGGATGAGTTGCCAGAATTGAATCCATCGGTGAAATGTGTATACTTACCTCACAGGGTGTTGTGAAGGTAAAATAAATTAATGTTGAATTCTTAGGGTAACTTTTGGTATGTTGTAAGTGCTCTGGTTCCTCACTGTTGAATAACAAAACATCTCAGAGCATAGTGGCCTAAACAGCAATAATAATTTATTTGATATTACCTCTCCGGTTCTGGGGGTTGGCTAGGCTGGGTGAGTCTGGCTTGGGATCTCTTACGTGATTATAGTCAGATGGCAGCTGGAGCTGGCATTGTCTTGCAGGCTTCTTCATCACATGGGCCAGGAAGACTCAAATGGCTGATGGTTGTCATAGCTGGACTCATTGGGCTTCTTTCTGTCTATATTGTTTTTCCAGCTTGACTTCTAGCATGGCATCCTCTAGGTAGTCAGACTTCATACATGGCATCTAAAGGCTCCAAGACAAGTTTCAGGAGAACTGAGGGGAAGTTGCATGGCCTTTTATGACCTAACCTGTGCATTTTAACAGAGGTGATATTGTCCTCTGGGGATAAAAGTTGGTCTGTGGGGAAGTGTGAAAAAATATTACTCTTTTTATGTAAAAAAATAGACGTACATACAGTATAAGAAATATATATGTATAATTAAAATATTATGGAAGTAGGGAAGTGATTAGGGAAAAGTAATGTCTGAAAGGCTTTTTAGGGAGACAATAATGAATGGAAGAGGTTAAGAAACAGGGACTGGCCTTGAAGTCCTGCAGTGTCATTTTAACTATACTCTGCTTGTCAAAGCAGAAACAAGCTTGCCCAGGTTCAAGGGAAGGCACATAGGTCCCTACCTGTTAATGGGAAGAATGTCAAAGGATTTGCTGCCACACGTAAGTCCACTAGAATGAGCATTCTGTAGATTCCTGCAATTATGAGCTCTGTCAAGTGCCAAGTTGTACTAACCAGGCCATGCCAAACAGTGATGAGAGGGATCCTGTTAAGAGGCAGAGTGAACTTGAGCCTGTGACAAAGCACAAGGTCTTGTTTATGAGCTCACATGAGAACTTTCCCCTCCACGGCAGGGAAGAAGGAGAGGTCAGGGCAATTAAGAGTCTCCTCTGCTGGCCCCAGAGCCCAGAGGGGCCCCCATGAAAGTGTGCAATAACTGTGGGTGCTTTTAGAGACACTGTGGTACATCACAGTTGTGATTGTGTAGTAGCTATTGCTGACTCAGATATCCCTGTTTGAAACATTATTGGGTGGGACCTTCTTATTTTGCAAACCAGAGGACAGACCTGGACGGGGACGATAACTTGGCCAATGTCATGCACAGAGGTAGAGGGCTGTGATCCTGTTTGCTAGGTTCCCACTTCAATGTTGATTTCCACGCGTCGGAGAGTAAGTGGAGGGATCATTAGCAACTGATTGACTACAGTTGTAACTGGAAACACAAGGCCTGGAGGAACTCCAGTCGGGCCAGGGCTGTCTTCTGGCAAGAGAGAGAGCCGTGGGCTCTGCTCAGGTGGTCTGTGGACCAGCTTCTACCTCTCAGTGAGGGAAGGCAGCCTCAGAATGCCCTTCTTGTGGGTACCTCCTTTTCTTCTCTTGATATCATATCATACTCATTTGTCTTTTCTCTCTGCCCTTGAAAAACTCATGCCTCTTCATTTATATTTCAGAAGTAACACATGGCCATTTTTGGATCTCCTCTTTCCTTTTCAAAACCTAACATAATGCATGGGTTGAGTCATAAGGATGGAATGTGAGAGTGGCAAGGAGAAGGAAATTCAAGGTCAAGCTTGGCCCAACTTCAGTACATTTTGGAAGTGTCATACTAATAACTTGTCTTGGGTTGCCCTTTTTTGGGTTATTGATCAGGTAATCCAGTAAGCCTCAAGGAGATGGGAAGTGGTTTGTTCCTTACTGGAATTGTCAACAGAAAGGACAATGTTTCTCTCATATGTTGTTCATGGACGTGTAAATTCAAACAGCTCTCCAGAAAGCAGCTTGAGGATCAGTACATTCATATTTGCTTGCTTGCTTGCTTCCTTCCTTCCTGTTTGTTTTTTAGAGAGCATGCACATGAGCAGGGGAGGGGCAGAGAGAGAGGGAGAGAGAGAATCCCAAGCAGGCTCCACACTGGGCGTAGAGACTGACACAGGGCTCAATCCCACGACTGTGAGATCATGACCTGAGCTGAAATCAACAGTCAGACACCAGCCAACTGAGTCATGCGGGCACCCAAGTACATTCATATTTTTGACCTAGTAATTCCATTTCTTAGAATCTCTTTTAAGAAAAGAACGGGAGAGGTGGATAAAGATAACTTTGCAAGGGTAGGATATTCACTCAGTGTTGTTTATAATAGTGAAGAATTGGAAGGAGTCTAGCTTTTCAACAATGGAGATTTTGTTAAATGATTGTGATATAATGGAAACACTATGAATATCCACAATACTATCACAAAGCCTGGCCTGAGCTGGTGAGCAGGGAAGCAAAGGTAGCTTTTGTCAAAATCCACCTCAGTGATTCTTAACATGTTTTAGGTCATGGGTTCCTTTGAGAATGTGTTAATTCCTCACCCTACAGAATACACATATGAAGACATTTTGCAGATGATCTCGGCATTTCAGGCAACTCCCGCAATCTGGGGGTCCCCTTGGTGTTTGTGGTAAGCAGAGACCAAGCTGACATGTCTTGAGCACCTACTATGTCCAAAACACATTTCTGGGTGCCATGGGGTGACAGAGCTGAACTAGGTAAAAAGGTTCTCACTCCTCAGGCAGAATCAGAGAAAGAATTGTCACATAGACTGAGTGACTGCTGTGCCAGAGGCACAAAGTACTGACCAAAAAGGGGCCTTAGGCATCATCAGTCTACATTGCCGTAGGTCAATATAGAAGTAAATTCTTCAGGGTTGGGTTACAAAGTAGCAATGGGGCTAGCCATTCATTTATTCATTCATTCATTTGTGGGTTCAGTTTCCACTCTGTTCTGGGCACCATTTTAAGTGATGGTGATAAAGCAGTGAATGCGAGAAGCAAGGTGCTGAGAGGAGAAGAGGTTATATGCTTGTTGGGAAGACAGGGAGGGAGGAGGGAGAACATTAGCAAAGAAATAAAATTTTAAGTCACCTAGTGACCACAGGCCCTGGTGAACTCATCAAGCATTTAGACTCATCTTTGATTCCAAGAAGGATTGGAGGGTAGTGTGGTTGACCCAGGCTTCATGGCCACCTTGTCCCCCATCCTTGGAGAAGACCTAGTAGCTGGGCTAGCTGCTATGACCCTAGGCAAGACATTCCTAGGCAGATCCAATGGCTGGAATCATCTGAAGCTTGCCCTGGCAAACAAAAAACACTGAGAAACTGCAGAAAGGGTGTTACAGATGGGGCATTGCCCAACGAGATGTGAAGCCGAAAGACACTTTATAAACCATCGGTGATAAAAAGCAAAGTTCACTGCAGCAAAAAGGCGTGGGAGTTTCTTGTAAAACTAAACATACGTCTACTCTTTGACCCAGTGATTCCACCCTTAGGTCTATCTACCCAAGAGAAGTGAAAACATATGTCCACAAACAGACTTGCCCAAGAATGTTCATAGCAGCTTTCTTCATAATAGTCACAAATTGGAAACAGCCCAGGTGTCCATCAACAAGAGAATGGGTAAACAAATTGTGATATATTTATACATAAGAATGCTCTTCAGTAATAAAAAGAAACACACTCCCGACACAGGCAGCATCGTGAATGAATCTCATAAACATTATGCTGAGTGAAAAAAGCCAGATGCAAAAGAGAATATATGGTATAACTTGTTGTTTTTTAACTTCTGGACTGGTAACGCTAATCTAGGGTAGAAACAAAGAAAAGTAGCTCCTCGTGGAGGAGGAGAGCGGCACGGGATTGACTGAGAAGGGGCATGAGGGAACTTTCTGAGCGATGGTAGTGTTCTGTGTCTTGTTCGACGTTTGCATTTCACAGGTGTGGGCATTTGTCAAAACTCAGGATGGTATGCTGAAGATTTTTTTTATTATGTTTTATGTAAATTTTAGCTCAAAGAAAAAATCTTAAGTCCATGGCATGCAGAGGAGCTTGGAGTGGAGTGACGTCTACAACTTTGAAGTGTGTAAAACATGAGATGGCCGGACACATGGATAGATCATATGATAAAGCAAGTGTGATAGAATGTTAAGGATAGAATCAAAGGGGTGGGTATATGAGCATTTACAGTTCTTTCAACAGTTCTTTCTAACAACTGTTGCTGAATAATAAACCACTCAAAGATTTGGTGACTTAAAACACTGCCTCTTATTTCTTACGGTCCTGTGGTTTGCTAAGATGGTCATTCTGCTTTGCAGGATTGCAGCTGGGATATCGAGATGGCTGGGAGGTCCCAAATGGTGTTGGGAGCTCAGCTGAGGCTGTTGGCCAGGGCCCCCGGGTCCCTTCCCTGTTGACCTCTTCAAGTGGCTACTTGAGCTTTGTCATGACATGGTGACTGGGTTCCAAGAGGGAAGTCCTTGGAGGAAGGAAGCAGGAGCCGCTCGTCGCCTTTAGGACTGGACGGGGAAATCAGACAGTGTTATTTTTGCTGCATTCAAGACTCAAGGGAGGGGAAAAATGGAGTCCATCTTTCAGTGGGAGGAGTGATAAGAATTTGCAGCCGTCCTTAATCTGCAGATCCCAATTTTTTTGATGAACCATTCTGCAGGACACATTGCTTTATTTTTGTGTTTTATATTCTTCATAGAAATGACTATAAAATCACTATAAAATGTGGAGTCAACCAAGGAGAATGTAGCCCAAATACGTAGGAAAAGAAGGACTATGGCCGTGTGTTAGGAAGTTAATTGATAACAATACTGTCATGTTGTTTTCCCAGACTTCTCTTGATTTTGTGGTGTTTGTGTTATTTGCCAGCTTTTGAAAATGGCTTTAAAAGTGTTATGATTTCTTTTTTCATTCTGAACACATAACTTACTTTCAACTTCATTTTGAATTTGTAACCTTTAATTCTTTTTCTTTGAAAAAGGTCCCCAAATTATATACGTTTCATACTACACAAACCTGGATTCATCTCTGCATAAAAGTAAAATATTCATTTTATTTATCTTTGCTATAGACCAGCTACAGATTCTGCCTTGGGCCTATGGATTATGTCAAAGCTAAAAACACCATAGTTACAGACCATTCATTCCTTTTCTAGTTGGGTTGCCTTAGAGCTTTTCCTTTTTTTTTTTTTTTTTTTCCAGGTGGTAAATTTGCCTATTTGAGATAGCAATGCTTTATCCTAGGTTGAGGTTAAGGGCGAGTATTTGGTTTCAGATTGCAGCACTGAGTGGGAGTGGTGGTAGTTAGAGGTGTGAGACCAGACCTCCAGGTTTGCCTGAGACAATCTTGGCTCATACTAATTCCAATGTAATCGTGTGATTTCTCTCCTTAAAGTGTCCTGCTTTGGACAGTCAGTCTATGGTCCTAATGGAACTTCCTTCAGAAGTGGGGTTGACTCAATCCAGGGGCTGGATCAGAGTGCCTGCTTGCCTCAGCCTTTGATCCTTAGGCTCACGTGTCAGCTTGATTGAATGTACAATGCTTGCATGTACCCTTTCCGTATAGAAGGTTCTTTCAAAGAGTTAATGCTCATCCTACCAAATGATTATTTAGGATTTCTGTTAATCAGTTTAGTCTTGATCTTAGTGTACTGAAAGTAAATCCCATTTCTGAGATCATTACTACCCACATAGTTAGGATTGCATGTGTATTTTTGCTGCTTTTTCGTCCTTTCATTTTTAAAATCTGTAAATCATCTTTGAAATTGTCTTTAAAATAGCATTACTTCAAAGTAGAGATGAACCGATGGGCAGTGCTGAGGACAGTGATAATGGCAACGACAATGGTTAGTTTATCAGTGTGGAAACCGAGACAGATAATGGTTGATAACTTGGCTAAGGTCACATGGTATTGGCATGGCGGGGTTAGGCAATGAGGACGGAATTGGCCTCTGCCTTGTTCTCAATAAAAGAAGACCTTGACTCCGTTGACGCTGTGAAGGTTTTAGGGTGCAGTTTATTAAATCTTCCCATTCTATAGACAAGAAAACTGAGGTGCAATTATTATTGGAATCCCAGCAACATGGGGTTGGAATTATACATCCTGGAGTTTATTTAGGAGGAAAGGTGGAAGAGGAGAGTATATTCCAGGAGAATGATGTGCCAATGACCAGGAGATTTGGAGTAGGTAGAGACATGGGGTTTGTGTATATACATGTGTTCATGATGTATGGTGTAGGGTGGGGGGTAAAGAAGCAAGAACAGTGGAGAATTACTAACATGTTATTTGATACATCCAAAGAAGTCAACAGTGTGCTGCTAATGTTAACATCCAGTTCTTGGTGGAAGGAGTGAGGTGCAGGGGGAGCACCTGGTCTGTAGCATTTGCCAATTTCTGTGGTGTAAATACTCCCAACTGTGATTGATTTCAAGTTACAGAGTATGGCGTTGAGGAGCATAGCATTTCTACCACACAGATAAAATAAATAACTTCAAGAAGGAAGAGAGCAGTAAAATGTAGTAAAATCATTAGGCAGGAATGCATTTTGAGTATTTGTTATCTTTGTTTTTAATGCGATTTATTAAATTGCAGATAAAATAAATAACTTCAAGAAGGAAGAGAGCAGTAAAATGTAGTAAAATCATTAGGCAGGAATGCATTTTGAGTATTTGTTATCTTTGTTTTTAATGCGATTTATTAAATTGCAAGTTTGTATCATTATGCTTAACTATTGGCTTACAAATTTCCTGAACATGTAATGATTGCAATCTGGGAAGAGCTGGTTCCATCACGTCACTGCAGACAACCAACCAATAATGTTTCCTGATATCACAGACCATGAGTTGCCTCAAATTCTTGACAGCATGTGCCTGGAAAACCATAGTGATACCACATTTTATTTTGGAATGGACCGTCTGATCTTGCTATTAGCAGAATAACAACTTGGCATTTCAGGGAGACGAATTTTATAGTGTTTAATGCGGAGCAAATGTTCTTTCCATTTATGCTTTCTTAGAGGTCAGCTGTTCCTTGTAGCTTTCGTGGGGTTTGAGGAAAGGTGATGGCTAATTGATCACACTTGGGGTAGTAGCGATGCTTTCTAATGACCATTGGCTAGAGCACCTCTTGCCCTTCTGGAACCTCTGCCGCCAGCTTCCTTCAGTAAATATCATGGTTGACAAGGTGCCTCGTGACTTCTCTCTCCAGACTCATTTTCCCCATGTGTATTTTAAGCCCCAGCCACCTTGAGCTGTGGGCAGAGATAGCAGTGTATCTCATTCCCACCCTTCTGTGCCTTACTCACACTGTCCTCTCTTCCCGGATGCCTTTTCCGCATCATCCCCACCCAACTGCCAATCAGCTAACTCCCATTTTCCCCAGCTAACTCTGGTTCATCCTTATCTCTGAATTGAGTGCCGGTAGGATAACTCCCCAGTGCTTCAGGCTGGATGAGTGATCATCCTGTTTCAGAACAACCACACTTCACACACCTCATGGAAAATATTTGTTGTCTTTCTCTTAGACTGTAGGGCACCCCCGAATACTTGGACTGTGTCTTTTAGAGCTGTTTCTAGGCATAATACAGCACATCACCATACACAACAGGAAATCCATAAATGCTGCCTAATTGGTGAATCTTTTTTTTCCTTCTCACCAAAGTTATTTTCCTCCCCAGTCATCTATCTCTTCCATTCCCATGAACCCAGCCTGAAACTGGGAGTCTCAAAAATCTATCTTTACTCACCTCTTCTGGGCATCACTTCTTAGTCTCTGGAAAGAAATTTCCTCCCCTTAAGTAGTGAGTCATAGGAGGGAAGAGAGAATTTCCTAAAGTGGTAGCTCAGAAGAATACCTTTCACTGAAAGGTTATTCCTGAATGCTGGCCGCTGTTAGTCAGATCAGCCCACCTTAAGATAATGTCACCGAGAATTAAAGGGTTGCGGTTTCCAGAATTATGCCTCTCTATTAGAGGTAAATTGTCCAGGAAAGTAAAAAGAAAACCTCCATGAAGGACTCTGAGCTCCTGGGGAAGGTGAAACGCAGAGGAGTCACGAGCAAGTTACTTTACATGCTGCCTCCTGTTTGAAGGTGGGCAAGATGGTTATCAGAGGGCTTCTTCTGGGCGTGTCAGGAGAGAACTTGTATATGAGTTCAGTATATGTAAGTTCAGGTATCTCTCAAGGATAAAGTCAGGACAGTTCCGATTCATTTTTCTTTCTGAGTTTGGATGTGGAGTTCTCCGTTGTTCTCTCTCGTCAGCTCCCAAAGCTGAAACCACAGTGTGATAAAGACTATACTTCATTGGCCAGACATTCCAGCTCCTTCCCTGTGGTGGCCCTCCACTCTGTTGATGGCAGGCTTGATTCTCCATGTGATCTGCTTTGGCCAAGGCCATGTGAGTAGAAGTCACTTGTGTCATGTCAAAGCCCAAGTTTTAAGGGCTGATCGCCCATATAGAGGCTGCTCCATTAGCCTGGGTCTCAGACTGAAGGTCACATGGATGGAGCTTATGGTTGTAAGCATACAATCCTTATGGTTGTAAGTCCCTGTGATGTGGGAGTTCTTTATTACCACAGCAAATAAAGGAGTTTATCAGATTATCAGATTTCATAAAGAAAGGAAGAGAATGAGCTTAACTTGGAAAAAAAAAAGGCTTTTGTCAACAATAACTTATTTTCTAATGTTTTATTTATTTTTGAGAGAGAGTGTGAGCAGAGAAGGAGCAGAAAGAGAGGAGTACGGAAGAACCAAAGCTGGCTCTGTGTTGACAGCAGTGAGCCCATCATGGGGCTGGAGCTCATGAACCGTGAGATCAGGACCTGTGCCAAAGCCGGACGCTCAACCGACTGAGCCCCAGGCACCATAACGTTAACTTATTCAGTGTTCATTTTAAAGAGAAGTGAATTAATATATAATAAGTCAACATTTCCTCTCTACGTAACTGTCTCTAACCTGGCATTATCTTTTGTGTTTCTACAGAGAATTTGATTGGGGGTTGGTCTGGTTATGATTTGTAGTATGAATCAAGTGCCTACTGTCATCCAAGGACTGTGTTAGGTTCTGGGACATAGTGGTAAACAGACGAGGTCGTGGTCCTTATGAAGCTTTCACTTTGGTTGGGTCAGGCAACTAAGAAAATAAAGACTAAATACTAAGCCTAGTAATTTCAGAAAGTGATTAGGTCATAATAACAGGAAAAGAGGAAAAGAGGATAAAGTAATAGAGAGTAACTGTGTGGTCAGGGAAGGGCAGAGGGCCACTGACGAGCATTATGGTTCATCATGTAGATGTTGCTCCCTCTACTTTACAGAGACATAGAACTGATTTGCACAAATGACTCCCCCCCCCCCCCCCCGCCCCTTAATGGATCGTAGTTTTATGTCAATCCCTTTAATAAAAGCACTGGGATCATTTAAAGCTGAGAGCTGTTTTGTTTTACACATACTCTTTTTGTGATGTAAACATTCCTCTTCTAATTTATCTGTAGTGAAGTCAGAACTGTATCTATAAAAGGACTTCATTCCAATGTTGAAGACAACTCTTCCTGGATGACATCATAAAGGCTTTGGTTTCTGAAGCTCCATGACAGGGCAGTTAACTTTAGTTTGGTTCCAGAACACAGGCCCCATGTGTTCCGTGAAGCTCTGATTTAGGGCATTCCATTTCCTGATGGCAGGGATCCCCTGTGGCCAAGGTCCACCATCTGCCTCTAACAAGGCTAAGTTGAGCTCAGAGTTCTAATGGTCACAGTCACAAAGAGCACACCAACTGCATTTTATGTTTTCCAATTCAGCAAAGCCAACAAAACCACAGAAGTCAAGAATTATTCAGATTCATCCGAAGTTGACTCATATCTTTTGCAACAATTCTGTTCTCCAGTCAGAATCCCAACATAGCAAAGGTCAAAGACATGAAGCTCATCATCTTGCAGTTGTGGGAACTGAGACCAAGATTAAAATGAGTTGTCTGAGTTTGTTTTTTCACCCATTCATTCAACAAGTATTTATTGAGCACCAAATCACTTGGAGCTGGGCACCAAACTGGGTCCTGTTTCTCAGTGGTTTTTGTTTGCCAGGGCAAGCTTCGGATGATTCCAGCCATTGGATCTGCCTGGGAATGTCTTGCCTAGGGTCATAGCAGCTAGCCCAGTGACTAGGTCTTCTCCAAGGAGGGGGGACAAGGTGCCTAGTGGGAATAAGAGCTGTGTAAGAAAGGCAAATCCTTCTATTAGCACTTGTCCCTAAGTAGCCTGATCTGGTTTGGGGGGCAGTGGCTTAGGAAGGATTCCCCGAGGAGAGGGCTTTTCAGCAGAGGTCTGCAGGATGCGTAAGATTTAATAAAGAGAAGGGCTTGTGAAGAGGGTGCTGTGAGAGTCTTCCAGGGCAAGGGAAAATGCCTGGCAAGGAGCTCTGGTGCTGGGAGAGTAGCATTCCCCAGCAACCTCTCAGGAGGGAGTGACATGACCAGATTTCCTCTTTGAAAAGGACATGTGAACTACGACTCGAAGGGCACCCCCATGAATCCAGTAACGATTATAAGAAGCCTGTAACAAATACCATACTTCATGGTGAAATAGGTAAAGCCTTCCCCCTTGAGACCAGAAATAAAACAAGGATTTCTTTTATCACTACTTTCTGGAAGTTGTAGACAGTGTAATAAGGGTAGAAAAAGAAATAAAAATCATTAATGATTGAGAGAAAAAAAAAAAAGACCTGTTTTTATGTATAGGGGAAAATGATTTTGTACATAGAAAATCCAAAAGAATCTACATGCAAATTAGGTGCATTAATACATAAACTTGGCAAGGTTACTGGATACAAAGGCAATAGACAAAACTGAATGGTTTTATTTATTTACTTATTTATTGCTAGCAGCAATAAAACAAAGTTTTAATAAAGACATGTTTATAATAGCACAAAATTTTAGTATTTTGAGATAGATCTAATAAAAGTTTTGAAAACTGTGAAACATTAATGGAATTAAAGAAGACACATAATTGGATGGATACGCCATGTTTGTGGGTCAGGAAATGCAATATTGTAAAAATGTCCATTTTTCCTGAATTGATCTATAGAGTCAGTGCAATCCCAATAAAAATCTCCCACCTTTTTTCCCCCTCCCACCTTTTTGGGGCAGAAGTTGACAAGAGAATTCCAAAATCTGTGTGGAAATGCAAAAGGTTAAGACTATTGAAAGCAATCTAGAAGAAGAAAAAATAGGTAAAGGACTTATACTATTATATACCAAGGATTATTATTTTTTTTAACGTAATCTCTACATCCAACATGGGGCTCAAACTTAACCCCAAGATCAAGAGTTGCATGGTCCACTGACTGAGCCATCCAAGCAGTCCCTGTCCCAAGGCTTATTAAAAACTATAGTAGTTAAGACTGTCATACTGACAAACAAATGGACAAAAAAAGACTGAGGGAATAGAATAGAGGACCGAACACAGAATCACACTTACACAGCTGCTTGCTTTACCAGGTGATACTGGAGTGTGGTAGTGAAATATACGTATGTTTGTTTGTTTGCTTTTTTAAAAATAAATGGTACTGGGTCAATTGACGCCCATATGAAAAAGATGACAGGTGGATTGTAGACTTAATTGTGAAAGGCCAGACAAGCAAAAACAAAACAAAACAAAACAAACAAAAAACCATCACAGAAGAAAATGTAGGAGAGCATGATCATGGGGTGTGTAAAATTATTTTAAGTAGGATATTAAAAACTCCAACCAGAAAGAGAAAACGAATAGGTAAATTGGACTACATTAAAATTAAGAGCTTCTGTTCCTCAACAGATCCCATTAAGGGAGTGGAAAGGGAGTCCATGGAATGAAAGAACATATTTGCAAAGCCTATAGTTGACAGAAGACTCATTTCCATAACATATAAAGACCCTTACAAATCAATACTAAAGAAGGCAGACAGCTTAATAGGAGAACGAGCAAAGGATTTTCACATCCACGTCACAAAATGGGACATCTAAAGAGCCAAAAAGCACATGAAAACTGTTCAACCTCATTAGGAATCAGGGAAATGCAAATTAAAAGCGTGATAGGGTATACATTTGTACCCCCACCAGAATGGCTAAGTGGAAAGTGACAGATGATATCTAATGTTGAAAGGCATGTGACACCACCAGAGAAATCTTACAGTGCTGGGAGGAGTACAAATTGGTTGCAACTATTTTTGGAAAACTGTCTGTGTCCACAAATGTTGAACGTATCCCCACACTGTGATCCAATAACACTCAGGCTCCTATATAGATATGTATAGATATATAGATATACACATCAGAAATGCATGCATATATCTGCCGACATCCATGTATGGAAAATACTAGAACATTTACATCGTGTTGCAAAAGCACAATGTAAGTGTACTCCAGCCTAGTGTGGTGGCTGCAAGAGGCATGGGTGGAGAGGGATGGGTCCTAGGGATACCTGTGGTGCTCTGCTGCTTGATCCAGGTGCTGGTTTTGTGGGTATGGTCACCCTGCAGAAGCTCATCAAATTATACCCTTCTGATTTGTGTATATTTTGTACCTGATGTTATACTTATGTAAAAATTTCACTTTAAAAGAATAACTGTGATTCCTGCCAGAGTAGCGAAGATGGCAGAGTGGGCAGTCTGGATGTGGGGCGTCAGGCAGCTCTTGCAAAGGTCTTGCAAGACGGAGATGGTAGTCGAGAAGTCGCAGAATAGGTGCTGAAGAAGAAAACGAAGAGGCCTTCATTAACGCGTTGGCTGGGGAAGGATGCATGAAAGGGAGTTGTCAAGGTTGACTCCCAGGTGCTGACTTGTGTAACCAGACAAAGGCGTTTCCTTCCCCAGAGAAGGGGAGCATTGGAGGGGGACCAGGTTATTGGGCAGGTGGCTGACAGAGATGAAGTTGGGGCTTCAGAGAGTACCCGGGTAGGCTCGCTGGGTAGGCAGTTGGGTATGTAGGTCTAGAGTCCAGAGGAAAGGCTTGAAAGGCAAGCTTGAAGAAATGGAGCTCGAACTGAATCCTTTGAATAAAGATGCCAGTCATCCACATGCCAGGTCCCCCTGGGCTAAACACGTTACCCATGTAGTCTCATTCAGTGCCCATATCCATGTGAAGTTACCAAAGAGCAAGATTTGCTTAGAGAAGTTAAGCAAATTGCTGATGATTGAGCTTTAGGAGGTGGGTAGGAAGGGGCATGGCGGGGATTTCTGGATTCAGATCTTCTGACCTAAAGTTCTGGGTGTGGCTGCTGAGTCCTGTGACTCAGTGGACTATCCTGTTATGGACCCCACATGAGCAAGCAAGGGCAACCACAGCATTTTTATTGGAAGAAGTCCTCAAGAAAAGACTACATCTGTCCATCCGTCAGTCTGGGAGGAAGCTCAGAGGTTTGGACTTCCATGATTGTTCCAGGTCAGATAAACTCTCCGCGTCGAAATCTAGTTAAGCCACCTGCCAGCTGAGTGACCTTGGGCAAATCGCTTATCTTATCCGTGCCTGTGTTCTCTGTAGCTGCATAAAAAAAATCACTACGACTTAACACATATTTATCATGTCACAGGTTTTGTGGGGCAGGAATCTAGGCAGTCCTCAGTAGGGTCTTCTGTTCAGGGTCTCTCACAGGCTGCAATGAGGGGTCGGCCAGGGCTGTGCTCTCATCAGAGGCTTGTCTGAGGAAGGATCTGCCTTCAAGCTCACATGGCTGTTGGCAGGATCCAAACCGCTGCAGGAGATCAGATTGAGGGCCTCAGCTCCTTGCTAAACGTCAGCTGGAGGCCACTGTGTGTTCTTTCTGCTGTAGGGCTGTCTGTACGATGGCTTAGCTCATGAAAGTTGGCAATGAGGAGAGTCCATGAAGACCATCTCCTAGCAAGATGCAAGTTTTAATATTAAGTAACGTATCATGGAAATGGCATCCCATCACCTTTGTGCTATCCTACTGATTAGAGCAAGTCACAGATCCTGCCCACATTTGAGGGGACAGGGCATGAACAGCAGGAGTCAGGGATCATTCGGGGCCACTTTTGTGTCTGTCTGCCGTGATGCCTGAGGGTTTTCATCTATAGAATGGGAATGGCAATAATACCCACCTCGTGGGTAGTTGTGTTGAGCAAATAAGATAATATATATAAAGCACTTAGCACAATTTTCAGAACATAGTTTGTGCTCCAAAAATGGTGAGTTGCTACTTTTAGTCTTCTAATTCTGCAGTCCTATGGCAGTGTGAAGGGATTCTCTCCCTTTTTTTATATTTATTTTTTGAGAGAGAGACAGCATGTGATAGGGTACGGGGTGGGCGAGAGAGATAGGGAGAGAGACCGGGGGGTGGGGAGAGAGGGAGAGAGAGAGAGAGGGAGAGAGACCGGGGTGGGGGGGGGGAGAGAGAAAGAGAAAGGGAGGGAGGGAGAGAGGGAGGGAGAGGGAGATAGAGAGAATCTGAAGCAGGCTCCATTCTGTCAGCACACAGCCCGACATGGGGCTCGAATTAACAAACTGTGAGATCATGACCTGAGCCGAAATCAAGAGTCCAATGCTTAACCCACTGAGCCACCCAGGTGCCTTTTTTAAAATGAATAAATTCTCTCTTTTTTAAAAATAAATAAATTCACCAAAGATGGCCAGCTTCCTCTGGGGCATGTGAAATATAACATCATTTTCAAGCAAAACATGCACACCCAACTGGGAAGGAAGCACATTTGGTCAAAAGCGAGGCAGACCAGTAACAATCAGGTAGCACTGCAAAGAAGTATCCATGTCTGGCCCTAAAATATGAAAAGCTACTACCTCCCCTGTCTAATGGGGTCTACAGCCCCCTTTCTGCAGATCTCTAGACCATGGTTCTATCACATTAGTTTCCAAATCAGCTGCAGCATGGAGATTCACGTTGAAGTTCAAATACTGACTCATTGCCGTGCAAGTACAAATACCTGCCTTTTAGTCACGGACAAAGAAAACATGCATTCTACTTGCTGTTATAAATCAGCAGGCATGCAAGGGGTCCCCCCGATAGTGGTTTTGACTGCGAGCCATCAGGAGGCAGAGGAAAGGTGTTGGGCTGAGAGTCAGGAATCTTGGGGTTGAATCCCAACTCTAAGGACAACGATCCTTGTGCCTCCGGTCCAGTTACTTTCTTCTTGCCCACAGTTGTCTCATCTGTGCTAGGAGAGGTTTGTACTCTTTTGCCTCTAGACTCTTTCTTCTGATGAATCTCTTTGATTCTAAGTTTAAAAGGCAATTTGGACTTCCGGGTCTGCTAGAAGTCATTGGAGTGGTGGCCTGCCTCTCGTCCTGTAAAAGGTAAAGGTCAAGGCTCCCGACCCCCGTGCTTAATGTTCATTTGCTAACCTGAAATTTAAGTTGGTCGTGCAAGAACATCTTGTGTCTAAATGCATCTGAGGATAAAAATAAGCTCCTGTGAGTTTTCCCCAGGGGTGAGCTATTCCACATGCATTAGTAACCTCAGTTTCCACACGACTTCTCGCCACCCTCCCTGATGTTCTAGTAAAGGTATATGCATTCACAGAATGCTAAAATGTTTTATGAAAAAGAGACTGGGGCTGACACACCAAGCCTGCTGGATGATAAGCCCGCTATTGCCATTATGTTAAGGGAGGACGTCCCAGGATTTCAGGAGGGGATATTCATTTGTTCATTCACTCATTCAAACATCAGCTAAGCACTTAGTAACTAATGCGTGTCAAGCTGGAGCACTTGGGGATACAGCTCTGAAAGGGGGTTCAGTCTTAGGAAGCCTAGAGCTTAGTGGGATAGGCAAGTAAAGGGATAATTATATGTACCTAAACTGGATGACTGACGACGTTATTGCTTTAAATTCAATGCTGTCTTGGGGCACCTGGGTGGCTCAGTTGGTTAAGCGTCCCGACTCTTGGTTCTGACTCAGGTCATGATCTCATGGTTCGTGAGTTCCAGCCCCGAGTCAGGCTCTGTGCTGACAGCATGGAGCCTGCTTGGGATTCTCTCTCTCCCTCGCTCACTGCCCCTCCCCCACATGTGTTCTTTCTCTCTCTCTTTTAAATAAATAAACATTTTTTAAAAATGTCACGCTCGCTTTTGGTTGGAGGGTAAGGATAGTTGTCCTTATATAGCAAGGCACTATTCTACAGGCTTTCCGTGTATTAACTCATGTGATTTTCACAACAACCCTTGAGGTAGGCTTTAATTTTAACGCCCATCTTACAGTTGAAGAAATTTGGAACAGAGGAGAGGTCCAGTTACTTGCTCAAGGTCCCGCAGCTGGAAAGTGGTAGATCAGGAGCCTAACATAGGCGGTCTGCTCTTGACCACTCCCCATGCCTGATAGAGCTGTTCATTCAGTGGGCATTTACTGCACATTTGCTATAGGCAAATGATTGTCTCCTAACCCAGAGGACTTCACAGCCCATCATGTGGAAGTCTGTGAGGAGAGGCACGCACAGAATGCTATGGCGTCAGCCTGGAAGAGCCCACTGTGTGCACGCACACAGGAGGCCGTGTGCACATTCACATAGGTGCCTCCATGTGTACACACAGTGCTGGTTGAATAGTCTCTTTACCGTCCAGAAACATCCCTTGCCTCCTGTTTGCTCTTAGCCGAATATGTAGCCCAAGACTACGACAGACAAGCCTCGGTCGGGCATTCACAGGATGCCTGTACAGTTTTGTTATTGGCCTATCAGTAACACCTCTATTATTATCTAAATAATAGCTTTTAAAAATCAACTCTACAGTCTTTTCTTTTGACTCACACTCATCCTCCCCTGGGTTTGGGGTTCTGGTTCCATTTCTTCCTGGTTGAGGAGGGCACCTGTGGGGATGAGCATGGGGTGTTGTATGGAAACCAATTTGGCAATAAAGTTCATATTTAAAAAATAAAATAAAATAAAATAAAATAAAATAAAATAAAATAATGCATAACAATCCACGTAGAAATCATCCATACCCTATATAAAATCACCCCGTGGCCTGCCACGGAAGAGCCACCTGCCACGTTTGGTGTTGTGCACTACACTGTGCTTGCCTGTCCCCTGTTTTGTTGCTGATGAGGTATCATCTTACGGACTTTTAATTTTTCTGGGAGCGAGGGCCAGTGCCGACTCAGATTATAAAAGTGCTGAAATTCTAACGTACTATTTTCATTATAATCAGAGTTCTGTATTGGGGAAAGGCTCTCAGGGATGAGGGGTCCAGCAGGGGAGACATTCAGCATGGGAGGTGACTCTTGGCTGCTCCACTGTAGTTACCACCTATCTGAAGCAAGAGCATCCCCTCTGCTAACAGTCTGCCTCATCTCGGCTTGGAGCTGCTATTCCAGGATTTGTCCTGCCCTACGAGCAGGGCTGGGACTCATAGATCATTGTCAGAGAGTATTTGTTAAGCGTTCTCGTGATGTTTTGAAAAGTATGCTTTGATGCCCAGGCTGCCAGACATGCATTCGGGGTGGACAACAATGAAAGCAGATGCGTCAAAGGCCATAATTATCTGAGTAACATTAGAGAGAGCCCGACATCCTCATGGGAGAGGTTAGCCGAAGCATCGTGTGGCCAGAGGAAAAATATCAGTGTATAAATGACCGTTCTTAACAGCTTAGTTCTTTGCCACTGGCTGAAACCTCCTGGTGACACCCATGACCTTGAGCCCTGCTTCCCCTCTTCCTTCAACCTGGTCTCCTTTCCCCGCCTTCTGCCATCACCTCTCATCATCTTTCCTGTTCCCCTCCCCCATTGGAGACCCTGTGGATGCGAGACAACTTCACTTGTCTCTTCACCACTGGAACCACCAGCACAGGAGGCGAGGAGATCTGTATTGCCCTGTTGGGTGGATGTGACATGTGCTCTTGGTGTCCCAGGATGCAATTTACGACACAGGAGGAAGCTGTACTTAGCAAACTTGAAATTCCTACTGTGACTTAGAAGACCCTACACCATCTGGCTGCCGCCCTCCCCCCCCCCCAGCCTTCTCTTGCATTCTCTCCCTGGCTCATCAAGCCTCCAGTTCCGGGTCTCCCCGTTCCTCCCCACTCATGCCTTTGCAGGTGTGCTGCTGCTTAGACTTCTCCCCAGGGTCTTCACATGGCCACTTCCTCTGCATCATTCTGGCCTCAGACTAACGAGAAGCCTCCCCGATCCCTTCGTCTGAAATGAGTCTTCTCGTCGCTGTCTCTCCCACCCATCTTCTTCTTAGCACCTCTTGTTATCGTAAAGCATCTTCTTTACGGTCTTAGGGGTTTAGTATCCATCTTATCCATTAGAACGTAGCTTCTCATTGAAGACAGAGCCTTATTCTGTGATTCTTTACATGCATCCCCAGTGCTAAAATAGGATATGGCCCAGATCAGATATGTGAATATATTTTTTTTTAACGTTTATTTATTTTTGAGACAGAGAGAGACAGAGCATGAATGGGGGAGGGGCAGAGAGAGAGGGAGACACAGAATCGGAAGCAGGCTCCAGGCTCTGAGCCATCAGCCCAGAGCCCGACATGGGGCTCGAACTCACGGACCGCGAGATCGTGACCTGAGCCGAAGTCGGACGCTTAACCGACTGAGCCACCCAGGCGCCCCATGCGAATATTTTTTGAATGAAAGAATGGATGAGTTAATTAATGAGAGCAGAAAATAAATGTTGGTTAAGCTTCATAGAGCCGCTTTAGTCACAGTGTTAGAGAACAGGTTACAGGCTCCGGTAGACTATTTAGTGTATAAGGTGGGCTAGCCTTAGAACCTGACTAGCTAAGTCAAGAGAGGTCTCCTTCAGGCCATCAATGGGTAGGTTTAGTAAAATACGTCTAACCAGAGACATATCCTTGCTTTTCTTATCTTTTGGAAGTCCATGGATCTAGCTGATTTGAGTGCCTCTGAGATTTTTATTTTTTGGTCTTCCTTGATTCTTTCTTGGGAAAAAGAATCTTAATTATAGAAATAATAATGGTAATAAAAAATCACTTACTGAACACCTGGAATGTGCACAGCATGTGCTAAGTGTGTTATAGGCATTACTTAATTTAATTAAGACATTTTTATGGGTTGAATTGTTTCTCCCACCCTGAGAAATCATATGTTTAAAGGCTCACCCCCAATTTTGAACCCTCTCAGAATTATTTGGAAATGGGGAAGTTGCTGGTGTAATTAAGATGAGGTGGGCCCTAATCCAGTATGACTTATGTCCTTATACAAAAGGGGACTTTCGATACAGAGACACGCATGGCAAAAAGACAACATGGAGAGACCCAGAGAAGAGAGCCACCTACGAGCCAAGGAGAGGGGCCTGGAACAGACCCTTCTCTCACAGTCCGCAGAAGCAGCCAACCTACCAACACCTTGATTTTAGATTTCCGGCCTCTGGAACTGGTATCCAAGAATGTTGGTTGGATACCCCCAAATTATAGACTATATCAGAAGATGGGATAGTGTGGGGGTTATGAGCCTGGACAGCAGAGCTGGACTGCCTGGATGTGAACCCCTGTTCTGCCATAGACTGTGTCCTTGAGCAAGGTCTTTACCCTTACAGAGCCTCAGTACTTCATTTCTGAAACAACTAATGGTAATAGAGCTTACCCCCCAGGATTGTTGCAAGGATTGGATGAGTTAATAATACTTGTAGAGCACCAAGGATTGGATGAGTTCATGCTTGTAGAGCACCAAGGATTGGATGAATTAATAATGTTTGTAGAGCACCAAGGATTGGATGAGTTAATAATGCTGGTAGAGCACCAAGGATTGGATGAGTTAATGCTTGTAGAGCACCAAGGATTGGATGAGTTAATAATGCTGGTAGAGCACCAAGGATTGGATGAGTTAATGCTTGTAGAGCACCAAGGATTGGATGAATTAATAATGTTTGTAGAGCACCAAGGATTGGATGAGTTAATGCTTGTAGAGCACCAAGGATTGGATGAGTTAATGCTTATAGAGCACCAAGGATTGGATGAGTTAATGCTGGTAGAGCACCAAGGATTGGATGAGTTAATAATGCTGGTAGAGCACCAAGGATTGGATGAGTTAATGCTTGTAGAGCATCTCAGTGTTTCCTGGCACAGAGGAAGCAGTAGGTAAGCTGGAGGTATTCGCGCCATTTTGCTGAGGTCACGTCTGCCTTCTGTGGCAATAGTTCTCTCTGGGGATGCTTCTGTTTTCTAGGGGGCTTTTTGGAGGGGGTATTCTTGTTTCTCACGGTGATTGAGGGAGGCTCCTGGCCTTTGGTGGGCAGGAAAAGTGCTAACTAACTGTCCTGCAAATCCACAGAGAAGATTCTCTTCCTCCCCCTGCATGTCTTGTGAGCCACCTGATGCCAGACGTTTATGCCGGTGAAGAATCTGGTTACAGTGATCTGATGGTAGAATTTTGTTTGTATGGTTGAAGTTTTGAGGAGTGTAACTTCATAGAAACCGAGATAAGGATGTGGCTTGTTTCATCTGAAATTTTACCAGGGGCCCTTCCCCAGTTTGAAAATCTTCATCAAAGGCACACAAAGCCACCCGAGGCACTGTGCAACTTGTAGCTGGTCTGTGTACGACTAAACTAGTTTAATTCTTATTCCAAGATGCCAGTGTTGACAATATTCAACTGCTCGTCTCTTGACTCCAGGTGATGTCAGGGTGAATAGGTGATCAGAGGCTAGTCCTGCCTGAGAACTTCCTTTTTCAAAATATACATGATTTTTAGCATACATTCCTTTCACTTTATTTCTCCTTTGAATCCGGGCAGTAAAGGGAAATCCCAACATATATTATAAAAAGAGGATTTCGAGTCTGATAGAGATCAGCATCTCGGCCCTGTGGCACCTCTATTGACCTGAGGTCTGCTGCTTAATTTCCCTTCCCTGTGACAGCTCTTTAGATATTTGAAGAGGGTGACAGCCTTCGTGTGCTCACCCCTCTGAGTCTGTACTTTTCCAAAATATACATCCCCAGTCCCTTCAACCTGTTTCCTAGTAATGTGGCTTCCAGATGCCTCACTATCCTGGCTGCCCCTCTCCGAGTTTGCTCTAGTTTCCCTAAAAGCCACTCTCAAAAAAAAAACCAGCCTTAAGTAGGAAACTGTAAACTATTTTTTTCAAACACGCAGGATATTTTCAAACACGCAGCAATAAAGTTGGGCCTGGATCTGAGCCTTGCCTACAATAGTCAGTGTTCAGCGTTCCATCCAGCAGAACGATGAAATCTTGCAGTGAAAACCTTTCAATGAGAAGAAGAGAAAACCAACCAACCAGCCAAGCAAAAATCCCCCAAACAACAGCCCACAGAGGGTCTTTGTGGCGGTGTTGTGTTTTTCCTGGGCGGCAGCAATAACTTGGATGCTGGGTACACACCAGCATTTGTCGTTTGTCAGGGAATGATCGTTAGAACATCATACTCCAAAGTCATGGAGTTCTTGCCAAAACTCAGAGAAGGGCAGTAAAGATGGAGGTTTGGGGGGGTGGGGTGGGAAATAACCTAGGAAATGTGAACCTTGGTACCAGGTCTCTGTCATTACCATTTTTCCCCGATGAACCATTGTCTTGGTTGAAATGGAATCGCTCCCTCTGTGAACTTGTGTCTCTCCTTCCCCAAAGAGCCGACTCCAGAGAAGCAAGACTGATTTCACCAGGAAGTTGATCCGCTGGAAGCTTCCAGACCATGATGATGACGGTTCTGGAGTTTTCAGGGCCTTTCACCAACCTGGGATCGGTCCTGGCGAATTCTGGTTTGAATGTGACACCCTTAACCCGACAAAGCCACTTGTAACAGAGCTCCCTTGGAGCCTCAGGAAGAATGTGAGTTAAATAGCCCTTGAATTAAATAGCTCCAGGGTGCTCTGCTTTGAAAAAGTGTCTCATACTTACTTTTTGTAATTTTTGCATTTTGTTCTCATGACAACTCTGTACCCTGCCAGCCACCATTTATGTGCTTTTCACTACATCACAACGGAGCAACAGTATTTTATACCGCTGAAGTCTTGGTGCCATGCTGTAACTACGCCTGTTGCAATTACTCTGCGTAATCCGGAATTTCCTGAGCAACTGGAGACAGCCAGAAGCAGAGTCTTTCAAAGGGCGCCTGGGTGGCTCAGTCGGTTAAATGTCCGACATCGGCTCAGGTCACGATCTTGTGGATTGTGGGTTTGAGCCCCGCGTCAGGCTCTCTGCTGACAGCTCGGAGCCTGGAGCCTGCTTTGGATTCTGTCTGTCTGTCTGTCTGCCTGCCTGTCTCTCTGCCTCTCCCCCCGCCTCTCCCCCCGCTCATGCCCTGTCTCTTTCTCTCTCTTTCTCAAAAATAAACATTAAAAAAAAAATTCAAAGGAGCCTCAAAGTCATCTAGACGAGGACGCTTGAACAAACAGCACAGAAGTGATGTTATTCTAAGTCCAACAAACAAGCAGGAGAGAACCCCTATCAGAATGTCAGAGAATCATGAGGATGCTGAGCTGTCCCAGGACCCAGAGTTAAGAGGGAGAAGATGCCTGGACACGTAGCTGTTTATGCACCTGCTACAGGAGAGCAGGGACGGTTTCAGAAGACAGAGCAAGGGGTCCGTCACCCCTGGCTGGTGCCTCAAATCCTGCTCGCTGCCTGTTTCTTTTAGCCTGCAAGCTAAGAACGATTTTTACATTCTTTAATGGCTGGGGGAAAAAAATCAAAAGAAGAATATTGGGTAACTTTTATAAAGACGATGTGAAATTCAAGTATCATTGTCCATAAATAGTCTTGTTGGAAGGACCAGGACACGACATCTAAATAAAAATGATGTTTTGGAGAAAAGTCTGAGGGCAAGGAAGTGGGGCCACGGTTAAAATAATGAGCTTCTATCCGAGTTAATGAGATAATGCTGTCGAATGATGCTGCCCTAATCTGATTTGCACTGGAGCCAAGGCTGAAACGCACTCTTTGGTTGAAAGGAAATGTAGCCTCAGTGATACTAATATTCAAGCAATTTACCAAGTGATAAAACTAAAGTAATTTATTATAATTTTATGATGAGATCTCTTTCCTTGGCTTGGGAAAGGTTTTTATTGCCTCTAGTCTTGTAATTTCACTCTTGCTAATATTGATTTTACTATAATCTCTTTCCCTTTTTTACACTTCTCAAGTTATTTCTTCACATTTTAACACAGTCGACGATCTAAAAACCAACCTTCAAGAAAACGTATTATAATTATATTTTCCCAGGGTTGGCCCATATGATGTGTGTGCCAATGGAGAAAAATGTATTTTTAAGTCGCTGGCTTTTCTTTCCCTATAGTCTTCTTTGGGCTTAAAAAGGGGGAGCCAAAGAGGCTGGGAATGCCCTGTCTGTTGGGAACACTTTGTAAAGCTACCTGGAAAGGAGACCCGCATTCCCTCAGTGGGCTTGGGCATTGCTACAGTCCTGAATTACTTTAGAAAGCCGTACGCGTTGCATATGTGATTTCACGTAATCCTGGGAGGTAGGTGGGATTCCTGGTGGCGTATTACACAGGAAGGAAATTAGGTTCCTATAGTCGAAATACTTTACCCAAGCTCCCACAGCTGCTATGTGCTGTAACCAGAATTCAAGCCCAGGCTGTCTGATTCCAGTGCTCTGTGATCTTTCCACCACTCTGGGACTGGGGGCCTCTCTAGGCGGCCCTTCCACTCGACCAAGGACCCCCGGGGACTTCAGAGCCTTGGAAGGAAGGGCCACATGCACTCAAACCTGAAAGTTCTGTGTGTCTTTAAGAACCTGCTAGTTCTAAGCCTTGTTGCTAGGCTAGCTGTGTTTCTAGGGAAGCTAATTAAAGCATAGCTCAGTTCTGCACATCTCAGGGTGGGTGTTCATTTCTCTTCTCTCCCAGTGCATGAAGCATTGCCAAAGCCTGGTGTTAAATAAAAAGGACAATTTGGGGCTCCTGGATGAACTGTGGCTGTATTTATTAAACACTCCGTGCATATTCCTAGCTGCACGAGGGAGGACGCGAGAAACTTGGCCCATACATGTGTGATCTAATACTCAGGACTTGGCAGCTCACAAAGCAATTTCATGACCGTGACCGTACGTGCGATCCTCAGGGTTAAATACTGTACCCATTTTACAGGTGAGGAAACTGAAGGACGTCTGACTAAAATAATACACCTGGGATTCCATAACTAAAAATCAGAGCCATGGATGTAACTCAGGCTTCCTGACTCCCAAAGACTCAGTATCTGGGGTGCGTTTATGATGTTTGTGACCCATCGTGGACCCTCTGCAAATTGTCAGAACATCTCGGGAAGCTCCGTTGGGATGGATTTTCTGAATTTTCTTCCATCAGCTGTTTCCCAAATAGATTTTATTGTGGGTTTGCTTCCCCTAGACCTTTGTCCTTGTTTTAATAGCCTTTATTCCCATTAGCTTCTCAGAGATGTTACATCGCTGAGCATGCATACTTTACAAAACCCACAAGAAACTGACAGTTTCCATGAAGATCCAGAAAGAAAACAGACAAACTGAGGTTTGCCCTTGTGCTACTTTTATTGCATTAAAAAAATAAGTGTAGGGGTGTCTGGGTGGCTCAGTCGGTTGAGCGTTTGACTTCGACTCAGGTCGTGATCTCACAGCTCTTGGGTTTGAGCCCTGCATTGGGCTCTGTGCTGAGAGCTCAGAGCCTGGAGCCTGTTTCGGACTCTGTGTCTCCCTCTCTGTCTGCCCCTCCCCTGCTCACACTCTATCTCTCTCTCTCTAAATAAATAGATAAACAAACATAAAAAAAAATTAAAAAATAAGTGTAGTCATTTT
This sequence comes from Panthera pardus, assembly GCF_024362965.1. Lineage (NCBI taxonomy): Eukaryota > Metazoa > Chordata > Mammalia > Carnivora > Felidae > Panthera > Panthera pardus. Next base: position 96,695,159 of record NW_026526666.1, on the reverse strand, counting down.
TGTGTGTACATTTGGGGTTTTTTTTTCTGAGTTAATTCTGTGGCAGTTAACATGAATAAAAATGCCTCTGCTGCTTTGGCAGAGTTTTGGAACTAGCTTATCTTGATCAAGCTTGTCTCTTCCATAGTTTCTTTCTTAAAAAAGTGTCTTTGTGAGATGAGTTGGCAGCCATCCTGGTCTATTTCCCGTTAGTCTGGCGGAAGGCAGGCAGAACATGTGTCTTCCCTTCTTGTTCTCGGTAGCGGGGAGAATGTTTGCAAAAATACATCTCATCTCTTCTGCTTTCTCGCAAGGATGTTAGGCCAGTGAAGTCAGAGGCTTGGGGTCCTTTCCCTCCCGTTCCCCACCTTCTCTTGCAAATACTGTCCTTTACACACTGCCACTTGCCTCTCTCCCTTTACTCCTTAGCGTCTTCTTAATCCTCTACAAAAGACTCAGTACTCTGACGTGTGAGACGTATCAGTACCTCCTGATCCAAGCCTGGATTCAGAAAGCAGTCTGTACGACGCTTGCGATTCCAATACGGAAACTGACCATTTCTCCTTCGTAGGAGAGGTGAAGGAGCAACCTACATTAATTGAGCACTTACTATAATCCAGACACACGTACTTATTTATTCTTCGTTGTGAGCCTCTGTTGTCTCTTATTCTGTTTTTTACATGCCTGGGGGAAGGCCTGCTGCCCAGGTCACTTTACCAAGTAAGTGATAAACTAAGATTTAAACTGAGCCTGTCTGACCACAGAGCGTATTTCATTAAACCCTGACACCTCGCCAGGCTTCAGAGGCTCTCTGTTACGTTAAACGCAGCTCTTACCCTCTTGGCTACAATCCTCCACTGTGTCCTCACCCTTTTTTTTCCTCCTAATTTGAAAAAGCGTTGTGCGTGCTGTGTGGAGTTTTTCCAGCGTGGGAGAAGACTGTTGGTATTCTGTTTCCAGTTGTCGAGCTTAAACAAAGTGTGATTTATCTTCACCCGGAGCTGTCATGCCTGGGTGCATGGGTGCCAGGCACCCTCGCCAACACTCCGTGGAAGCCACATGTTGTTGCTAAGCTATGGACACCTGAATGCGGGGTAGCAGCCAGGATAATGATCACAATAATAATGACTGACGTTTATTGAACATGTATGCCCCAGGCACCCGTCAAAACTGGTGAATGATGTGAATTAACTCATTTAATCCTTGCAACATCCCTATCTGATTACATTTTTATCCCCATTTGGCAGAAGAGGAAACTGAGGCTCATGGAATTTGTTAGCAGTTATCACTGGCTAACATATAGTTGTTTTATTATTTATCCCTCCACGAAAGCAGGGTTTTTTTTGTTTGTTTTTGATTTGTTCACTGTTGTATCCACACTGCCTAGAAAAATGCTTAGTATGTAGTAGGTGCTTCATAAATAGTGTGGAACGAATGAAGTCACATAGAACAGAGGCAGGAGGGAAGCCGCCCCTGGCGTGAGCAGGATTGTTCTCTAGAACCTCCATGTTTTTATTTGTTCAGTGGCCAGTTGGTTCAACTGACCTATTGCCTGGGGGCATCTGGAGGAGGCAGGACAGATGGCTTCCTGTAGCTCTGTCTGGAACTCCTGTGACTTGCCAGGCACCGTCTGGGGCCGTGTGCAGTGCCTGGCACTCGGCAGGCAAAGTGTCTGCATGAATGAACAAATAAATAATTCCGATGGCGGGAAATTCTGCAGAAAGGAAATCTACCAAAACGAGACCAGGGTAGAGTCACTGATCCTGGATGGCTTCTCCCCAGAAGAATGTGGTTACTTGCCCACCGAGCACTCTCCATGGGTCATGGTGCCAGCTCCCCAGGAACTTTTTGTCCATATAGGGATGCCACCCAGTTATGGTTAATTTTTATGCAAGTAACTGTGCCAAGTCGATAAGGAGGGTTACAACTGAGGGAAGGAAAATCAACAAGAATATAGAGGAAGAAGCTGTTACCTTCGCAAACAAAACAAAACAAAAACAAAAAACCCAATCATCTCTGTTCTTCCCTTTATCAAATCTGGGCCAAGTTGTCACAGTTCCTGACACAAGTTTTCCTAACAGATACTTCCATCTCCTCTTCCCTCAGTCGATTAGATCTTGTGTATTTTCTTACCCTGTAGATTGATTTTGAATGATCAGCAAAAACTCCTCAAGCACCGATAAAAAACTCACCAAACAAACCGAATGAGCTTGCTTAATGTGCCCATATTGACATGTATATTTGCAAGATTTTTTTTTTTTAACACAGCAAAACAGGTTGTGTTTACATCATATATGTAATTGGGAAGGGCTCATTTCATCACATGCATGAATGCCTTCTAGAAAGATTTCCCTCAAGGATTAATGAGAAGACTCATTTAAACAGATAAGCCTGATTTGAACAGTTTACTCAGCTTATTCTCATAGGATCAGAATTCTACCTGTGGGGGAGGTTAGGGCAACAAGTCTCTGTTCTCTCACCCCGTTCCTCAACACACGTGTGGATGCGCGCACACACACGTGTGCACATATGTGAGCACAACCTGTCCTTCCAACACAGATGGCTTTGACGTGTGCCTGTACATGGCTGAATCTGCAGCAGAGTCGAGGGATTCTGAGTGGTGTGGCTGGGCAGATTTCCTCTGACTCGTGAATTTAGAATCAAAAACCTTTTTAAAGGGGCGCTTGGGTGGCTCAGTCCGTTGAGCGTCCGACTTCGGCTCATGTCACGATCTCACGGTTTGTGAGTTCGAGCCCCGCGTCGGGCTCTGTGCTGACAGCTCGGAGCCTGGAGCCTGCTTCCGATTCTGTGTCTCCCCCTCTCCCTGCCCCTCCCCCGCTCACACTCCGTCTCTCTGTCTCTCTCAAAAATAAATAAACATTTTAAAAAATTAAAACATTTTTTTACAGCGTCTGAGCTGGTGAGGCTACTGGCCTCGACTCCCAGTTTTTGTCCTGCCTGTCTGCAGCGTGAAGTTTGTTTTGATAGCTTATGGTCTAACACACAGTGAGCGAATTGATGTCATGATATGATGATGTTTGCTCCTAGGCAAAATTTACCGACAAGCAAGATAAAGATAAAGACAGAGAATGAGAATGTATTAATCTCCACATGTGAACTTGATGATCTTACCCTTCTGAGGGATGGGGGGGCGGACACTGTAGAACTAATGATAATAGCTGTAATTTGATAGTTATCATAATTTGTGTATATGTGGCATTTTAACTTTTAAAAGCTTGCTCTCGTATATGGAATTAATTAGTACTAACCGAAGGCCAGGAGCAAGTTCATTTTCACTTGCAGACTTACTGGTTAAAAATGACTTGTTTTATTTAACATGATTTTGAATCTATATTGGATGTTCGAAAAATACCATACGCACCCAAATAGTTAATTAACTGTCATGTTTCTGATGTCTTGGTGTATTTGGAGCCACGTCTCCTTGCTAATTGTTGCCTGCTATTTTAATAATATTGGATAGTGTGGCTCTGTGTGTCTGTCGTGGCCAAAAGAGCAAAGTCTATCAGCGAAGGGAAATCCCCATGCACAGTTGGTTGCAACTGACAGTTCTGATCTTCCCTTACCTGAACCCACTGCTTATGCTGTAGGCTGGCTACACAGTCAAGTGGGGAAACGCACAGCCCACTGCACTCAGTGGCTTGGTGTCTCAGATAATGCCATTTGTTCCTAAACCCTTGAACGACAGCATGAGGACTTGGGGGGGGCGCGGGGGGTGCATGCTGTGACTCTGTTATACCTTGGCGGATTCGGATCTAGCTTGGGGCTTTGATTGGTGGGTTTGGAGCCACTGGCAAGAGAATGATTAGACCTTGCATTGTGTTGGGGTCCTCTAGAAGCACCCCACTGGACTGGAGTGTATCCCTCAGGGAGGTACTTAAACTGGCGTAAGCAGAAAAGGGAACATTGTTGGCTCGTGGAAGTAGAAGTCTCTGGAGAGACTGAGCAGGTGTCAGGGGCTCACCACCATCTTCAGGACTCTCAGCTCTGCCCTGTTCCATGCCGACTTCACCTTCAGGCAGTAAAGGTGTCCTCATAGTGACATCCTCCTAGATGGCCATCCCTGCGGAAAGAGGGTTTCCAACAAAACCCAGATTTAAGGCTCAGTGGTCTGACTTGACTTATGGGTCCATGTTGGAAGCATCACTGAACCCTGAATGTCCAGGCTTGGGTTTTGTGCCCATTCTGAGATCTAGAGAGGGAGGAGTCAGTATCCTGGGCCAAATTGATGAAGATCTGGGTATCCTCAGGAGAAGAATTAAGGAGCGTGTAGGGTTATCACAGCAAACAAGGGATGGTTTCTGGGCTTGGAAAACAGCAGATGGGTTCTCCGCGGGGTCACTAGACTTTTGGGTCTGACTGGTTTTGTAGTGTTTCACACATTCCTTGACTGGGTTCCCTTCTCTCTTCCTGTCTGCAAGACATCTATCATGTCCAAATATTCCCTGAACGTTTGCCGTTGAGATTGGCACTGAGGTAGGTTCAAAGGTGAATAAAGGCACAGGTCTTTCACACCCCAGAGCTCACAGTCTGATGGGACATGCACACACACACTCAGTTTTAACACCTGTGATAAGCCCTGTGCTCAAGCTGTGTACCAACACCTGTTGGGAACACAAATGAGGAAACCACCATTCTTCTTGGGAAAGTAAACAGAGGTTTCTTTGAGGCAGGGATATTTGAACCAGGTCATGAAGGCTAAACACAGCACATTTGGGGTAGGGTGGGATATTTGTGGCCACTCTTCTGACCATCTCCCCCTTCATCAATCACCCAACGATCTGACCCCTAGGCTTCTATATACATACCTCAGCCAAGGTTCCCTCTCCTCCACCACGACCACCATAGCTTCATCCAACAGGATCTGCAGCAGCCAGTGGGTGATGCCATGAATGTATCCATCAATCTGTAGTTGAGAATCTTTCAGAGCTCTTCTGCTGAATGGTTTTCTGAACAGGTGAACAAGGTCTCCTCTCTGATCCCAGGGTGCCAGGTTGCCCTACTCTTGAGAAGCAGCTATTTTCCAGAGTTTCCTAGCACCACTGTTTCCCTGCTGCCATGAGATCTTGTCTTCAGATTATCCTAACAAGGGTGGGGGCACAGGCAAAGAGTGTTTTGTCTCAAAGCTGCCAATGCTCACCCCTTGCTCTATGGGATTCTCACCAGCTTGGGCACGAGCTCCTTGAAATGTCTTAGTCTAAATAGTGAGTCTCTTCCCAGCCCACTTCACCCCACCCCCAGACCTGTAGGCTAGAACCCATTTTTACCCTTGGATGGGCTGAGGAACAATTGAGGAATCTAGCATAATTCTTGCTGCAGAATTAAATGTGTCAAGGTAACTAGCAAACTGCTTTGTGTAACTAAGCAGTGAAATCTGGATATATGTCCGCTTCTTAGGACAATCCACGAAAGGCAAGATAATTCACCTTGATGCGCCAATCCTTCCTTAGATTTTAGATTTAATTAGTTGAGCCAGCGGGGCCATTCGAAATCTGATTTCCAGGCGAGTTTTTCTGCCGAGGGTACACATGATTTTGCAATATTTGGATAGGAAGTAAAAGCTGTAGACCATTGTCTGGAATTCCAGAACAGAGGGGTATTTGTAAGAATCAGGTGTCTGAGACTCCTCGGAACCTGAGGGTCAAACGTGTAGTTTTCTGTTCATATTCCGTAAATCATGAATCATCCTATGGCTGCAGCTCTGAAAGAGGGATGTTCATTTTACCATTTCTTTTAACTAAGCAATGCAGTGACTTTGCCATTTGAACTCTCTTTTGTCAGCCAAGTCTCTCACCATCTTTTTTTTTTTTTCCTTTTTGTTTGCCTGTGTCCCAGAGTAGGGTTTTTAAATCTTGACTCTTGATATTTTGGGGTGGACAGTTCTTGGCTAGGCAGGGTTAGGTTGGGGGGAGGGGAGGGGGTGGTCCTGTGTGTCATAGGGTGTTTAGCAGCATCCCTGGCCTCTATCCACTGGATACCAGTTCCCCCACCCCCAGATCCGACAACGCAAAATGTCTCCAAATTTTGTCAAATGTCCCCTGAGCAGTGAAATCATCCCCGGTTGACAACCACTGTCCTAGGGCCTTGCCACTCTTGGGCCACACATCAGAAGCATCAGCATCACCTGGGAGTGGTTAGAAAATGCAGATTCTGGAACTCTACTGCTTACCTCCTGGGTCATAATCTGCATTTTAACCCAATTGCCAGATGATTTGTATGTACGTGCAAGTTTGAGGAGCTTGGTAGTTCAAGGACTTAAAGTAGTAGCTCTCGAACTTCGGTGTGTATCAAAATCACCTTGATAGCTAAATGGAGAACACAGATGTTAGCCCCACGGAGTCAGGAGAGAGCCCAGGTCTTTGTATTTTTTCTGAGTTCCCCAGGTGATCTGATGTTGACCCTAATATGAGAATCACTGCCTTAAAACCACAAAATCAGGAAATAAACCTACCTTCTGTATGGAGATCAATGCCTGGACATTATTTTAAAATTCTGGAAGGAGAATTTTAGATGCGGTAATCATGTTCAGGGACCCAAGCAAGATGTCCTGGTGGTCGCCATCTTGCCACATCTCAAGCATGGAAGATGGAAACTCTTCACGTTCCCCAGGAAAAGCCAATTTGTTCCAAGGGCTGCCTTCCAAATAGAAACTCGAGTGTTTGCAATTATGAAAAGCAAACTAGAAATGGTTTTCTATGGGGTCGATATTCTCTAAGAGGAAATGGGTTGTGAACAAACATGCTTTGTTGGGGGCAAAGACTCCTTAGGTGCAATGCGTCAGTCTGTTCTGTGTTGGATGAGCATCATGCTGCCCCTGGTAAGTAGAGAGAGAATGACAATTGATTTTGTATCTTGTTGAGTGATGGCGGGGGGTAGGTTGGGCCTGCAGAGTGAGTAGGATCCTTGGATTTGGTGTGTGTGTTCGGTGTATGTAGCGTGAACATACCTTCTTTCTAGCCTATTCTTTATACAGGACAAAAATTGACTTTTCTTTTTCTCCAGTTCATTAAATTCAGTCATGGTGTTTATATCTAATCTGAGTGATTTAAAATCTTTTTTCGATAACTTCACCTTTGCAAATCCACTGTAAGCTTTGTATAAATGCTAGCCCGAAGGCCGCTATTACAAAAGAATTACAAAGATGAAATGAGTGATAGGAATCTTGATTATTAAGAAGCCTTTGACCTATACAGACTATAGGTCTCGAAAAGAGCAGAGTGCATATTATAGCACTCTTTTTTTAAAAAAATCGAAAGCAAAAACCGAACAAACAAAACTGTGGTTTCATGTGTCATGCAATGTAGCATTTCTGTATTATTTTGTTTGTGTCTGCAGACCAAAGGTCTTGTGTGGTCCTCATTGATAACATGAACGCAGAACTGTTCCTTTTACATCTCCCGTGGTCATACCATTTCCAGTCTTGAACTTTCTTCTTCCAAATGGCTTAAATACTTCATGACGGTGTAACGTAATAAAGACTTCCAGATTTTCTTTTTTTTTAATTTTTAAATGTTGTTATTTATTTTTGGAGAGAGAGAGAGACAGACAGACAGACAGAGACAGAGCATGAGCAGGAGAGGGGCGGAGAGAAAGGGAGACACAGAATCCAAAGCAGGTTCGAGGCTCCTAGCTGTCAGCACAGAGCCCAACGTGGGGCTCAAACTCATGAACCACGACGAGATCATGACTTGAGCTGAAGTCAGACGTTTAACCGACTGAGTCACCCAAGCACCCCAAGACTTCCAGCTTTTCTTGAAAGAGAGGTGGGCTAGTTTGGTGGAAAGATACCAATTTTTGGCTTGTAATTGGCTTGGGTCTAAATTCCATTTCCACCATGAAGTCTCCTGGTGACTTTTGAGCAGGCTCCTTAACTGAATTCCTATGAGGAGGTTTTATTAGTGTCATCATTCCATCTTACAGATGAGGAAATGTGCCTCTCTGGGCCTCCAATACCCTCCTCATCTGGACTGATACAGCTGGAAAGTGGCCCAGGCAGGATTCAAACCCAGCTGGTCTGGTTATGAGTTTGAGATCTTAACCCATAGGCTGTGTCTGCATTCTCTTGGGTGAATACTGGCTAGAAAGTGACCTGGCTTTGGGTTTCATAATACAGGACACAGGAGGAGATGTCAGTGGAGGGAAAATTCAGGAGGGGGTAAACAGAAAAGGGTCTTCTTTTTTTTAAATTAATTTATTTTTAAATTTAAATCCAAGTTAGTTAACATATAGTGTAATAATGATTTCAGGAATAGAATTTACTGATTCATCACTTACATATAATACCCAGTGCTCATCCCGACAAGTGCCCTCCTTAATGCCCATCACCTATTTAGCCCATCCCCCCACCCAAAACCCCACCAGCAACCACAGTTTTTTCTCTGTATTTAAGAGTCTTTTATGGTTTGTCTCCCTCTCGGTTTTTATCTTATTTTTGCTTCCCTTCCCATATGTTCATCTGTTTTATTAAATTCCACATATAAGTGGAATCGTGTGACATTTGTCTTTCTCTTATTTTGCTTAGCATAACACACTCGAGTTCTACCCACCTTGTTGCAGATGGTAAGATTTCATTCTTTTTCATCGCTGAGTAATATTCCATTGTATACATACCACATCTATTTTATGCATTCATCATTCGATGGACATTTGGGCTCTTTCCATACTTTGACTATTGTCGACAGTGCTGCTATAAACATTGGGGTGCATGTGCCCCTTTGAATCAGCCCTCGTGTATTGAAAAGGGTCTTCTTGATGAATAGTAAGAGGTAAAGTTGAGTGGCCAGAAGCTAAACTCAAAGATTCTGGGAAATGGGTACATCCTGGCCATAAGGATGAGGGCTTTCATTTGGGTGGAGATTAGAGCTGCTCATATATGCATGGCCGACCCTTAAAACCTCTCCTGTTGAGATTTTTCTTCTCAGGAGCTCTGAGGAGTATCTGAGAAGTTAAGACAGAAACTGATGGGCAACATTCAGAGGCTACCAGACCCCAGCATCTCAGATCACTGGGGGCTTTGGGTTGTCATGGATAAGCAAAGGACATGATTGGCATCTAAAGGACAGGACAGGGATGCCAAACTTCCTACAGAGTGCAGGGAATTCCACCCAGTATAGCATCATCCCACCCCAATGCATAGAGCACCCCACCGGAAAACGTCACAGGGAATCCTGCTTTGGCTCGTCTTATTAGAGATGCGGTACACAAGTGCTGACCAGAGAGAAACTTTAAGCCTGTGACCCAGAAAAAGCCTGATGCAGAGCGACGCTCACTGCAGTCCTGTTTATCAACAGTGACAAATTGGAGGCAACCCAAACGCCCAACAACATGGAACTAAATTATGATTAATCATCTCAATGAAAGTTTATGCAGACATTTCAAGTGGTGGCCATTAAAACTGTGTAGCATCATGGGAAGAGTGGCTAACATAAAACTCTTTCAAAATAGCAAAATTATTTGCAAGATCCCATGTATTTATGCATAAAGACTAAGAGGAAACAGAAAGATGAAATACAGGTGCTTTGGAGGCAGTCAAGATGTTGGTGATTTATTTCCTTAAAAAATAATCCAATTGGTATCATGTCTGTTTCATTACTTTAGAAAACACATCATGGGATACGTTCAGTCCTTCTCCCTGTGATAATAGTCACCTGGCAAGGGACAGGGAGAGTGTGTCTTTCACTGGGTGCACAGAACTGGGAGATGAATACTGGAGGCCCGTCCTGGAGCAGGTGTGAAGCTCAAAATGAGTTAGATCCCAGGCTGTCACTGTGGGGGGTAGCAGAACATGGAGTCAAGGTGTGGGATAAACCCAGGGGAGGGAGTAGCACATTTGTACAAGAAAGCTGTCTCTTCAAAATCTGGAAGCTCAACTCTGGCTGCACATTGGAATAAACTGGAGAGTGCTGAAAATACTGATGCCTTGGCCCTACCCTTGACCAATTAAACGAATTGCTGGGAGTGGTAAGGAGACAGGAGTATTTTTAATAATGTCCCCAGCTGACTATCATATATAACTGGTCTGAAGGCCAAGGATCCAAAGAGGGAAGGAGCCACCTTGGAAAATATCCCAAATGAGGTTTTTTGGTCTCTGGAATAACTTCCCTGTCTCTCCACTACATTTTCCCTTGGTTTCTTCCAGAATTCTGAGCAGAACAGGCTACTGGTGAGTTGGTCCATGGGGGAAGACATTTCTTGGATTTGAACTGGGAGAGACTGGGGTGGTCAAAAAGATGAATGAATATCATCTATCTCACACAACAGCACTAAATTCTTATAGCTTCTCTGAAGACCCTGGCTTTCATACCCCTCAACAGAAGAACACTGGGCTGGTCAAGTGCCCAGTGTATAAAGGAAACTCTACTCAGGCGTGTCTAAAGAAAATACGGAAATTCCTTTTGGAATTTCTCTGTGTGTTTATTGTGATAGTGGATCCTCTTGACTCAAGGTGTGGTTGGTAGACCAGTAGTGTCAGCATTACCTGGGAGCCAAGATGCAGAATTCTGGACTCCATCGCAAACCTGCTCAATCAGAACCTGCATTTTAACAGGATTTTAGGACTTTCATATGCACATGAAAGTTGGAGAAACATGGCTATAGACCGGTGCTATCCAATAAAACTTCCTGCAGAGAGAAATTTCTGTATCTTCACCATCCAATATGGTGGACATGTTGCCACATGTGGCCGATGGGCACTTGAAATGTGGCTCATTTGACTCAGGAACTGAATTTTAAATTTAATTGTAATCATATTAAATTTAAATATTCCAAAGTGCTAATGGCTGTCCTATTGGATGGCTCTAGATCCTTCTAGATCCTTTTAAAATTTGGCTCCATCTAACCTCTCCAGTGGACCATCCACATTATCATAACTTGTCCTTCCAAAACAAAATAAAAACAAGAAAAGAAAAAAACAAAATCACCTTCTGTCTCGTGATAGATTCTCCAGTTGGGTGCAGAGAGTACAGAGCTGTACTGTGGGAAGAGTGATCTCTATTGTCCCTCCCCCAGCTGAGTTCCCCTTCATCTTATGCCAGCAAGATGGACCACAGTCATGACTATAAAAGTTTATGTGGGGAAGCAAGGCCAATATGTTTGTAGGAAGGAAGAGGATATTTAAAGAGCTTCAGAGAATAAGAATGGTAATTCACTGGGCTTTCTCTGTGTCCCAGGCTAAGTTGTTCATATGCATCATTTCATTTAATCCTCATGAAGGGGTAGACTTTTATGGATTTGGTCAATATTAATTCCCAAGTGCCTGAAGCAGTGAGTGGCCCATAGTAGATGTTCAAGTAAATATATATTGAATGGATGAACTATTATCCCCACTTTATAGATGACAAAATTGAGGTACAAAGCAGTTAAGTAGTTTGCCTGAGGCCATACAGTGGCAGAGCGAGGGTTTAAGCTCCCACAGTGTGGACTCCAGATCCCATCCCGGCACCGCGCATGGATAGCCAGCCTGTTTTACTGCCTTAATGAATTATGGTCTGCTGCTGCTTCCTCTGGATTCATCTGTGCTACCTGAGTCAGGGACAAAGTTTAGATGTAAAGGGAAGGCTTGACTTCAAAATATTTGTTGAGTGGCTACCATTTGCCATACTCTAGGGAAACAGAGGTGGGTAACAGTGTTTTATAACCTCGAACATGCATGTGAAGCTTCTGAGGAATCTTGTTAAAATGCAGATTTTGATTCAATAGGCCAGAGATAGGCCCTGAGTTCCTGCATTTGCAACAAGCTTCCTGGAGATGCCAGTGCCACTGGCCTGAGAACTGCAGTCCAAAGTGAGTGGCACAGCCCTGCTCTCAGGGAGTTCTCCCAGTGGGGGAGTGGCGGGGAGGGCATTCACAGTGACATTGCAGAATGACATTTGCTTTGATAGGACACAGTAGGTTCTGTGGGGTGCCTGGAGGGACAGCCAGCCTGGGGGAGGTGACAGCTGAGCTGAGACTTGAATCAGGCACAGGGCATGAGGCAGGTGAGGAGGGTGAGGGAAGAGTGTTTCAGGAAGAAGGAACAGCATGTGCAGAGAGTGAGAGGCTCAAGCAAAAGACGGAACATCTGAGGTCATGAAAACAGTCTTGGCATCCTGGGATGCACCTGCTCCTCCCAGAGCAAATTCCTTATCCAAAGGGTAGCATGTTGGGATTCACGCCCTGCCTCTTCTTGGCTGCAGGCTGGAGTCGGGTCACCTGCAGATAAACAGCTTCCTCGGAATCCCATCCTCAAAGCACCGCTTGGTTCTAGTTGATATTTCTGATTACCTGTCTGATGTTTGGATTCCTCTGCCCACTGCTCCTCAGCCCCATGCGAGGCACTGGCGTCCCCCCCGGAAGCCTAATGAGGCAGTTGCCATGGTAACCGGGCGACATCCCCATAGCAGATACTAATGCCGTAGCTCCCTAAACCTTATGCCTGTGTCTCTCTGTTTGGTAAGTTGATAACATTTAAATTAAACATATTAGTTTATTTCATGTCAATTAATTTGTATGTTAAGCTGTAAGCCAGCTTCACCCTCCCCTCCCCCAACACCCATTAATTAACTGCAGCCAAATTGGGAGCACATCAGAGAAGGTTGCCGTAGCTCCCAGCAAACTGCAATTATAATACTCTGCTCCTATGTAGAAAGTAATCAATGTCAAAATAATTGGTTTTCACAGGCCTACAATCAGCTGTCTTGTCAGATAGTTAACTTATAATTATAACCATTTGGATTTTTTGAAAGAAAACACATAGCCAAAATATTGGAAGGACTAGAGGCTAATACAATGACTTGTGTTGAATATCTCAGAGCTCCCTTTTTTTCAGTCTCTTTTGGTTTTTGGTTTTTGTTTTTCAACACCCAGCCGTCTCTCTTGGAGGCCGGTGAATGACTGACCCCTGCAGCTTTGCAGTGCTGGTCTCATGAACCGTGGTTCCCAGGGGGTGAGTCCCGGGAAAGAGAAAGGCCGGTGGCTCATCTGGCCTCAAAACAGCCAGCTTTTGCCTTTGTTTTCTCTCTTTGTAGAGACAGTGGACAAACCGGTTCTTCCCAATGAGATTACCTTCCTAGAACCTGCCACTCGCTGGGGGGCCAGGAGGCCGCCAAGCTTCGTGTGAGCCTTGCTAATCTCATTGGAGCAGCCTGTCTTCTCAAACTCTCTGCACAGCTTTTAACGAGTTCTGGCCTCTTTTCTCCAAGCACAGCTCTTTACGGATGGTAAAAAAATGGTTTCTGGGTTTTTACTTGAAAAACTGCCTGCAGGTGAATGCCACTGACATTCCCAGCGGCTTGCTTCTGCATGCTGGCCGGAATGGGGTTGCCAGAAGGTTGATGGGCACGCACAGACTTCTACAAATGACCCAGTGTTGCACTTTGCAGACTGGGTGTGCCAGAGACCTTGCTCACGTTGTACCCTGAGATACGATGTGTTACGTCCTGGTGGATCCTGGAACTCAGATTTGTGCCTACCACCTCTTCTCTCCCCATGCACGTGCAGCCAGCCGGCTGGATATTAACCAAGTGCATTCGTGCACCGCCTGCCTCTGTGTTAGGCTCTGGGGTTTAGAAGTGAGCAGGGGAGGTTTGCCCAAAGCCCATCTGTGTCAGAGCTAAGACATGACCCCCTTCTCTATCTTGGGGATTTTTTAAAAAATCAAAGATCAATACAGGATTATCACTTCTGCTGTTGATTTGTGGAGACCCCTTTTGACTTTTTGCATTCATTAGTGACATTTATTTTCCAAAGCCCAATATTTCCTCTGTAAAGACATGCTCCTCTTTGCAGTTTCCAAAGGCTTATTTGGGGAGGTGAAAGAAAAAGCTGACAACATGCACCTCATACACACACACACACACACACACACACACACACACACACACGTGTACACACACACATGCACACACCTCAGTCTATCCATTTACCTCAGGTTACAACCATTTCTCCTCCAGCTTGGGCAGATGGACGTTTATAACCAGGGTAAAGAGTTGCAGGGGTGCCGTGAGTTACTAAAGATTTAAGGACACGGTGCTTTAAAATGACTTTGCAGGTTTTACAGGTATAAGGGGAGCTACCTGTTTTATGTATGCAGGGAAATTGAATTTACAGTCTCCTTCAAACCGTGAACCGTGCCTCTTGACCCAGCCACGGCTGCACTGTGGGTATTTAAGAAATATTTATCTTAAGGTCCTGAATTTCTTTATGTCTTTGGGCCAGCCTCTAATCTGTTTTGTGCTTGCCTTTTCTCCTGACTTAAAAATAGGTGGAATACCTTTCTCCCTCGAAGACATACAAGGAATTGGCTGAAAAGCCACTGTGGGATTTCCACACGCCGCCGAGCATGCTTGTTTGTAACACTCCTAATTGGAGAGAGGACTAGCACTTGCTCATAATCTAGTTGTAATTAAAAAAAATTTTTTAAATGTTTATTTACTTTTTGAGAGAGAGAGAGAGAGAGAAAGAGAAACACAGCGTGAGTGGGGAGGGGGGCAGAGAGAGAGAGACACACACACACAGAATCTGAAGCAGGCTCCAGATTCTGCACTATCAGTCAGCACAGAGCTCGATGCGGGGCTTGAACCCACAAATCGTGAGACCGTGACCTGAGCTGAAGTCGGACGCTTAACCAACGGAGCCCCCTCGGCGCCCCTAATCTAGTTGTAATTAACAGGCCTTTTATTTTCATAGGGTTGAGTTTGGGAGGCCCATGAAGAAGTGTGTGTCCAAATACCACATGCAAACCAATTCAGTCGACTTCAGTAGGATCCTATGTGAACATGATTATATGTGGGGAAAAAAAATTGATCAGTAGCACAGGAAGGATTCTCAAAACAAGTAAATTCCTGTTTTCTTCCTCATCATGAGGATGAGCTAATTCCTACAGAGTGGCTAGCTGTGGCCAGATGAAGGATGCTCAGTGAGGATTTTGCAGGGGACCAATACTGACATAATTCATTGTCCCACGTAGACAGAATGGTTCTCTTTGTTGTAGAAACGCTGGGGAAGTGGCTGCTTTGTCTAATTTCCAAGGAAATGAGAAGACACATTTTAGGACATGCACCATTCCCTCCCGTGAATAAAAGGCAGAAAGCTTCCTTTCAGTTTTGTTGCTGGCTAGATTTTTTTTTTTTTTGCCATAGGATTTGAAAATAATGGAGTTGGGTTGTCATAGCAACCCCTCCCGTGCCTTAGTTTTGATATTGCGGCTGATTTCTCAATGCTACTTTTATTTCAAGAGTTTCTGAAAGTTTCTTGAGACCCTGCTTCAAGGGCCCTAGGGCTGGCAGCTTTAGATGTCGGATGAAGAAGCGGATATGTGGCTTGCCCTCTTTCCCGAGTGTTGTCTACCCAGTGGAATTCTTGAGAGCAAAATCTAAAGAAACTTGGTTTTCTTGTTTAACAAAACCACCTTCATACCCCTGACATCTGTCTGAACTGCCAGGCCAAACTTTTTTTCACCCCCCAAACGAAATCATTTCCCAACCTGGGGATGTGTATGTTTTATCTGATGACTGGTGATGGTTAATGATCATTGATACCTTCTATTTCCTTGGTCTTCCACTTGCTACTCTTCTTGGGATCCCCCTCTAAGAAAACTGCATCTTTTCCCCCATCTACCTGGGTCTTCTTAGACTCTTCCCCAGTGGTCCATCTAATGGGTCACCCACCAAATGCTGTCATTTCTTTAGAATGATAAGCAATATTTGCCGCGTGCTTTCTCGGTAACGTTAGACACCATTCTGAGTGCATTACATACATTAACAAACTTAACCTTGTGCCCACTCTGTGAGGTTGGTAACATTCATTATTGTCCTCCATATGTAGATGAGAACATGGAGGTGTAGGGAAATCAAATTATCTGCTCAAGGTCATGTGGAACAGAGATGGCAGGGTCAGGGTTCAGACCCAGAGCCTGTGCTTTTAACCACTGTGCCTGCAGCTCTCCCATTCTGCCTCCATCCCACCGACCTCTGCCCATCCCCATCCCCATCCCCATCCCCATCCCCATCCCCAGGGCCTGGGCTCAGATCCCGCTGGGCTAAGCTGAAATCACTAACACAGCCTCTTGAACTTGTCCCTCTTTCTCAGTCTGGCCCACTTCCAGTCTGTTCTGCGTGCATCCACCAGAATGATTGCTCTGAACTGCCATCATAGTTATACCCCATTGCATCCTGGCTTAAACCCTCGGATGGCCCCTTGGTGCCTCCCATATGTGGCTCTAACTCACAAACGTCTACGTGACTCCTGTATGTTCTGGCCCCTCACTAAAATGATAGTGAAAATGTGCATGATCTTGATCGTGACAAGGGCTGATATGTACTGAGCATGTGCCAATGCCTGAGGTGTCATGGCGGTCATCTCATTGGATGCTCCCAGCAACTCCATTGGAGTGGAGAGGCTTCAGACAGGACACTGTAACTCCCAGCCCTCCCAGCCCTCCCAGCCCTCTAGCCATCTCATTCTGCTTCCGGTGCCTTCTGCACCCCAGGTGTACTGAGCCACATGCAGTCTCCCCAAGGACGGTGTGTTTTCTCACCTCTGGGCTTCCATTCTGAGCTTCTCCCTGCCTAGTGCTGTGCCTGGCCCAGAAAGATGTTTGTTGAATGAATGGAAGAACTTCATAAGAGATGCCATACTGTTCAGAATCTTTTGCTGCCATTGCACATCGGAAGGGAAACGAGCCCGGGAGCATAAGACAAAGCCAAACGAGAACCCAGTGATGGGGGTGATTGGGGAAGACGAGCACCACCAGGGGTGGGCAAGGACAGCACCGGAGAGCCACAGGGGGGCGATTGGTTCTGCCTCCAGCCTGAGAGCTAATGGAGGTAGACAGCAAGGGGACCCAGTGGGGTCAGGAGTCAAACTGGGAGGGTCTCAATGCCACAATCCTGGCGTGGGGGCTGCTGTGAAGGTCCTGCAGACAGACAGGAAAGCAGCTTTGTTGATACTGAGGATTTGAGTCCTTCCCACCTACCAGCTGAATTCAGGCATCGCCTTCTCCTGGGAACTCAAGTACCCAGTGAGACACGGAATAAGGTGTAAGGGCAGGCTTGTGACAGCCTGGCCCAAGAGTTTGTGATTTTCTTTTGTAAGCTAGGGAGAGCGACTGGAAGGTAGTTTAAAGCAAACAAGTTCTTCTCCCCAGCCTACTGCTGGAGTTTAGGTTAATTCCCAATCACAGCAGCTGTTGCAAAACTTCTAGAAGCCCCTGTCAAGCAAAGCAGGTAAAATTGAAACTGAATCCTCTCCTGGCAGAAACGTTTTCTCTTTACTTCTCCTCTCCTCCAGCGCATGCATGGAGACACAGAATTTGTAAAGGGAAGTGCGCCCGGGAAGCCGCTGCGGCTCTCTGTCAACCCAGCTTGCTCTTTGCTGGAACTGGAACCAGTGGGTTCACACTGCCATCCAGGCAGGGTGGGACAGTCAGGGGGAACGCACGTGGAAATCTCTGCTCTGCAATAACGTTGGGCCCAGCAAGGCCGTGCTTCGACCGTGTGTCTTTGATGGCTGAACTGAGTTATTAGCTACACTAAGCACGTCGTCTAAATACAGATCTCTTCCATGACTAATATAAATGCTCCTTTTTACCTTGATTTTTCAAACAACCTATAGCAGGTGGCTGTACATAATGGTAAAGCTAGTCTTGGACCCACAGCACAGAAGGCAAAATACATGTATGCAATCACAAGCCAATTTAAATGTAGTAGGACACATGTTGGTGTTTCCTTTTAACTCATCCCCACCCCCCCCTCTTTTTTTTTTTTCCCCTGTGCTTTTGCACAAACTTTCCGAGGGCCCCTCAGCAGACATCATCAAGCATGGCTGCTTCCAACAAGAGAACGTGGGCTGAGGACCGAATTGGTTAATTCTAATATTGCATCATTAAGGGAAATGATTTCTTTTTCGCGGAGCCAAATTGGATTAATTATATGCATGCAGAGTATACTTAACAAATGGCATAATTCAAAGGTGCTGAGCTGGGTCACGCACAATTTGGTTCTTTGTTTTTCTTTTTTTTATTTATTTATTTATTTATTTATTTATTTATTTATTTATTTTTTTCAACGTTTTTTATTTATTTTTGGGACAGAGAGAGACACAGCATGAGCGGGGGAGGGGCAGAGAGAGAGGGAGACACAGAATCGGAAACAGGCTCCAGGCTCCGAGCCATCAGCCCAGAGCCTGACGCGGGGCTCGAACTCACGGACTCACGGACCGCAAGATCGTGACCTGGCTGAAGTCGGACGCTTAACCGACTGCGCCACCCAGGCGCCTCTGGTTCTTTGTTTTTCAACTGAACAAGGCGTTTGCCATTTACACTCTGAATTAAATGTGCCGGGTTTGAAAATTCTAGTGGCCATTAATGTTAGTCTGTGGGGTTCGATGCATTTGTCCCCCCTAGATTATACATATAACGCTACAGATTACCACCGGCGGAGTCAAAGCACAGCCAGAAGAGAGAGTTCTTGGTTCATCGGGAGCATTTAGTGCCTGATAAGAATGCAGAATGCCATCAATCCAGTTATTCCTTGATTATCAGCCTGCTCTGTGTAATTCAGGGATGAGGCCCGGCTCGCTGCCCTTCCTTCACCCAGTACGGACTGGTTGGAAGCAGTAAGCCCTGAAGACCAGTTGGCCTTGCGGTGACATCCCCGTGGTATTGACTGGGCAGGCCACAATGATGAGGAAGGCTCTGTGCCCTCAGCACAGCACAGGGGGCCACGCTAAGGCTCTCATTAAGTGAGAGAGAACAGGGAGGTGCAGTGTTAAGTCTCTTCTTCTTACGCTCCCCAGGCTGAACCTTGACAAAGCAACAAAGAATGTGCTCGCCTTACCCCTCCCTGCCCGACACACACCTCCTTTTGCTAGTTCTACAGGGACATGAGGAGGTATAACCACACTGCCATTTTTGGTCTCTCCAGGGGTCATGGTCTGATGGAAGGGCAGACGGGCAGGTCGCAGTTTCTACTACAGCGTGACGGGCTGCTGCTGGAGGAGTCTGTGGTTGCCACGATGGAATCATGTGGCGACTGACAAAGATTTGCCAGGCGAGAGCATTCGAGGACATACAGTTCCCTAATGCCAGAGGCTGTGCTTTCATAAGGCAGGAAATAACACAGAGTGCTCCCCAGTGGAGGGAAGGCTTCCCGGATCCTCCAAATGCCCCCCTGGGGGCTCCTAGCCGAAGACCACTCACCTGCCCCAAAGCAAAGGATTTGGCCTGGTAGGAGAACTTTCTTTTGTTATGCTCATGGGGACTTTTTGACTCTCTTATTTACCCCCTATCCTCACAGTGAAAATTTCTAGCTGTGTGTCTGCCCACTCGTCAGATGCAAATATCTCCTGGAGAATAAATCTCCAATAAATTTACTGGGAGGTGGTGGAAAACCATTTGCAAGAAACACCCCTCGGTAGGCTCAGCCTCAGGCCCGTATGAGGTCCACCTTGGCTGGAGGTAAATACAGAGGTCTTAGGAAATGATCCCTTGAGAGAGTCTGGGAAGGCTTCATAGAGGAGGTGTTGCTTGAGCTGGATTTTGACACATGAAGAGGTTTCCTAGGACATCTTTGGGAGGAATGAGCATCCCTGGAAAGGGAACCAGCATGTGCAAAGGACAGGAGGCACACACACACATGCCTTTGGGACAAGTTGCTTTGGCATGGTGGAGAAGAAGGAAGCTGGCCTTGTGTCCCTACGGGTGGCCTCAGATCCAAGGCTTGTGGGGACTTCAGCAGTTTTGGGTGGGAGGAAAAAAGGTGGGATGGGCCAGGTTTGTACTGGGAAAAGAACTAACTCAGCTCCAGAGGCCACATGGGCTCGGCGTGATTCG
Source organism: Panthera pardus (assembly GCF_024362965.1). Lineage (NCBI taxonomy): Eukaryota > Metazoa > Chordata > Mammalia > Carnivora > Felidae > Panthera > Panthera pardus. Next base: position 96,675,355 of record NW_026526666.1, on the reverse strand, counting down.
GGCAATGCCACTGAGAGTGGAGTTTCTTTCTGCGTGTTCGGAACAGGCGGGTTGGATGTGTTGTTCCATGGAGAGGCAGCTTCCTCTCCACGTAGTAGCCTGAAGTCTGAATGTTGGACTATTTCTGACGAAATTACACACGTTGCAGCAAGTTGAGAAAATTAGTCAAGTAGATGTGGGTGTCGTCTGTTATCCCATCATCCGTAGGTAGCCACTCGTAGCCTTTTGGGGTCTATTGTTTGTACACATTTTCTGAACGAAAATAGGATCACGTAGCATGGATTATGTTATAGCCTGCTTTTTCTTTTTAATGTTTTTGTTTATTTATTTTTGAGAAAGAGAGAGAGAGCACAAGCAGGGGAAGGGCAGAGAGAGAGAAAGAGACACAGAATCCGAAGCAGGCTCCAGGCTCTGAGCTGTCAGCACAGAGCCCGACGCGGGGCTCGAACTCACAGACCGTGAGATCATGACCTGAGCCGAAGCCAGACGCTCAACCGACCGAGCCACCCAGGCGCCCCTAGCCTGCTTTTTCCCGTTTTTACCATAAACGTCTCTTCATGCCAATGCCCACAGTTCTATCACACTGGTGTGAAGGACCACCTGCTATCCCTCGATAAGATGTGAGATCGTTTATTTCTCCAGTTGCCGACTGCTAGGCATTCAGTCCGTACAGCAGGCCGTCCGATCCCACGACGCACGCTCAGCGTGCTGGCATCTCCCTACTCTCCAAGGCCACATAAAGCAATCCTCCCTGAAGTTCGTCGGTGAGGCTCTCCTGTGAAGCATCTCTGCACCGGCTCTTGGCTGTGCAGCCATTATTCCTCGCTCTTCGTTCTGTCCTGACTCCCCTGGCCGGTCAGTGGAGGTAGGGGGCCCCAATTTAGAACCCTGAAGCCGCAGCTTTTCCCGTAGGGAGACAGAGTCTTCGATTTAGAAGTGGCCATTCCCCCTCCTCCAGCTGCTTCCACAGGAGCCGCAGCACGAAGGCAGCCGACAGCTCGTCACGGCCAACTTGGCATGGTGGCAGCCTGGCCCGAAACGAGCTGCCCACATCGTGGAGAAATGAGGTCCAATTAAGCCTCTTAAGTCTCCCGGCCGTGCTGCCCCAGCTGGTTTTTTCATTTGTGTCCATGCTCCGCAGGCCTTGGCTGAGCGAAATGGTGTTTCTGCACCAGTGAGTTTGTTTGGGCTGTGCTCGAACGGGCCCGAGTTTGACAGAAAGCTTGAGGATTCAGTGTGTGTGTGTGTGTGTGTGTGTGTCCAGAGGCTTTGGGATCCCGGGCAAGAGACCGACTGCCTGGGCAACCAGCTTCAAAATCCGCTTGAGAATCTGGTGTCTGCGTGACCCTCACGGAGGTTACATCTAGTGATGGGAGGCAGGCAATGTACTGTGAGCTGCGTGAGTGTTTCAGGGGCGCCTGGGTGGCTCTGTTGGTTAAGTATCTGACCCTTGACTTGGGATCAGGCCATGATCTCGTGGTTCGTGAGATCAAGCCCCACGTCGGGCTCTGCACTGACAGCACAGAGCCTGCTTGGGATTCTTTCTCCCGCTCCCTCTGCCCCTCCCCCAGCACGTGTGCCCCTGTAGGCACGTATATGCACGCACGTGCACTCTTGCTCTCTCTAAATAAACATTTGAAAATAAACAAGTGTTTCACTGTATTTGGGAGTCAGGAAGGTTGTGGGGAAAAACAGCAGGGGAGGGGGATCTGGAGTACCCAGTGAGGAAGGGTAGGTGCTTTTAGGATGCTAATTTGGTGGTGGTGGGGGGGGGGGCAAGGGCAGGATGAAGATTCTCTCCTTGACCAAACTCAAGTCAAGATCCCAGAGCTGTTTTTCAGCCAGACTTCAACTTCGGGACTTCTGTGTTCATCTCCGCATTGTCTGATTTTAGCAAGAATCCTGCTAGGTCAGTTTAGCCAGAACCCCTCCATCCTTGATATCTGATGGGGTTTCTCACCCCCCCACCCCCCACCATCCCTCAGGGCACGACTCACCCTCCAGTTCTGCCTTCAGCAAGAATCCTGGTAGGTCAGCTTAGCCAGAATCTCCCTTTAACCCTGAGGTTTCTTCTTAATCATTTCCAACCACTGACTCCCACCCTGCTCCTTGACTGTAAATTCCCACTTCCCCCTTGTTATATTTGGAGTCGAGCCCAGCCATCTCTCCCACTGCGAGACCCCATTGTGGCGGTCCCTATATCTGTCACGATAGTGCTCCTCGAATAAATTGTGCCTTGCCATGACCTTTAATAAGCGCCATTGAAACATTTTTTTTAACAGTAGCTGTCACTGAGTAGTTAACCTTTCAGCGATGAGTTGAATGGCAGAGTTAGCCCTGTGGGTCTTTGGAGGAAGAAGGTTTTAGGCAAAGGGAGTAACCAGAGCAAGGGGCCTAAAAGCAGAAGCATCCCATGTGTTTAGGGAACAGCGCCCGGGGACAGACCACCTCAGCATAGTGAGCTTTGAGGAGAGCAAGGGCAGAGGAGGTCAGAGCAAAAGTCTTCTGCTTCTCTGTGTGCCCTCGTATAGGTATCTACTCTCAATATACCTTTGACTGTTGTCAGTACCTTTGGCAAAGTGAAGGCCAGCCGTTGGGTCACAGAAGGGGGACAGTGGGGAGCTGAGTGCCTGCTCTAGGCACCAGCACCTTCTTTTCTGGGCTCTATTGAAAAGAATCCTGGGGTGCGGGGTTCCCATAGACCCACCCTAGGTCATAACCGTGATAAAGCTGCATGTGGGCCGGGAGGCCTCTCGGGAGGAAGTGGAGGGTAGAGCAAGGAGTCAGATAGATTTGGGTTCAAATCCCAATTTTCCCACATACATTTGTGAATTACTTACCCTCCCCAAACCTCAGTTTTACCACCTGTAAAAGTGGGGATCGCACGAATAGTCGTTGTTCAAGTAAAGCGGATCTACTGGAGGGAAATGAACTTGTTGCCTTCCCACCAGCCCCTCAATGGCAGAGCTAAGAGCGGAACTCAGTCTGCTCGTGCCTCACCACCTCTCATAAGCTCCCCAGACTTACGGGGAAGACCAAGTCAGCTAATAAGGTATTTGAAAGGGGCTGGCACATGGTCAAGTGCTGTACAAATGTATGCTTGTCATTGTTATTATAGATGGGACTTGGGGTTAATTTCTGAGATGACCCTGGCACCCAGTGACTCGAGATCGTCCACAGCCATCGGCAGTGGCCTCTGAATGACGGCCGAGCATTCTGTCGCTGAAGGTCACAGAGGAACTCAGCCAAGCTGAGCATGGTTAATAGATTTTATCATCATGTTTTGCACTTAAAACTATTACTTACACAGTAGAGTTCAGCAGCGGCTGCCACATACACATTTTGCTAATTGATTTATGTTAACTTCCACGCTTCCTGTTGATCAATATAAACAGCTTTGTACTGTGGCATCCTTGGAGATTCGGAGCAAACGTCACATGAGTGGCACACTCGGCGACCTCTCCAGTCCTCTGTGGTACAGGCGAAAGAAGCACAGATAACTGTGGATTATCTAGATTTTTCTACATTGCCATGTGTGCCTGTTTCCAATCAATCTAGACGGACAAGCGTGTACAGCAAATCTATTTCAACATCACGCTGCCGGCAACCGTTCTGACATGCATGTCACCCTGAGGCTGGGGATTTTCATGTAAACTTTGTAAATCTTACGTGGGTAATAAATTCAGATGGCTGGACCTGGTGGAAAAGTGTGTGTGTCTGAGAGAGGGGGAGAGAGAGAGGGAGAGGGGGAGGAGAGAGAGAGAGAATGAGAGAGAGAGAGAGAGAGAGAGAGAGAGAGAGAGAGAGAGAGAGAGGTTTTTGCCTGTGGTATTTGAACTGGAGAGATTTCATGTTTACCTGGCCCAGGCAATAAACCTAAACTTGCCTGAATCGTTTTCACCAAATGTGAATGCCCAGAAATAGCACTCACATCTGACCTTTTCAGCTGGAAAACAGCTGACTCTGGAGCAGGAGATTGAAGCTCGTGGAGGAGGGAGGCCTCCAGTCTGGGAGGCTTCAAAGCCCCTGTGTGTGGGGGTGGGGTGGAGGGCCTCTTTCCAGAGACTTGCTCGGACTTTAGAGTCTGGGTGAGATCCCTAAGGGTCTTGCAGGAGGCCTTGCTGTTCTCCTTTACTTTAGATACTCTCCTGAGATACTGGGGATGGGTACGGATGATACGAAAATCAAATTACGTTTTTAAAGTCTAGCAGGAAGCTATTTTTTATTTTTAAAGTGGTTTTTATTGGGGCGCCTGGGTGGCTCAGTCGGTTAAGCCGCCGACTTCGGCTCAGGTCACGATCTCGCAGTCCGTGAGTTCGAGCCCCGCGTCGGGCTCTGTGCTGACAGCTCAGAGCCTGGAGCCTGTTTCGGATTCTGTGTCTCTCTCTCTCTCTGACCCTCCCCCATTCATGCTCTGTCTCTCTCTGTCTCAAAAATAAATAAATGTTAAAAAAAAAAAAATAAAGTGGTTTTTATGTGTGCACGTAGTGAAGCATCAAATAATGCTGAAGGGCTTTTACCCCAAACCGGCAGTGCCCTGGATCCCCGCGCCCTCCCTCCACCCTGCTTCCAGAAGCAACCACCACCATATTCTTTTTTGCTTCTTTCTTCTGTATTTGCTTCCATATTTCTAAATGATCGCCGCGTATTATCTCTTGAATGATCCATTTTAGACATTTTCTGTTGTTTGCATGCCATGCGTAGGTGAGGATTTCTGGCATTCTTACACCCGTTCCTCTCTCCCCGTGCCCCAATAGTATGATTCCACCTCTTGGAATTTTTGTTATTTCCATTGTTACGATTATGTGAAGTTGTTTGCAGCTGAGTCAGGGAGTATATTAGAATGGCACTTCTCTGATTACATTTTCCTTCTTCTCAACCTACTGATAAAATCTTCGTTCTTCCATTTCCTGGATTTATTTTGAATCTTTGTCTCAGTGTCCCTGTAATTGCCGACAGCTTGTAAAATGCCTCCCGATACAATTTTCTACTCAGTCGAACCTGTCAGATAATCTGTCGGATCCACTTTTTTTTCTCCCTGATACCTCCTTTAATCCTCACACCATCTCCCTGAAGAAGGCACTCCTACTGTGCCCATTTTACAGATGGGAAAACTGATGCCTGAAGGGTCCAATGACTTGGCTGCAGTGGTAGAGCAAAGAAGAGGCAGAGCCAGTGTCCCGGTTCTCCGTGGTGCCCCGCAGTCCACCCAGAGCTCCGGGGCTCAGAAATAGCATCTGTTACAATCTGTCACACTTCTGGGGCTGATGGCTCAGCCGGACAGCGGTCAAGTGTTGTCTGTCACGGGGTTGGCCCAGAGGGTGGCCGGAGCTGGAGTCAGCAGAAGGCCCGACCGGGGTGGGCATCCACACGGCTTCTTTAGGCACGTGCTCGCCCTCTCCCTCCTCCCGCAGGCGATGTGTGTGTCTCTCTCTCTCCGGCAGAGGAGCCCGGGCTGCCTACGCGGTGCTCTGGGCTTCGAGAGGCAGGACCCCGAGGCTGCCAGGTCAGGGGAGGGCTGTGCCAGTGTTACATCCGTCACGTTCAGTGCAGCCCTGGGGTCTGCGGAGATGCAGGGCAGCGGCGGGGGGGGGGGGGGGAGCTGCAGAGCCGTGACACAAAAGAGCACGTGGGATGGGCAGGGCTGGCACCACCATCCTCGGAGAAGAACCCTCCCACCGTCAGGATTTGGGGCTCGGAAGTCCGGCCCTAGAATCGGTGTGCTAACCTCCACACAGTACTACGTTTCTGTTGGTTTCGCTTCGTTCTTCTGGTTGTCAAAACTAGGGATCACCTCGTTCGGTGGTTTTCGAAACGACTTAACGAAATGTTGGACCCTTTCCTCAGAGGGTGACGTATGAGGCAGAGAAGAGCAGGGCAAAGAAACGAAGGGCACAGGCTCTGGACGCTCACTGTTGTCCCTCCTTCCAAGCCATGTGACCTCAGGCAGCTTAGTTAACCTTCGTGTGGTTCGTGTGGTTTTCTTTCCTGTGGAGTAGAAGTACGAAGAGTACAGCCCTACTGCAGGGCTGCAATGAGGATCAAGGCATTGATATATGGAATAGTGACTGGTGTGCAGGAAATGCTCAGTAAATGACACCTGCTATTGTTGCTACCAAAGCTTCTAGGACTGAGACTGGTAGGATACGCCAGGAGATGCCCTGAACAGGCAGCCGGTAAACGAGACTCGTCTCTCTCCATTCCCTATGGGACCTCTGAGGGAGGTGAATGTTCTCTCAATTTATAGATGAGGCCATCCCGTGGATTAGGGCAGCTGCAAGTTCTCAGCAGCTCCTCCCACCGAGGAGTTCTCCTCCCCCCGAAGCTGGGCTAGCTTGAGTGACATGGTTGACGACAGAATGAGACAGAAGTGACATTGTGGGGCTTCTGAGGCTAAGTCAGAAGAAGACTTTCAGCCTCTTGCCCAGGCGGCTTGAGCTGAACGCTTTGGGGAAATCCAGCTACTATAGAAGAAACCCACCTACCCCGAGACCATCATGCCATGAGAAGCCCACACCACACAGGTCCTGGAGGATGAGATGCCATGTGGAAGGAGAAAAGCCAAGGAATACCAAGGGCCAGGTACAGCATTGACAAAGCCATCTTGGAAGTAGACCTTCCAGCCCCAGCCACCTCAGCGGACACTGATCAGAGGTGAACCATCCAGCAGAACCCTTCCTGAATTTCTGACCTGCAAAATCAGGAGCCAAATGAATTAAAGGGTTGTTTTCAGCCACTAAGACTTGGGGTACTTTGTAACGCTGCTGTAGATAACTCGAACAGATCTGTCCAACTGGCGACTGTTTACACGGAAAGGTGCTCATCCAGGGAGGAGAAGCAACCCGCTTCTTGGTGTGAGAGTTAGAAACAGGGATTCTGGACTCAGTAGCCTGGGTTGAAGTCCAAGCTCCATCCCTTGCTATTTGAGAGGATTCTTAATCTTAAATTTATAATCTAGGCGTAAAAATGAAATATTTGCAAATGACTATCACCTAGTAAACACTCAATAAATGTCTGCAATCATTATCACCAGTGATAACTGATAGCAGATCAGAATCTATGTTCCCTGGTTCCAATCATTTCCAGGGAGCCAGCCAACATGGGTGTGTGTGTGTGTGTGTGTGTGTGTGTGTGTGTGTGTAATTAGAGAGGTTTCCACCTAGGCTTTGCCACTTGTAGCTTGCATTTCCACAAGCAGATTATTTATCACTGAGCCTTAGTTTCTTCATCAATAGAATGGGGATAATAATATCAGAGTTAGTGTATAGATAAACTATGACTTCTGCTATTTTCCTGCCCACAAATGGTTATGACAGGAAGGGGTGCAAAAAGATGGGAACACACACCATTGAAGGAGAGCTTGGAAGTCTTCTCTCAGAGTGCAGAGAATAGACAAGACCTGTTTGCCTGGATTTTTCTGTTTCTAGAGAAGCACGCTTTGTGTGAAGTCTCCAAGAAATTAGTTTCAATTATCTCTTTGGAAATCACCAACAGTTTGATAAAAGATTTAATAGGAATCATGGACAGTGGATTTCTCTAATGATGGCTGTGCAGTGACAGCATCTGTTACCGGTTCACTGAGAACCATTTCCAATATGACACTCTTCTCACCAAATGAAAAATTAATTTAAAAATCCCCATCTCAGATGTAGCCAGAACAAACATTCCTAGAGCCAAAGATGGGGAGAATACATCCAAAGTAAGTATGGGGCGGATGCCCCTGTGGTTTTATATACGTGTCTGCTGTTGAAAATCTAGGCGGGAATAGATACACATATATTTTTAATGTATGACTAAGTAATCTTCCCACCCCTCCCCCCGCCACCAAAATAAAAAGAAGGAAGAAAGAAGGCAGAGGGTGTATGTGTGCAATCCAAATACATTCTAGTATCACACGTTGTTTGCTGGCTTTTGACACAAAACAGAAGTCATTTTCCTCCTGCTTGGAATTTTGCTTGCACAGGTTATTGAAGACAGCTGCATGGGTCAGACCCAACGAGTGGACCCACAGACAGTCTCCCTGTATTGTTATTACAGCAAATGGTCGAGGTTTATTTAGCAAGATGCATGTGGCCGGCGTCCAGGGCTAGCCATGTGTCCCTTCCTCACTTACAGCCCTTGCTGGGTCACCTGGCCCAGGCCCTATGTCTTGTTATTGGCAGCTTCTGAATTTCCCTGTTAATTTCTGAGTGAACATCAACCATTTTGCTGGAATGTTCATTCCTGTCACAGAAGGATGATCTGAAATATTCTTGTAATCTTTTGGCATGCACCTAGTTTGGGCTTGGGGCACTTGTATGAGTCTTTGAACCTAAGAATTCTCTGTCTAGTGGGTCCACCTTATTTATACCCTTATCCGTCTGTTCATCCATTTACCCATCCCTCTATCCAACCATCCATCCGTCCATCCATCCATCCACCCATTTTCTCATCTGTCCATTTTAAATTCTTTGTCTGGAAGCAGAACTAACAGAATTGTACACCAAAGCCTGGTGCTCTTCCCTAGTGGAGGTCAGTGTGGGAAGCATGGATAGTCCTTGTTGCCCCCATTTCTGGCTCCTGGAGCACTGCTGTAGAACCTTCAGCTCTGAGAAGCACATTTGGAGATCCACTGCTCTTGGCCATTTGCCTAATCCTCAGCTTTCATTCCCAATCTTATTCCCAAATATCTGCGTAGGTTGTTCTTCAACTCTGATCTGCACATCCAGCAGCCTATTGAACAGTGTCCCTTGGGTGTCCCCACAGCCACTCAAGCACAACACTTCACGTGGAACCTATCACCTTCAGACCTCACTCCAAATAAGAAGTCCGTCTTCTAATTCTAGTTAATGGTACTGGTTCCATATAGTATTTCTGCTGCTTATAAGGAAAAGGTTTAAAAACACTGGTCTGTGAGCTCCGTGAAGGGAGTAGGACTCCTGTCTGGGGTAACTCTATCTCATGGGGATCGCTCTGACCCAGTGGCTAAGGGTTTGAGTCTGGAGCAACCTACCTTGTTGGGTGTTGAGGATTAAGTGGCATAGTGTTTACAAAGCCTTTGGCATGGGACCCAGCATGGAGGAAATGCTTGGTGAATGCCAGCTAACCCTTATCACTTCCCTATCACCTCCATATCAACAATTCTGGCCAAATATATCTCAACATTTCTTAAATTCCTCTCCATGCCTACCATCACTGTTCTAATTCAGGCCTCCATACATTCTTTGTCTGGATTATTTAACAGCATCCTGTTCTCAACAGCCAAACTGATTTCTCTATGATACATTATTTGACTACATCATCTCCCATGGGCTTCCTTTTAGTGACAACCCATTTTCTGCTGGGAAGAGCTCTACCTCCTTAGCAAGGAGTATTAGGTTGTCCATAATTTCCAGGAGTACCTCTGTATCCTTCTCTGACCTCAACCCACACTTCATGTCCTTCCTCCCTTCCTCCCTCCCTTCCTCCTTTCCTTCCAACCTACCTTCCTTCCTCCCTTCCTTCCTTCCTTCCTTCCTTCCTTCCTTCCTTCTCTACCTTTCCTCTCTCCTCCCTCCCACCCTTCGCCCCTTCTTTTTTCTTTCCCTTTTCTTCTCTCCTTTCCTTCCTTCCATCCTTCTTTCTCTAGCTGAGGTTTACCGGGTTCTTCTATGTGCAGGGGGCTCTGCCCAGCCCTGGAATATAATGATGAGGGGCCACAGTGCCCCTTCCCTCAGAGAGCTCACATGATTGATAGTTGGGAATCCAGACATCGATTGAAGATTCATGAAACAAGCATCCAATCGCAGGCTGTGACAGCGCTGCCTGAGGGGGCCTGAAATGGTGGGGATATTCAAGCTGGTCAGCGAGACCAGGGGCAGCATCCCGGAGAAGGCCTGACTCTCTGCCTTCACTGAGGGGTTAACCAGGCAGAAACAAAGGAGAAGGGGCTGTGTGTGCTTGTCTGTGTGTGTGTGTGTGCATGCGTGCTGTTATTTGAAGTATTGGAAGGTCACCCCAACACGGGAGTTAGGCCTCCCAAACTCAGCCTTCTCCTTCCCCACGGGGAGTTCAGCCAGCCTGTGGGCAGGTCACCCATGTGACGACGCAGAGGGGCTGGCCTGTCCTTTGCACTCCTCCCTTCAAATTCATGGCTCAGGCCCATAACCACAGCCTCACAAAAAAGAATGATGACTGAGAGCGTCATCTGGAAAATCTGTGACACGATATGACAACAAACCAGCGTTGTTTGGTTGAAATTCTCTCAAGGGTTGTTTTTTGTGTTGTTTAAGGAGAAGAAGAGGCGGATGCCAGTGCCGTTGCAATAGGAGACAGAAGCTTTAGTAAAACGGAGCTCAAACCTTGTGAATATGGCAAAGACGGCTGGGGATTTGTAGTGAGGTGCAGAGAGAGGGAGAGAGAGCTACATCAAGTGGATAGAGAGCTACATCAAGGCTGGGGGGATGCTTGCTGAAGGCAGGCCAGGACTTCGGCATCAAACGTGGGGGATGAGGGACTTGAGCCGATATCAAGGCTAGGGGATCTTTGCTAAACTGACTTAATACGATTCTTGCCCAAACTGGCTGGACAGGCTGAGGACGGGGCCCAAGGCCGAGGCCTCGCTGAGAAGAGGGCTCAGAGGAGCCTGAGTTTGGTCAAGGGGAAAGACTTTGTCAGTTTTTGTCTTGTTTTGTGTCTTCCTGTGTGCCCACCTCTGTGCTGCCCTTGAGGGCAAAATCCAGGGAAAAAATTGACCGGGAAGGGGTGTGTTTGCAGCGTGCTGCATTGCCTCTCTCTCTTCCGCCGAAAGATAAGAAGTCTGAGAATAGCTAGTATTTACCAAGCGCATGCTACGTACAGGAACTGCCAAGCCTGACCTCTGTTCATCCTCCCTGGGGACACTGAGGACAGGCACACGTGTGGCACGGAGGCTGTGCGCGGACCCCGGCCATGGCGGTGGTCACTTGATGATCCGCTTAGCCCTGAGGTTTGGATTTCACGCACCTGTTCACTCCTCTGTTGGAGCGTGAGCACCTCGAATGCAGAACCCAAATCTCCAAGAGCTCCCGTCACCAGTGCTGGCACTTGGCTTCTGTCTTGCCCCTGCTCCCCTGAGGGACCAGCCAGAGAGCTGAGCTCTCTCAACCCATCCAGGTCCTTAACTCTTTGTGCCAGAGAGAGAATTTGACATAGAACGTCCGTGATCATTATCTACATGTTTACACATTGTGCTTCGTGCAAAGACATTGACCTTTGTGAGCCCTCTGTGTCAGCTGACCTCATCAGTATTTCAGAAGTAGGTCAGGAGAAAAAAGTGATGCTGGGCATCATGATAATCATCAAAAATGTGTCTGTTCATCCCATACTTTGTGTGGCCTGGAGGTGGCTGCCCCCATGCCAGGCCTCGTAGGATGGCATATAGGAGGGTCCGGTTGAGATCGTATCTTGTTATGCTAACAAGGTCTTTGGTTACAGGAAGGACAGGGTGCTGAGGAGTAAAGCCCAAGAGAAAGTTCTTGGGGAGATGGCGTGTTTGCACCGTGTGCTCTATGGTGCCCAATGCTCTGGTCCTCCTCCCACAGCCCAGGCTGCTGGGATGGGTAGGAGAACGGCAGGACTGTTGGGTCAGTTCCGACCGTCTCTGCCAGAACAGCAGAGGGGGATTGATGGGGTTGGGGGCAAAGCTAGGAGGGAGGCATCAGGAGATACCTTCTTCTCTCCGAGGAGGTGGCACTGAGCAGAGACCTGGGTGAAGCGAGACCTGGTGATTCATGTGTGTCCGCCAGGGGGCACCCACGCATCCAGGCAGAGGGAACAGCCAAGGAAGTGCTCTGCGCCCAGCTGCGCGTAGCTGGGCCCTCACTTTCCTACTGCTTGTGGGATGCCCACGAGGTTGGCCCGGCAGACAGAACCTGAGGAAACCATGATCCCTGCCCTGTGGTCCGCATGCACTTGGATATTCCCTTCCCCCGAGCGAGCCCGGGCCTGGATTCTTGCCCAGTTAGACTTCAGATGAGAACCTAGCCCCGCGAACCCCCTGACTGCAGCCCCATGAGGCCCGCGGCAGAGAAGCTGGCTGGCTACCCGGCGCCTGGTGAGGTGATGTGTGTTGTTTTCAGCCGTCATGTTTGCGGCAACCTGTTACCCAGCAGTAGCTAACGAATGCAGTTGGTATCCCGGGCACTCGATTTGTTTTTTCTTTTCTGCTCAGCCGTGGGGAAGCCTATCTGGCGGTAAGGAATAGAAGACCTTATTTAAGTACTGACCGTAACGCAGGGATGCAATATGGCTTTTATGGGCCTGGAAACTGTTGCCACTGTGGGCTTCATCTTCCATTAAAACAAAACAAAACAAAAAACAAACAGTAAAAATACGTTTTATGCCTAACTTTTTGTAAAGGTGAATATAATCCAGGCTGAGTTCATTATTATGTATTCATTATTATATTTGTTTTTCTTCTAATTAAAATGAGAATATTTTCAAGGGCTCCTAAAAGCACCTTGGGTCCCAACATGTGCTTATGATGCCTGACGGATAAATTGTCCCTGGCCTTTCCAGCCTGTCAGCCACTTTAGAAGTTTTAGTAGATTGAGGGAATGAAAGTAAAAACGAGAACAGAGTGGACAAAGTAGAAAATGGGAAGGAGAGGAGGAAATGGAGAGTAGTCTATCTTATCTCTGTATTTACTAAATCTCTTCCGTGGGTTAAACGGTAGGGTTACTGAGGCCACAAGGATGAGGGCGGCTTGGTTCTTGCCTTCTGGAACGTTCTTTTGCAATAGTGGAGATGAGACCATCCTGGGTGATGATGAATTAGGACAGAGATAATAAGGGCCTCGAGAGAGAGAGGAGAATGAGCTATTCAAGAAAGGAGAAGATTCTGTCCCAGGAATTATTCATTCATTTGCTTGCGGGTTGGTTCATTTATTTTACAAACATTTATTGAATTATAGGTTGTGTGTGAGAGAGATAAATGTTTGCAAGAAGTGGCCCCTGCCTCTGAGAAATCCACGAGCTTGTATAGGAGACAAATTATCGTAGTACCGTATGGCAAGGGGTCTGTTCAGGAAGGCTGCCTGGGTGTGAAACCTGGCAGATTTCTCCACCTCTGCACTACTGACGTTTTGGGCCAGATACTCTTCCATTGTGGGGCTGTCCTGTGCTTTGTAGGACATTCAGCAGCCTCTGACTTCTGTCTAGATGCCAGTAGTATCTCCCTCCATCCTGTAGTTGTGACCATCCAAAGTGTTTCCAGACATTGCCAAATGTCCCCTCTGGGGGACAGACTTGTCCCAGTTGTCAACCACCGATTTAGAATTTACCATGGGACCCAGGGTGAATTATCTAATTAGTGCCACAGTTTCCTAATCCATAAAATAGGGACAAAACAGGACCCATTTCACCGGCTTATGGCAAGGATTAAGTGAGATGATGGGTGTAAAACACTTAGAATACTAACTGGCACGTAGTAGGTGCTCAGTCACAGAAGCAGTAGTTGGTGCCATTGTGCAGGGACAGGCTTTGGCACATGGTCTGAACTGCACCGGAGCCTGATTTCATGGAGGTCTGGGCATACGGTACCTGGGTCGAGGGGATTTGGGATATAAGACACATGCATGTCGATGGGGTGAGTGAGGGAAGGTTCTGGAGATCCCTGACTACCAAAGGAAGAGGAAGTGATAGAGATCACCGGGGTTTCTGAGCTGTGTTTATTGGCGAGCAGAAGTTTCTCAGGTATCCACGCAGGGAGGCCCTTCTGCCTCCGTTGTGTCCATCAGAGAGCGAGTTTTGCTAACAGATCTCTGGAAACCTAGAGCATTCGGGGCCACCCAGGCTACATGCAGTGGCTCCCCAGCAGGTAGACTCGGAGTTCTGCCAGGCAAGGGATGAATCAGAGCACAGGAGCCCAGCGCTACCCCCCCCACCCCCCCACCCCGGAATCTCCACGCTGCTAGTGCACGGGACAAGGGATGCCATTGTGTGCGACAGAAAGTCGAAGACGTGTCCCGGACTGAACTCTGCAAAAGAGAATGTTAACCCCTCACTATCTGGGAGAAAAGAAAAATTGCTGCGGAGCCTGTTTCTTCTCCCTTGAATCTCAGTCATTTCCTGCAGCGGCAGCCTTTCTGTTCTGGTTCAGCCGGCCTGCTTTCCAAATTCGCTCCACCACCGCCCTAATCCCAACTCATAGTTTCTACACTTTGCTCAGTGACTCAAATCCACCGTCTCCCTGACTTCAGGGTCCAGTTTTTTCCCCCAAGCCACCTCCTCTAGAAAGGCAACTCACCTTTAGGGACCCCCAACAAGGCGGCAGGTATCTGCACACCTATTGTAAGATGAAAAATGTGCCCCCCACCCGCGCAGTTCCCTCCACCATGTCCCTATCCTAATCCTGGGAACCTGTGAACTTGTTACCTGACACAGCTTTGCAGACGTAATTAAGGGTGTGGTCCTTGAGGTGGTGAGATTTTCCTGGATTAGCTGGGTGAACCCGGTATAATATGGAAGCAGGAGGGTCAGAGTCAGAGGAGATGGGAGGACAGAAGCAGAAGTCAGAATGATCTAATTGCTTGAAGGGGGCCACATGCCCAGGAAAGCAGGCAGCTTTTGGAAGCTGGAAAAGGCAAAGAAAAGAACCAGTTCCCCCTGGAACCTCCAGAAAGGACTCAGCCCTGCAGACACCTTGATTTTAGCCCGGTAAGCCTCATTTTGGACTTCTGACCCCCAGAACTGTAAGATAATACGTTTGTACTGTTTTAAGCCACCACGTTTGTGATCATTTGCTACAGCAACACTAGGAAACGAATACACCAACGTTATATCACCGATAAGGAGACAGAAGCTCAGAGAGGTTCCGAGATGGTTTGCTGTCAGTCACACAGCAGGCACGTGAGGATCGGAGACCCAGACAGGTCCCACTCCAGAGCCCATGTCTGTCTGGAGACACGCCGTGGGAAGGCCCAAACTGACTGTGGTCCCGTCCCCTATGACACTGCCCAGTTTCTCAGATATAAAATGAGCAAGTGAACAGAAGACATTCAGATTTGAAAACCAGCTCTCAGAGCCAGAGCTGGGTTCAGAGAAGGGGACTTTGATGTTTAGCATTCTTGGGAGTTTATGGCCTATAAGCTCTTTCATTTGGGTGTGTTTAGAGTTCAGTCAAGGTCACGGTCTCAACGCCTCTGTGGGCCAGTTATGTCTATTCTGTGCTAAAGGCCCAGTCTGTGGTCCTGACTCCAGCTTGCCTTGAAATACGAGCGTGCGTTACAAAAGTGCCTCCTTTCTCCGTCCAGCAAGCCCGTGTTTCCTAACGCAGCCGATGGATGAGAGTCGGTGACTGGGTAGGACCCACCCTCATCGCTGGGAAGGCTACTTGAATGATGCGCTGATGGCCGGCTGGCCCATCCAGTGTTTCTTCCAGAATGCATGCTCCCTGAAGGCAGGGATTTTTTTTTTCTTTCTGTTTTTCTTTCTCTGCTGTATACCCAGTGAGTGCCTGGTACCTAGTAGGTCCTCAGTAGATATGTTTGAGAAAAATAAATGTAACTAGAGCACCAGACTGAAGTTCAGGTTCGAGTTTTGCCACTTGCTGGCCTTGGAGCAAGTCTCTTAATTTCTCTGAGCCTCTCCAGTCCTTTCTCTTGTAATAGGGAAAAAAATGGGGTGTTTTTGAGCACCTTTTGGGATTTGGGGGCAGATACATAGGCATATTCCACTGAAAATTTTTTGTAAGGGTGATTTATAAGGCATTCCTGTGTGCTGAATGATCATATCGGGTATAATGTATGTATTAGCTCATTATGTTTGCCCAACAGCCACAAGGCTCAGGGAGGTGAAGTCAGTTGCCCAAGGTCACATGCATAGAAGGAACAGAACTCTCTGACTTCAAAGCTGAGATTTTATTTTTACCTCCAGCTACCCCCGCCTGCCCCCCCCCCCGCCCCTCCCGCTGCTGTAAATAAAGGTAGAGAGACTTACCTTGTGCATGGTCTTTAAGAGAATCCACAAAAGGATGTGTGGGTGGCTCAGTCAGTTGAGTGTCCACCTCTTGCTTTCGGTTCAGGTCATGATCCCAGGGTCATGGGATCGAGCCCTGTGTCGGGCTCCACACTGAGTGTAGAGCCTGCTTAAGATTCTCTCTCTGTCCCTCTGCCCCTCTCCCCCCACTTCCTCCCTCTCTCTCTCAAATTAAAAAAAGAGAGGAGGGCGCCTGGGTAGTTCAGTGGGTTAAGCGTCCAACTCTTGGTTTTGGCTCAGGTCATGATCTCACGGTTTGTGTGTTCGAGCCCTGAGTAGGGCTCTGTGCTGACAGCATGGAGCCTGCTTGACATCCTCTCTCTCCCTCTCTCTCTCTGCCCCTCTCCTGCTCTCTGTCTCTCAAAAATAAACTTAAAAAGTTTTTTTTTTTTTTTTTTAAAAAAGAGAGAATCTATAAATTTAACAGCATTGGATGGGGTCTCAAAAGGACCTACCCTTAAACTTCAGGCAAAGCTCTCCCATCCATGTATGATTTATTTATTCTCCTGTGTGGCAGGTCTGACTCTCCATGCACAAATTCACTCTCCCAACTTGCTGTATCCCAACCTCATTTTATATTTGGGCTCCTCAGCCCTTCCTGGGGTCCCCTCTGTGCCTCGTGGGTCCTATTGCAGATCAAGTTCTCTGAACAGCATGAAGACATCTGGGTGGGGGTTTCTCCTCTGGTCCTCTGTCATCTGCCCACACACATTACCTGTGGGCCATCCATGATTTCTGTCCTCAGGGACCCCTCTGGTCCCATGGCTTCCTGCTGCCTGCATCCCTGGGGGGCTGTATGAGATCCCGTCGTCACCTCTCCTCCCTGACTCTGCCTCCGCCATCCCACTGGTCTTGCTGAGAAACAAGGGTACCCTTTGCTCTAGGGACTCTCACCCAGACCCTCTCTTTTGTCCCCTCTTCCTTCTTTCCGGGGAATATTTACTCTGGGAAAAATCCTCTCCCTTCCCTTTAAGACTTTCTGCTTCACTTCTGAATCCACTAAGAGGTTAGGTCTTTGTGAGAACAAAGCCAGAAAGACACGGGGCTCCTTCCTCTCTTCCTCTCTCCCTCTCTCCCGTCCCTTTCTGAAGGCAAGTGGGCAAAGGAAATACATAGGAAGGAGAAGAACTCCCCCCTCCCCCACCCACCACTTAGGTTATCTCTCCAAATAACCTCCAGCCACACATCAAATCTTTGGGCAACACTTGGTCCTGGGCACTGTGTTCAGTGCTGGCATGCGGTGGTGAATAAGGGGCATGTGGACGATTTGGAGGAAGAGACTGGTTAGAAGCAAAGAAACCTGAATCCATGCATTTTTCTGTGAGAGGCTACGGAAGAAGCAGTGTGTAAAGCAAACTGTGGTGTGTGCTCAGAGAAATGACAAGGGTGCTGAGTGAGAGCAAGACGGGCAAGAGCGACCTCCTTGGGACAGAATGGTCAGAAAATTGCCTCCTGTAGAAGATGATGTTTAAGCTAGTATTCATGGGATTGAAAGGAGTCAACATGCAAAGGGAGGGGTGAGCAGAACTTTCCAGACAGTGGGTTCAGCATGTACAAAGGCTGAGGGCAGGACAAGCTTTGGAAAAGCCAAAGAACTACAGGAATGCCAGTGGCGGTGGCAGCACAAGATGAGCCCCGGGGTATTACTATGATGCTACTGCGTTTGAATGAAGGTAAGACGCAAGGTGCAATCTCTTTAACCTGCGGATTTAGAACATGGGTGGGATGAGGGTTTTGTGGTTGAATTATTTTGTGGTTGCATTTTTTTTTTAAGATTTAGAATTCCATGTTCTCTATTTACAACAAGAGCCATAAAGACTAAGCTCCAGTTGGTTCTAGAATGTTCTCTCGTAACATGGACAATGTCGTTTTAGAGCCATGTCATCAGGATGTTCCTGTTCGGATCACATTAATTCAGGAATTTATGGAGAGGTCACAGCTCTGCTCTGAATTGGGGCAGACAGTGTGCTTCACTTCTCGTCTTATTCCCCACAGGCTCTGGTCAGCTTGGGGCCGTTGAGTGAGTGACTCCTGTAACTGTTGAGAGGGGCAACGTTGTAGACTTTGGGCAGTGCTGGCCTGGAGGCTCATCAAAACAGAGGCTCCCCTCACTCTCTGTCTACCGGTCCCTCTGATGTCTCTCCCACAGGGACTAGCTAGTCTGCTTTGCACTGGGCGTCACGGAAGACTTCTCTGCTCTTGGCTGGAGAGGATCATTTTTGCCTGGTTTACTTTTCTCTCTTGGCTTTGTATAAGCAGCGACGTCTGCCAAGTGGCTGATACCATCTGTAGGGATTCTCACTGTTCTTGAAAGAGCCAGAGTCCTTTTCTGCCACAATCATACCCACTTTCAAAGTCTGGATACCTCCCCAGCTGGCTTCCTGGCAATCATTGTGCAACTTTTCTGGAGTGCTGTGTAAACTTCTGGGCAAGTGAGCCCTAAACACTCACTCCAAATGGGCTTCGTTAAATAGAACCCGAAAGAGCATTGAGTGGTCCAGTTGTACTGAGGGCCTTTACCGGTCTGTGGTCCTGGCTCTCTGTGGAGCCACTTGCTGTCCCATGAATATAGCCCTGTGAGAGCCTGCAGTGAATGCCCTCGGTATAACCTCTGAGTGAGATTCACACCACGTCCTGATGCCATAGAGGTAGGGACCATATATGTTAGTGTCCAAGCAGGACTCTTAGAAGTGAAAGAAGGCATCGTTAATAGTTATACTTGGACAGCAGGCATGAGCCAGGACTGTCTTGGGCAAACCGGGACATCTGGTTACCCTACATCTAAGTCACCCGAATCCTCATCAGTTGTTCCTAAATGGGACCTCCTGCTTTTGCAGGCGAGTGCCTGGTGCACTAGATATGGAGACAGGAGATGTGGGTTTATGTCCTGTCTTCACCTCGCACTACTTTATAGCCTCTGAGAAGTCAAGGAACCTCTTACACTCTGCATGAAACTCTTCTTCTAGAGAAAAGTATAGTGGTTCCAAGATGGGAGGCGAACTTAACACTGCCAGTTGCCAACAAACGGGGGAGTGTAAGCAGTGAATAAGTCAGGGGGCCGTTACAAATCAATGGTTATGTGCTGTGATACAGTGCTTGTAGGGTGCTGGGGAGTATAGAGGAGAGACCCCTGTCCCAGGCTCAGGAGGAAGGCATTATGGAAGACTCCTCAGAGAGAGAGTGACCTATATATACGCTGAGTGCTGAAGAGTGAATAGGCAGTTTCTAGGGAAAGGGTCAGGCAGGAAAACAGGAAGAGCAAGACACACAGAAAGGGTAGAGTTGAGCAAAAGCCAAGCCACGAAAGAGCATGACACGTCCCATGACCTGCAAGTTCAGAATACACATGGTCTCAAAGGTGACGTTGAGGAAGGTGAAAAAATGCGAGCACACTCACACCCTGAAGGGCTTTGACTGCCTCCCCAGGAAGGTTTGGATTTCATCCTAAGAGCAACGGGGGGCGGGGGGGGGGGGGGCGGAGCTTTGATGTCTGTTCATTCCCATCTTCCCCTGCAGGAAACAGAAACTCCATAGTGGGGAAAGTTGCCATCTTGTTCACCACAGTGCCTGTGCCTGCTTCACAGTGGATGCCTACTAAACATTTATCAGGAGAATGAGTGGCTTGAAGGGGATTAAACGGGAGGCTGAAAGCAATCTGCCTTTTAGAAACGCCATTTACAATCGGAGGGGATAATGGATATCATCTGGGGAGGCAGGAAGTGAGAAATCAGGTGGCTGTCCCAGCTACCAAGAGCCAGCCTGGCAGGGGCTCCGGAGGATGGTCACCTTCTACTATGTTTATTTGCTAGTTTGGGGGAGAAGAGCATGTCCTGTTTTATTCTGGAATTTACACAAAGATCTGAGTGGTGATGGCACTCCTCTGCCAAAGTTACTGGACTCCTCAGAAGTGTCACAAACATGATGTTAAACACAAATGTGGGGTAACTTGCTCTTGAAAAGGAGGCATGATAGACTGGTGCAGCCACTCTGGAAAACAGTGTGGAGGTTCCTCAAAAAATTAAAAATAGAACTACCCTACGACCCAGCAGTAGCACTGCTAGGAATTTACCCACGGGATACAGGAGTGCTGACGCATAGGGGCACTTGTACCTCAATGTTTATAGCAGCACTTTCAACAATAGCCAAATTCTGGAAAGAGCCTAAATGTCCATCAACTGATGAATGGATAAAGAAGATGTGGTTTATATACACAATGGAATACTACTTGGCAATGAGAAAGAATGAAATCTGGCCACTTGTAGCAATGTGGATGGGATTGGAGGGTATTATGCTAAGTGAGATAAGTCAGAGAAAGACAGATGCCATATGTTTTCACTCATATGTGGATCTTGAGAAACTTAACAGAAGACCATGGGGGAGGGGGAGGAGGGGGGAAAGTTACAGGGAGGGAGGGAGGCAAACCGTAAGAGACTCTTAAATACAGAGAACTGAGGGTGGACGGGGGGTGGGGGAGAGGGGAAAGTGGGTGATGGGCATTGAGGAGGGCACCTGTTGGGATGAGCACTGGGTGTTGTATGGAAACCAATTTGATAATAAATTATATTTTGTTAAAAAAAGGAGGCATGGGGAAATCTGGGTAGTTTTGTGGGTTGCTTTTTGGAAATCCCAACACAAGGACTGTAGAGTTAGATGGAATGGTGTGCCCTGAGGTGCAGCACCATAGAAAGGAGAAGCATTGAATAAGGATCAATCCTACATTGGGGATATTGGCCACAAAGGAGTAGTAACACAAGGCACCAACTACAAGGAATCATTCCCAAAACATGAAAACTGAGTAATTCAGGTTGAAACAATGCTTTTTTGAGTGTGACAGGAAGGACCAGACTGCACCAAGAGTGAAATGGTACCACAGTTCCTGGTGTTCCCAGAGGGAATGTTCTTCCATTATTTTATACCTGGGCCAAAGGCTTGGTAAAGAGAGTAGCCTGTCCTGGAGGCACTGGACTGTGCAAAAGGGTGTTTTCCATTTCCCACTGAGATCTTTAAACTTAGTATTTTCTAAATGGCTTTGCTGGGGTCTTGTCTGAGGGATGAATGTAAAACCTTGTTTATTCAGATTGGCAAATCAGAGGCAGGGCTCATCTGAATCACTGCAAGAAGCTGAATTGCCTAATTGCCTAAAAATAATTACACACACACAAGGTATTTGTTTGTTAATGTTTTAGGTATTTATTGAGCACCTACTAAGTTATAGCCCAGTTCCGGGAGCTGGAAAGAGGAGTAAACAAAACGGATGTAGCATCTCTGCTCAGGAAGCTTAGAGCCTAGCATGAAAGATAAACAGTAATCAAATGATCATCCAAGTCAATATGTAATTAAAAACTAATTAGGGCTATGAGGGAACAGTTTGGGGGGGCTAGGCCGTCATCTAGCAGAAAAACCTAATGGAGTTTAGGGCTGGGGACAGTGTGCAGGGAAGGCAACGATACGATGCTTGAGCTGGCACACAGTGAATCCAGGTAATGGGTAGTCAAGGATGAACTGCCTGGTCCCGCCATGTCTGTTTCTGTGAGTAGATGAGACATGGTTGGAGGCAATGGTTTGGAGGCAAAGCAATTACAAAACGCTTAAAACATATTATCTTTAGTGAATTCAATATGCACCCCTTTATAGCGTTACTTTTCTTTGCTCAAGTTGCATTATCAATTCCAAATTACTGACACTGAATTAATGGTCTTTTACTCATTAATTCATCCACTTTATATCGAACTCCTGATTACCTACCATCAAGCGGAGGACCAGATGCTCAGGACTTGCAGGGATGAATAAAACATTCCTAATGTCCTAATTGGGAAGCTGTCACGTACAGCAGTGTTTCCCGAGACTTCAATCAGTTGTGCAGCCCCCAACACTATTTCCCTTGACGTAACAATAAAAATAATTATAATAAAAAAGAAATGCTGTGTAACTACCTTCCTAATTAGCTTTGCTGCCTACAGAAGATTTTGAGTTCAGGGCATGATCTCCCTTTGTTCAAAACGGAAATCAAATAGGTGGATGGATAGATCAGTTGATCAATCGATCGATTGATCTATGGGAGAGATGTTAAAGACCAATGCATTCCAAACTGAGACTGTCTCCTTTTTACCGTCAGGTCTGGAGGGTGATTCTTCTGATGCAATAGCTGATACCCTCCAGAATAATTGAAATTTCAGCTGCCCCATTCCTAATATCACGCCATCCGTAAAGAAATATTTAAAAGTAAATTATGGTAGGACTTGAAAGAGAGGTGGTCGAGTAGATCAGTGTTTTTCCAGACTGGAGGGTTTGCATAAGAGGGAAGTGATCAGCAAGGGTAGAGAGCCAGCTGAAGGCATATTCAGATTTTGGTTGTATTGGGGAGGAATGGGTTATGGCGGCGGCAGTGGTGGGGAGATGGGAAGAAGCTTGGAGAGGCGAATCCCTCTGTTGGTGGTTTTTAGCAGGCAAGTTGACATAGTCCAAAGGAAAACTAATGTTCTTTCGAATTTGATGCTGTACTCCTCTGGGTTGGAATAAATGAAGCGTAGCTCTCTCCTCTGCACTCCAAAGGCTGCATGATTAACATATCTGTTAGGGCTTTTTGGATGTAAGCAATAGAAAACAACTCTGGCTAATGTAATGGCATTTATTGGAAGTTTATATGCAACCTGGCAGAGTGGAGGCAAAGCTAAAGAATGGACTTTGGGAAGGGCAAAAAGTATGGAAGCTTTGAGGATCCATGAAGCAGGAACTCATAGACACTCAGGTATGTCCAACTAGGCTACCATCAGGGTGGAACTTCTCCAGTTGTCTTCTGCCCTGGTATTCAAATGGCCAGAAGGGAGCTCTTGAGTGGCCAACGTCCAGGCCAGGTATCTTGATCAACAGTGATACAGGGCTTCTCATCCCTCGGTAAGACAGTACATCCTCAATGGAAAACGTAAGTTAGTGTTTCTCAGTAGGCACTATCAACTGAAGTCCACCTTCACTGGCCAGCAAACTTTGGCCAGGCCAACAGCCAATCTAGTTCCTTCTGCTTAAATTCCTCTTTACATCTGGGCAGGAGGGATCCCTGCTCGGGGCCCGTGCTGTAGAAGGCCCTATTTGTTGGAACCACCAAAATAAAGACTTTCTTTACTTTGTTTGTTTTGGTTTTGTAAGGAAGCATTTTGAATGTTTGCTACCCACTTGAGCAAATGGGCATAATGGGCAAGAGCTGGGAAAGCTGATGGGGCTCCCAGAGGGTGTGGGACTAGGAGTGCAGGCGTGTGGGGGATAAGGAGGCAAGCGAAGGTCCAGCCTGGGAAATTGGAGAAAGCCCGCTCTTGTGTAGGGTTACCCGCCCTGAATCACCGGGATCTGCTTCCCCAGCTGACTGGGGTTCTTCCTCCTTCCCCTCCTGCTCGGATGGTGTATTTGGGAAGCGTGTGCAACTCTCTGGAGATCCTCAGGCAGCAGAAGGGGACCTGCAAACCTGGCTCCCTGGGGAGCTTGTCCGGGTCTGTCTGTATCCCAGGTGTGGGCAGGTGCGGTCACCCCCAGGAGTCCTGGCCCCTGGCCCGGCTTCCACCCTGCCCTGCTTACCACCACTCAGGCTCACCAGTGGCCAGTGAGGAGACAGGTCAAGAAGGTGGTTCCTGGGGAACAGGCTGTGGGGGGGCACAGGGTGGGAACGAGGGGTCCGGGCCTTGGGTGGATCTTGATTGTAACGTGTGTGGGGCTCCATTTGTTTTCTTAAATGTGATGGACAGCCCTACTCTGACAACACTCGCTCTGGGTGGAATCCCATGCAGTGTTGTAAAAGCATGTTGCAAAATTCTCAGGAGGGGCAACCATTCAGTGTTACCCTCAGTTTTGATAGCATGATAAAGCTTATGAAGACACACGATTGGCAAAGGGACAGAGGGCTTGGGAGAAAGCGAGCAGGGGTGAGTGTTTGCTGGCATGGTCTTGGCAGGCCCTGAAGCCTCAGAACAGAAGGCACGAGGCTTTTACATTAACACGCACACACACACACACACACACACACACACACACACGATAAGAACAGCGATTTTGATTTCGGGTAAAAGAGGATTGCTCGCCTTTGAAAGTAAAAACAGGATTTGAATCTTTTGTTTTTCTTTTCCTATCTTTCTAAGCACACGTAAGCTACTGTTATTCTAAAATCCTGGGCCAAATCTGAAATGCATTAAAAAAGAAAAGCCCCCAAAGGAAAACTACTCCAAATAGCGCATAAAAGCTGTTGTCTGATCTCCCAATTACTTGGGCAGGCTCCAGCCAGAGACCTAATCCACACCGCTCTAAACTTGTTTGAGAATCAATACTTAAGAGGTGGGCTTGGCATTTTCCTGGCGGTCTCCAGCTCTGCTTCAGATGCACCAATGACTTGCCTCAAAGTAGGAAGGGACATCGAATCTGCTCATTACGCTTTCTGGGGGAGGTTGGGGTCTTCTGCTCAGTGGTAATAGGATTTGCTTTACTTTTCCAGGCAGGGGAACAAGCTGTTAATTTCATGGTTAGAGCATGTTTTTGGTCCCGTAACCATCCAAAAAAACCCTCCGTTGTGTAAGGACCCCGACGTGTGGTCCATGGCCTTCAAGTTCACTCCTCCGCTGCCCCCAGAGTAGGAAGTGAGCAGGGCTGCAAGGCTCTGGGTCAACAGCAGCAGTAGGTAGAATTTCCTCCTACAACCTCCTTACTAGTCTGTATGTTACAGGAGGGTAGACACCAGACCAGATTCTGACACGTGCACAAAAATGTTTCAGCGATCAGGCACAGAGATGGCTGAGACCCTGTGCCCTTATATAAGCTCAGTGGAGCCCTTACTTTCTGTCCTTATGGCTTCCAACCAGAAGCCTGGATCCGTTTTGCTCCTGAGCGCAAATTATTTTGACTCAGCTCTGAAACACCCTCCCTGACTATCCTTGGGTAGCTCCGTCTCCCCCCAACCCCAGTTACTGGGTGACTGCCACACTATCCAGTTTTATTTTTTCTGTATCACAGATCACTTTCTAGGATTATGTATTTGCTCACTTTTTTCACTGCCTCTCCCTCCACGTCCCCCACCACTCCCTTCAAAACGTAGGATGTAAGACCCGTGAACACAGAGACTTGGTTTGCCCAGAGCCTTGCCCACAGTGCCTGCTGTGTGAATGAAAGCTGTCTTCTTTCGCTGATTCTTCTGTCTTGGTGGAGTGTGACACTTTCCCCCATTCCTTAGGAAAAGAGGTGAGAGCTATTTCAGCTGCCCCAGGGAGGAGACTAAAGCTGGAAAGTAATTTCATGACATTTCCTGCAATTGGAGAGTAGACTTGTAGCTTTCCTGCCAGCCCCTCCCCCATCAGTGAAGTCATCTGACCGCGTGTGTGTCGCCTGCTAGACGGTGAGCTCCTCCTGAGTAAGGAGGAGGCTCATTTACCTTTGTACTTGCGGGCCTGACCTAGTACCCAGTCCTTGGGGGCTCGGGGGCTCTGTAGACATTTGTGAAATAAAGCTGCTCCAGGACCCCTCCGCTCCTGGCTTCTGGGCTTGTCCCATTGTGTTTCCAGGACTTTTCCGTTGACAGGAATCTAGCTCAAGCTTGCTAAGGCATAGAGAAGTGGGGAGGGATGAGTTGGTTCAAAACCCCGAGAGTTCTGGAGCAAACCCAAGGGACCGGGAGCTCTAACAGTTTCATCTAGATTTGGTTTTGCCTCATTTTGGTCTGTGTCTCATCTGCCCCCTCTTCCTCACAGCCAACAGTCCCAACAGAAAGGTGTTTTCATTCTCTAGCGTCTCAGGGAGATTGTCTGAGATGGGTCTAACCCGTTACACACTTGTTCCTGGAATGTTCTGCTTAGCCAAGCCTGGATCCCATGCCCACTCCTAGAGCTGGGGTCTGGGTGGAGCCCACCGTACTCTCTGGCAAGGAAGGGAAGGTGGTACTCTGAAAGAAAAACTGAGGGGCACCTGGGTAGCTCAGTCGGTTGAGCGTCCGACTTTGGCTCAGGTCGTGATCTTGTGGTTAGTGAGTTTAAGCCCCACATCAGGCTGTCAACATGGAGCCCGTTTCGGATCCTCTGTCCTCCTCTCTGTCCGCCCCTCCCCCACTTGTGCCCTCTCTCTCAAAAATAAATAAAGCATTAGAAAAAAAAAAAAAAGCAAGGTGCAATTTCTAAACACGCGAATGCAGGAAACGAGAAAACCGCGGACGGCTTCTAGTCTGCCAGCCTCCTTCCATACTGAACTCTGCATTGGAGACAAAGATGTCCCCCCTCTTGTCTGGTAAATTAATCTACACGACGAGCTTTTGGAAGAAGCAACCCCTTCATTTATGAGTACATTTCAATTTTGCCGTTGCTTCCTACCGAGAGTGTTTTCACCTACATTATTAACCTATGGTTCTCAAGCATCAATCAGTGAATGTACCAGGTGACTTGTCTCAGATCAGCTGGGGCACTTTTTAAAATACAGAATCTCAAACTGCACCCTGGAAGATTTTACTTAAGTCTGTAGTAGGACCAGGGATGTGCATTAAAAAAAAAAAAATCTAACATGCAGCCAGGTTAGGAAACCACCGGCTTAATCCCTCGAATTTTTGTGGCTGAGTAGGGTAGAAGGTGGGTGTCATGGCTGGCTGATGGGAGAGAAATTTGGGAGTTTCAAGGCCTTCCACAGCCCTCCCAATCCTGCGACAAACGCAGCTGCCTTTTGCCTGCCATGGAGAACAAGTCTTGCTTGGACCCTCTTCCTCCAGGTTTCACGTCTGACCCGACGTGGGGAAGGGAGAAACTGCCAGTTCTTACCCAAGGTCTTCAGCTAATTGTCCACTGACGGTTTTCGTTATTGACCCAGGAGCTGATTTGGGTCAATAGGACGGGATGGAACGTAGCGAGTAGATCTGTGGCTGCATCATATCATGTGTCTTCAGAGCTCAGTGTGGTGAGGGACCGCTTGTCACTCAGGCATGTCAAGTGGAATAATTGCACAAGGTGGGTAGCGGGGCTCCACGGGGACGAGGGCTCCTTGTGGCATGATGCCTTCCGAAGGCACCACCGTGATCCTGGCACAGGGCAGTGGGAGCTCTTTGAAGCTGGATTTCATGCACGGTGCCCGGGGACTCTGAAAGCTTTTATTCAAGCTATAAAAGGAAGACCTGTTTACTTCCAAACCGATGTAATTACAAATATCTAGTCATCTCTACTGTGCAAATAAAGCCAAATGATAGTGATCTGTTATTTGGCGCCACGTCTGCATTACCTGGAAGATTTAGCGGGCTTTCAGAGCGGCTGCAGACCTAATTGCAGGCAGGGGAAATGCTGAAAGCCTCATGTTTTCAGCCTAGCATATTTCATTTTTTTTAATCTCTCATTTTTATTTCTGAAGCATGTTCCTTGGATTTCGCGAAGGGCAGGGGTCATTGAGGAAGGAAGTGAGCCTTTTCAGGGTTTGCTCCTACTGGCTATTTAATCCTTATCGATCGATCGCAAGCCAAGGCCATCCTGAGAGGAGGTTACCCTTCCCCATAGAAGTTTCCATCTCCTCTTGCTCTTTGTGTTTAAGAAGGGAGGGGGGGAGGGAGGAAGGAAGAGAGGTGGAGAATGCCAGAGAAGGGATTGAATTATTTTTGTATGTGTTTATCTTGAAACCTGAACAAAAATTGTACCTGTTAAGACAAATATAGGATTTCACTCATATGTGGAATTTAAGAAACAAAACAGACGAACAAAGGGGAAGGGAAAGGAAAATAAGATAAAAACAGAGAGGGAGGCAAACCATAAGAGACTCTTAAATACAGAGAACAAACTGAAGGTTGCTGGAGGGGGTGGGTGGGGGGACGGGCTAAATGGGTGATGGGCATTAAGGAGGACAATTGTTGGGATGAGCACTGGGTGTTCTATGTAAGTGACGAATCACTAAATTCTACTCCTGAAGCCATTACTATGCTATATGTTAACTAACTTGGATAAATTTAAAAATGGTCTTTTATTTACAAGGATGATTTGAAGGCAGAGTAAGACATTAGGACTTAACAGTGAGGATGGAAATGATGCCTCCTTCCCTGTAACTACTTCCTGTCCTGCTGTAACGTCATTTCTATAGCTCTTCTGTGACTATTATTAATACTAGGAATAATGTTTGATATTAAGAGTCTTAATTTGGAGCTCACGATATGTATGTGCTCGTTCGGAAGCTCCTACTTCTGTACATGCCTCGCCTACTTGCAATGTTGTGGGGTTATGCCGATCCCGTTAGGGCGTTTGGCCGACAGCATTGATGCGTTACCGAACTGTGTCAGATTCGCCTAAACCATAAAACCAGCCACGGCCCGTACCTTATCTGAATGTTACTGATCCTCAGAGGGAGGTATCATCATTCCCTTACACAGCGGAGGGAAATGGGAGAACAGAGAGGCGAAGTAATGTGCCCAGGATCTCACTGCCGGTAAGAGGTTGGGTTAGGATTCCAGCTTGAGTCCCGCTACTTGCAGCCTGTGGGAAATCTGTTTTTCTGCACTGATCCTCATAGGTGCGAAGCCCACCCCTGGTAGCACTTCGGGATTTCTCTTCATTCCCAAGGCCACACTGAAGCCTACGTGTACAATCGTATAATAGAGAAGAGGTCTAGCACAGGGCAGTCGTGGGAAAAGGACTCGGGACGTAGCATTTAACCATAGAGTCACTCTTAAGTGCATTGAGAGGATCTCAGATGAAGCCAGAGGGGGATTCACGGTCTGTTTTTGAAACTAGTAGGTCACGATCCCTTGGTGTCTATGCTCCAGTTGTTATGCGTTGAGTCGGGGCGGGGGGCGGGGGGGAGGGGAGGTAGGGGGTGGTCATTTGGCTGGAGGAGCAGGGAGAAGTTCTGGGGTAAGGCACAATGGCATGCCTTCTGTGCCTTGCTTCATCCGGTGGCTTCCAAGAGGGCAAAGGGGTGCCCTGGTCAGGAGTTAATGGAGCTCTTTCTGTGAAGGATTTCGTAAGAGTCTACAAACACGCAGTGGGGTCCGTATGACAGGATATTGCCCAGCACGTCAAGCAGGGGCCCCCTCCTCCCTCTGCAAGGAACTCGGCATCCCACTGGTATTGCAAAGACTGGCGGCTCTGGGAACATGGCAACAGCATCCTTGCAGGGATGCTGGTGGGGGATAGGTATTGAGAGCACAGAGTTTCAGGTGGGACCATCTGAACTGGAATGCCATCCCCTACCAGGTCTTAACTTTGCTTCCTTGAAGTAGCAAAGTAGCAAAGTAGTAGATACCTCCATGTTCTCAGCTGAAAATGGGTATAATGATAAGGGTGCTTCCGCTGCTTACCTTCTAGGGTTGTGCTTCTGTGTAGAGCCTGGTGTGGTGAGTGTTCAGTCGATGTTGACTTCCGTTATCGTCAACCGAATGTAACGAAGTGTTCTCAGTTTTGCGCTGTGTTTTTTGTTTTTCCGACGTGCCTTGGGCTTTATCATCCAGGATCAGGAGGACTTCCTTCTGAGTCCTTCCAGTCTGACGAGAATGGGCCCTGCTGCTGAGCGGCTCCTTTCCATGTCTTCTGGGGAGGACTAGGGAGGACGGAGACAACCCTCTGTGTTGCTGGGGATTTCGCGGCCCACCAGCTCTGGGGGCATGGCGAGACCTCTCTGACACTGTGAGCCTCTGTTTACACATATAAAAGTGGGCTTTAGGGTTCTTATGAGGATTGGATGCAGGAAAAGGAGTGTGAGACATTTTATAATAATAATTACGGAAGCCCTGATTTCTTCCCACTCATGAGAGGCAGCCCAGAAAAAGCATGCATGCCTGAGTCAGACAGACTGAGGTTTGAGTCCCGGCTCCACTGCCTGTAAGCTGTGTGCCCCATGGTAAATGGCTCAACCCGGACTTCTGTTTTCCTCCCCTGCAAACTGGAACAAGGACTCCTCCCCCTGACCCCCGCCCCAGGACATGTAAGGATGAAATGAGACAAAGCGTCACTTGCCGGGCACCTGGTTGATCCCCATCAGCCACTAATGCAGAGACCCACGTGGAGTACTGAATTGACTCCCGCTAAGCCAAAGTCACAGGTTCTAGAAGCCGTTTTCCCGCTGGGCAGAAGGCACTGACAGGAGCCTTTCCTAATCCGGGCTGGTCCCGAATGCACAATAGTTACTGTTGTTCTCCAGGCCAGGGCAGGAGGGGTTAAACAGAGGGTGAAGGGCAGTGGGTTGACCATGGGGGAGGAGAAAGGAGACTCCCACCCAAGGGGTCTGTGATTGTCTCTGCAAAGGAAGGCGGCAAGACCCACATTTTGGGGTGTGGGGTTGGGGGAGGACCTTGAGAGACAGAGGGAGGGAGAGGGAGATTGGGTGTCAATATTTACAGTGCTTTCTGAAATCTGAGAACCCAGGACAGCACCAAAGACATCACAAACACCAGAAGACAGGAGTGATTAACCCTGTACAGGTCAGTAGAGCTGAGGAGCCAAGCAGTGGCCACAAACGAGTGCACCAGGACTGATGTGTATGGCGGGCCTTGTGGACTTGGGGGCTGGAGGCATTCAAATCATTTTCTGTTTCGTCTGATTTATTTTTTTATTTCATTTCATTTCATTATATCTCAGCATCTTTTCTTAATCTGTTTCATCTATCTATCTATCTATCTATCTTTCCTCCCTCCCTCCCTGCCTCTTTCTTTCTTTTTCTTCCTTCCTTCCTTCCTTCCTTCCTTCCTTCCTTCCTTCCTTCCTTCCTTTCTCTCTCTTCCTTCCTTCCTTCCTTCCTTCCTTTCTCTCTTCCTTCCTTCCTTCCTTCCTTCCTTCCTTCCTTCCTCTCTCTCTCTTCCTTCTTTCTCTCTCTTTCTTTCTTTCTTTCTTTCTCCCTTCCCTTTCCCTTTCCCTTTCCCTTTCCCTTTCCCTTTCCCTTTCCCTTTCCCTTTCCCTTTCCCTTTCCCTTTCCCTTTCCCTTTCCCCTTCCCCTTCCCCTTCCCCTCCCCCTTCCCCTTCCCCTTCCCCCTTCCCCTTCCCCTTCCCTTCCTTTCCTTTCCTAAAACAGAATGCACTTCTGCTGGCCCAATCCAGGCTTCAGGCCACTATCATACCTCCAGTGACCTCACCCCTCACATGTGTGGGACCCAGACAATAGTACAATGAAGAGCCACATGCACAGTCTCACTATTTAGAAGTTCTCTGTCACGCTAATGAACTATTCAGTGTGGTCTGTTTCGGCCTCCTCCCTTGGGCATACAGCTACATACTGACCTGGAGAGCCAAGTTCCAAAGTAGGATTTTGGAATCCTCTGAAGTCTGCATTGGCTGGTAGATAAGCAGGGTATGCTGGCTTCTGGGCCCCGGCCCCCCAGCCCCCTCTCTGTTCTCCATAAGAAGCCTCCACAGCTGCAGTGATGTGACCATCTCCTGGGGATGAACCTTTGAAGAGTTTTCCCTGGCCTTGGCAGGAGGCTCAGGGTCATCTGGTGATGTACCAGCTGGGGGCCATGGGCTAGGGTGGGCGTATCCCCCCAGCCCTGTGGACACCTGGCCTTCTGGGGAGGGAGGGCTCAGTGGGGTGAGGACCAGAGCAGGGCCCCCTCCATTGTTCAGCCCGGAATGGGGCTCCTTTCTCCCAGGTCTAAGGGCAGAACTGGGGGCTTTTAGGCATGAATGGCACATCTGAACGAACCCCAGGGGCATCTCATAGCACTGGACGGAGACGTGGGACTCGAGCTCCAGGCCAGCATCTGGTGTGCACTTTCTCCGTGTCTTTAGACAGATTGCTTTCCTGTCGAGTCTCGATTTTCTCATTGATGAAATGAAGGTGTTGAATTAGGTGACCTGTGCTATGCGTTTCCACCCCCTGAAAAGAAACACATTTGCTTTCTTTTGCATCAACCGTGATACATTTGATTCTGTGCAAAAGTTAGGAGAGGAAGTAATTTTAAATCTGCCATTTTTTATTTCTCACTTGAGGACAGTTTCCTCGTGTTTTGGGTCACTAAGTGGGGGGGGGGGGGAGAAGCCGGGGGGGGGAGGGGGATGCCAAGGATGAAATATTGGACACATATTGCTAATTACCTGTACTAAGCGGTTGTGCGTTGGGGGAGTTTGCATATAAATCCTTTCTCTGTTCAGTCTAACACTTAACCATGTGAATAACAAAAATCCTCAGCCGCCATCAGAGTTCATTTAAATGTTAATTTTAATTTTTATTTACCACTTGGTGTCCCAGCTGAAATATACGTATGTTAAAGCAACTGGAACCCAGGTTCTTTCCGGGGCAGCTGGTGGAACTCACTCTTGTGCTAATGATTGTTTCCTGTGATTTATTTCTCCGGTGTATCACCTTTGTTGCCAGAGAGGAGAAAATGAATTTCTTTCAAAGTAGTATTAATCTGCCTTTGCACACATCAAGGTACAGAAAATAAAACACGAGCAGCACTCGTTGAGAATTTTGAAGCAGCACAGATAAGGGCTGGGAATTGAACGTGAAGATGACAGAGGGAATTTTGTGCTTAAAAAAAAAAAAACTGATTTGGGTAAACCTTTAAAAACAAACAAAGCCCTAAAGCTTTTGGGCATAGACAAGCTCAAAACAAAAACAGCAAGTTTCTTTCCAAATGTTGTTTTGCACCTTCCCCCCAGCGAGCGATCCTGTCGGAAAATAACCTACCCAAGACAGGTCTACACCAGAGAGTCTCAGCCTTGTATGATTGGCATTTGGGCGGACTAGTTCTTGGTTGAGGGGCTGTCCTGGCCATTGTAGAACGTGTAGCGGTGTCCAGGGTCCTTGGCCTCCACTCACAAGACATCAGCGGAGTGTCCTGTAATGGGCTGAATTGTGCCCACCCAAATCCATATGTTAAAATCCTAACCCCTAGTATCTCAGACTGTGACCTTAGTTAGAAATAGGTTCATGGCAGATGGGATTAGTTAAGACGAGGTCATTAGAGTGGGCCCGAATCCAACTGGTGGCCTTATAAAAAGAGATTTGGATACCAGCCAGCTCACGGGGAGAACGCCACGAAATGAAGGCAGCGGTTGGGGTGATGCATCCAGTGAAGAAACACCGAAGATTACCAGCAGAGCACCTGAAGCTAGGAGACAGGTGTGGAACAGATTCTCCCTCACAGCCCTCAGAAGGAATCGCCTTTGCCGGCACCTCGATTTTGAACTTCCAGCCCCGGAACGTGAAACAATACGTCTCTGTGGCGTAAGCTCCCCAGCTCGTGGTGCCCCGCTACAGCAGGCCTAACAAACGGATTACACACTCCCTTGCTTGTGACAAGCTCAAAATGTGTCTAGACATTTCCAAATGTCCCCTGGGGGCAAACTGCCCTCGCCTGAGAACCCCCGGGGTAAGTATTGGCCGTGGCTGTTTTCGTCCAGCCACAGCAGAGTTGAGTAGTTGTGGCAGGGACTGTATGGCCCCCCAGACTCCAAATATTTGCTATCTGGCCCTTTACAGAAGAAGTTGCTGACCCTGCCCCCATCGTAGCTGTCCTCTGGCATCCCAGAGAGTTCACTGTGGGATCTGGAGGCACGCTGGCCTCAGTCCGGGGCTGCAGAATTGGTCCGTGAGCCGTAGAGGACGCCACCGACGGGAGGCGAGTGAGGATACTGACGTACGGAGGAGGTGAGCAGCCCGCCCTGGACGTGGCTGGCTGGCAATGCACCTTGGGATCAGAGTCCGTCCGGGTGTGCTGACTTCTCAGCCCCTGCTTTATTTCCTGCCCCTCACACTGCTCTTCAGCTCCCTTGCCTGGGATGGGCATCTTTTGTTAGACTGGTTGCTTCCTTATACCTATTTGTACGGTTTGTGATTGTTGGAAAGGTTCTGTTTCCCCAAGTACAGGCTCTGTGTTACTTTAGGCCATCCTCACGTGGACTTTTCTGTGAACTTGTACACTCCCAGGTGTTCTGCCAGCTTGCTACTGTGACCGCCTATGGGGTGCCCGAATGCTGACAGTGGGAGCCTCCTTCCTAAAAGCGCCTTCTGCGAGAAATGGCTGTAAATGCTGTTCCAGTTGTGCGTCATGAGAGAGGTTTTGTAGAGACCGGTAGCTTTGGGTAGGGAAGAAGTCACCTTTGGGACAGATACTGCTCAACATCATCAGACAGCCTCAATTCTTTTTTTTTTTTTTTTTTTAATTTTTTTTTTTTAACGTTTATTTATTTTTGAGACAGGGAGAGACAGAGCATGAACGGGGGAGGGTCAGAGAGAGGGAGACACAGAATCTGAAACAGGCTCCAGGCTCTGAGCTGTCAGCACAGAGCCCGACGCGGGGCTCGAACGCACGGACCGTGAGATCGTGACCTGAGCTGAAGTTGGCCGCTTAACCGACTGAGCCACCCAGGCGCCCCCAGACAGCCTCAATTCTTGTCTCTCTCTGCTCCTTACCCGCCCCCTCCCCCGCCACCCCCCCCCCGCCACCCCTGGTTACAGCAACAGCTATTTAAGGCTGTCCATCATTCCCCTGGGCTTGGTTTGCTTTTAGGACCTAGAAGGTCAACCTGGTACTGTTTCCTTCTGGCTCTGAAGGAACACTGAAAGTTTGGGGGGAAAAACTCAGAAAATATGATAGAGGCAATTGTTTGGGGATGAATTGTGTCTTCCCCCCAAAAAGATACGTTGAAGTCCTAAAGTCCGGTACCTGCAGAAATACAGGCTTTGTGGATGTCCTCGTTGCTCAGATAAAGTCGTTAGTCTGTATACCTGATGCAGTATGACTGTATCCTTGTAAGGAAAGGACAAGACGTACAGACTCACAGAGGGAAGGCCGTGGGAAGATGGAAGCAAAGACTGGACTGAAGTATTTCCAGGCCCAGGAACATCAAGGGCGGCTGTCGTCAGTAGCTAGCTTGCTCTTAGACATGGGACGGATTCTCCCTCCGAGTCCCCTAGAAGGAACCAGCCCTGTGGACACTTTGGTTTTGAACCTTTAGCCTCCAGAACCGTGAGAGAATAGATTTCTGTGGTTTTAAGCCACCCAGTTGCAGTATTCTGTTATGGCAAGCCCTAAAAAAAAAAAATGAATACGACAATTATCATAGAAAATGTGTATTTTTGGATTTTACAGTTTGACGTGGTTTAGTGATGGAGTGGCTTTGAGGTCAGGAGACTTGGCTGGCACTTATTAGCTCTTACACACTCCTGTGGCTCCCTGCAGATTTTCTAACTAGCAGTTAACACAATTCGTAGTTTTATATGTGTCTCTATAATTATTTGACAGTCTGCATCCCCCACCAGATGTGAGCTGCATCCACGACAAATAGATATTCAGTAAGTATTTGTCGAAAGACCTTGGGCAAGTCGCTTACGATTTCTGAAGCTCAGTTTTTCTGTTTGGACAAGAGAGATGTTAATGGTGCGTACTTCATTGGTCATCGTGAGGATTAAAGGAGATACTGTAAGTGTAGCGGGATGCGTAGTGTGACTCCTTTCCTGGATTCTTCTGTAGAAGCCTCAGTGGCACAAAGGGCTTTGGCCACATGTACCTGCTCTGAATCCCGGCTCAGCACATAGCCAGCTGGCATAACTTGCTTTGACAACCCCAGGTAATGATTTGTCATTAAGAGCTACAGTTGAGGTTTGACTCCCCGCTAGAGGAGTTTCCATGGTTTCTAAGACCTCATCACTGAACAGCCCTGAAGATACAGAAAGAACCTTCCTTGAAATTGCCATTAAGGCCATACTTGTCACCCTGGGAAAAGCTAATGGACAGAAACATATTGATGTGTTAACAGTTTGAGACCTTTCCCCTAAGAAAACCTTTTAGCTAGTGAGGGTTCATTCACCTTAATTAAAAATTATCCGATGGATACATCTCTCTCCATCACTCTGTGGACACTCACAGGATTTTTGTTGTTGTTGGTTTTTAAGGAAATTAAATTAAAAAACGCATCCTCCTTCAAATAAATCCTTTGTTTGTTTTATTAAGCAGAAAAACCTGCTGGCTATTAGTTGTCAATTAAATGTAGGTGTTAATTAAACTGGCCATGTCCAAGCACTCCTAAGGATCAGTCTGTCACTTGGGGACCCATTGTTGAAGATGGCCCTGAATTGCAATACATTTTCCATGACGTGGCCACTTAATACCTCCCTGGGACACAAGAAAGAAGACTTAAGATTGAGTTTGATATATAAATATTGCACGGCAATTTTTCCCCCAAATGAGAAGACATAACCTTAGGATGCCTTTTTTCTTTCTTTCTTTTTTTTTTTTTTTTAAGTAGGCTCATGCCCAACATGGGGCTTGAACTCATAACCCTGAGATCAAGGGTCACATGCTCTACGGAATGAGCCAGCCAGGCACCCCCTTAGGATGCTTTAAATTGGGGGCACAGGTCGGATCCTGTTCTCTGTTTTTGTATGATCCATGAGCCAAGAACCGTTTTCCATTTTTAAATGGTGCATAGTAATCAAAAGAGCAATCCTAATTTCATGGCACATGAAAATAACACGAAATGGAAATTTCAGTGTGCTTGAATAAAGTTTTATTGGTACACGGCCACAACCGTTCATTTACTTACTGTCTATGGCCCACCCTGCTTTAAATGATCCCTGAGACACTGAAGCTCCCCTTGACGTCACACGCACACACATACTCTGTCCCTTCACCCAGCATCTCTCTGATTGGGCTGCCTAGACTCCAAGCGTTCCATGTGTTTATCCCTTGGTGTGGGAAAACACCATTGCCGATGATGCCAACTCCTCTGTCTTCTCAGCGAGTGAGCTGTGGTCTTGTGAGAAGTGAGCTTTATATACTGAGCTGATCCTGGAGGCGTGCGGAGAATCCGCGTTTACCTTTCGGAGATGGGCTGACTTTCCCACTCGCTTCTTACCCGGCGTGGTCCTGAAGGAGGAGAAAACGGGCATTGCCCCGTGGCAGTCCAGCAGAGGGGAGGAGGTGGGCATCAGGAGGTGCTGGCTGTGGGGAGATGAGTGTGAACACCCCTCCTTGTTGTCCTATGAGAAGGGCCAGGTCTGGGGTAGATTTCCCAGAGCGCCCTCCTGCACACCTGTCCTGAGACCCACCCACGCCAACCCTTGACTGCATCCTGTGGACTCGATGGGGGGTGTACTCCAGGCGTGTGCTGAAAGGAAGCTCTGCCCAAAGGGTGATGACAGGATTGCAACTGGTGGCCGGTAACTTGATCTTCGGGCTAACCCCGAGCCACCTGGGGAGGCAGGTGATGCGTGTTTTTGCCAACCCCCCCCATACACCTCAGCTCGCCCATCCTAAGTGTGCCGCTTCTCTTTCCCTGGCCATCCTGAGGTTTCCCTGCCCCTCTCCAGACACGGGAGGTCCAGGCTAATCACCCTCACCCTTCTGTGTCCCCCTTACTGCTCCTAAGCTGGCCAGACACCCACGGCTTAGTCTCAGTCCTTCTGTGCACATAGGATTTTCTCATATCAATTTGATGTGACTCTGTGGCTATAAATAACCTTGATGGATGGGATAGAATACATTTTACTATAAAACAAATGCGGAAAGCAGTGTACTTTAGAAATGAAGTGAGCGTGCTCTTGTTACTTGCCAGCTGTATGTCTTTGACAAGTTTACTAATGTCTGTGAGCCTCGGTTGTCTCTTCTAAAAAATGGGATGATGAATTGGGGTCCCTGGGTGGCTCAGTCAGTTAATAGGCCGACTTCGGTTCAGGTCATGATCTCCCAGTCCATGGGTTTGAGCCCCGTGTTGGGCTCTGTGCTGACAGCTCAGAGCCCGGAGCCTGCTTCGGATTCTGTCTCCCTTTCTCTCTGCCCCTCCCCCGCTCACGCTCTGTCTCTCCCTCTCAAAAATACATAAACGTTAAAAAAAAGTTTAAAAAAGTGGGATGATGAACGACATCTGATAGAACAGCTTTGAAGACGAAATGATTTGTGTCACTGCCTAGCACAGAGCCTGGCTTAGAGTTAGTGGGTCTGGAATTGGGAGCTGGTAATGGTAAGGGCTTTTCTATCCATTTGTCTTGGGGAATGGGGTATCTGAGCGCCTTAGGAAGTTTATAGGAGCCATCTCTGCCCTTCCCTGGGAATCTGTGCATGTATCAACACGTGTATTGGTCGTTAGCTTCTAAGACCTTCCCTTGAGCCCAGTGTGATTGAAATGGCAATTGTACATTGGACCACCGACCAATAGCATTGCTGAGACTGACGTTGGCCCACATGTTTTCAGCACTGTTCCTTCTTTTTCCATAGCTTCATGAAATCATGCAAGTTTTCCACACTTCCTTCCGCTTAGTCAGTGTTTATTAATCATTCATTGTGTGTCAGGCATTGTCCTAGGACCTGTGAGCCAAACAGATAAGGTCTGTTCTGTGATCCAGTTGGAAGCAGACAGACACTAATCAAGCAATTTACATTTTTAAAGACCCATCCGGCTTCAGTGAGAAGGCATGGAAGGCAGTCATGGAGGCAGGAGACCCCTGAGAGGGTCCCGTCCGGGAACGAGATGATGGTGAGTCAGACAGGAGCTATGTGGCAGGATAGACAGAAGTGGGCAAGTCAGAGAAGGATCAGAAGGAAAAATCAAGAAGACCAGGTCAGGGGGTTGGTATGGAAATGGAGGGGGGTCAGGAGGGACCCTCTGGTTTCTTAGCTTGTGCCCTTGATGGGGGGGGGGCATTGAGGGGGAGGAACTCCGGAAGGCCAGGTTGTGGGCAGAAGATAGGAGTACAGTTTGGACCCCCACGTGTTTTGCTAGGCAGATGGTGGATATTTGGCACATTCAGTCTGACCCTATATGATGAAAGGTTGCCTCCCCAAATCTCCTGGCCCACTCTGTGCTCCTGTGCACGTGTTACACTCATCCTTGGGGTGCTGAGCACATCACGAAACGAGCAATCATCACCAGCTCTGTGGCAGCACATGATGGAGGGATTGGCCGTCGGGGAACAAGTAAATTTGATCCCGATAAGAAAAGAGAGGTTTTCTAGAGCCTCTGAGATGATTCTCGGGTTCCTTCGTTTGATGATTTCCAGTACTCCGACTACACTGTCTTTTCCTCTTGCAAAAAGTCACACCGAATGCCCTGGAGTTTCCCATCATGTTAGAACAAATCCATTCATCTCTGGGAACTACAGCTATATTATTTTGCTCTCACTGTAATTAAGTAATTCTTAGCAACTTAGACTATGGGATTGTTTTTTTTTTTTTAGCATGTTTTTTGTCATTTTTCTTGGAGCTATAATTAGCATACAATAAATTAATCAGTGTTCAGGTACAATTCAATGAGTTCTGGCAATGTGTATAGTCTTGTAACCACCACCACCATTGTGATCTAGAACGTCCCATCACCCCAAAGAGTTTTCTCATGCTCCTTTACAGTCAATCCCTCTCATGACTCCCTGATCCCTGATGACAACTGACCTGCTTTCCATCACTAGGGTTTTGCCTGTTCTAGAATTTTATGTAATTGAAATTGCTCTGGACGAAAGCTTTTATGTCTCACTTCTTTCACTCGGTACAACGACTGTGTTATTTGTACCAGTAGCTCTTCCTTTTTATTGCTGAGTAACATTCCATTGTACGGTTATATAACAATTTGCAACTGATGGACGTAGGAATTCTTTCCAGTTTTAGGCAAGTATGAATAAAGCCACTGCTGATATCCACATACAAATCTTTATGTGGAATTTCATTTCTCTTCAATGAGTATGTAGGGGTAGGATTAGGGGCTCATAGGGTAAATGTGTGCATAACTTTATAAGAAACTACCAACTTGGGGCACCTGGGTGGCTCGGTCGGTTAAGCGTCCGACTTTGGCTCAGGTCATGATCTCACAGTCCGTGAGTTCGAGCCCCCTGTCAGGCTCTGTGCTGACAGCTCAGAGCCTGGAGCCTGTTTCAGATTCTGTGTTTCCCTCCCTCTCTGCCCCTCCCCTGTTCATGCTCTGTCTCTCTCTGTCTCAAAGATAAATAAACGTTAAAAATAAATTAAAAAAAAAAAAGAAACTACCAACTTATTTTCCAAATGGCTGTGGCGCTTTGCATTTTCCCTCAGCAACATATAAGCATTTCAGTTTTGTTCATGTCTTCTTTAATACTTTTAAATTATGGCCATTCTATAGAATCTGAAGTGATTTCTCTTAGGGGTTTTAATATGTATTTTCCTAATGATTGTCGACATTGAGAATATTTTTATATGCTTGTTTGCTATATCTTCTATATCCCTTGGAGAAGTGTCTGTTCAAATCTTTTGACCATTTTTAATTTTTTATTTGTAACTCCATGTAATTGAATTTTAAGAGGTCTTCATATATTTTGGATACAAATCCTTTGAAATATGTTTTACAAATGTTTTCTCCCAGTCTGTGACTTGCTTTTTCATTTCTTTACCGGCATCATTTTTAGGTTTTTAGGCTGTGTTATAGTCCTGAATATGGTCTATCTTGGCAAATATTTGCTGCACATTTGAAAGAATTTGTATCCTGGGTGCCTGGGTGGCTCAGTCAGTTGAGCATCTAACTCTTGATTTTGGCTCAGGTCATGATCTCACCATTCATGAGTTTTAGCCGTACATCGGGCTCTGCACTGACAGCATAGAGCCTGCATGGTATGCTCTCTCTCTCTTTCTCTCTCTCTCTGTCTCTCAAAAAAATAAATAAACCTATGTTTCTATCTATCTATCTATCTACCTAGATATCTATATCCAGATAGATATCTAGATAGATAGATAGAAACATAGGTTTATTTATTATACACACACACACACACACACACACACACACACACACACACATACACACGCATACACAAAAGTTTGTATCCTGCCATTATTGGGTGGAATGATCTGTAAATGCCATTTACAGTAAGTTGGTTGAGAGTGTTGTTCATGTTTTTCACCCTCACTGATTATTTGTATGCCTTTTGTATCAGTTATTGAAAGAAGGATGTTGGAATCTCGAACTGTAACTTGGGATTCATTTCTTTTAGTTCCACCATTTACTGCTCCGTCTACTTTGATGTTCTGTTATTAGGTCTATACCAGCTAGTATCTTTTTGTCCTCATGGTGAAGTGGCCCCTTTATTATTATGAAATGTCCTTCTTTACCCATGGTAGTATTCCTTGTCCTGAAACTGACTTGGAGATTCATATCACCAGTCCAGCTTTCTTTTGATTAGTGCTTGCATGCTATATCATTTTCTACCCTTTTACTTTTCATCTTTCTGTCTTTAAAATGTGATTTTTAGGGGCGCTTGGGTGGCTCAGTCGGTTAAGCGTCCGACTTCGGCTCAGGTCACGATCTCGCGGTCTGTGGGTTCGAGCCCCGCATCGGGCTCTGGGCTGATGGCTCAGAGCCTGGAGCCTGCTTCCGATTCTGTGTCTCCCTCTCTCTCTGACCCTCCCCCGTTCATGCTCTGTCTCTCTCTGTCTCAAAAATAAATAAACTTAAAAAAAAATTAAAAAAAAATTAAATGTGATTTTTAGTTGTTAGAATATAGTTGGGTCTTCCTCTTTTAGCCAGCTTGACAATCTCTGTCTCTTAATTGTGGTGGCTAGAACAATTTTAGTTAATGTAAATACTGATATGGTTGTATTTAAATATACCATCTTGCTACTCACATCTAACCTTCATTCATTTTACATTTTTTTCCTAATTTCTTTTGGATTATTTCTATATGGTTCAACTCTATCTTCATTTTAACTTCTTAGCTATTCATTATTGTCCTGTAATGTATAAAAATAATGTAGGAAAAAAGCATAAAAATTGTGACCTTAAGGATTATAATATGTACCTTCAATTTATCATGGTGTCCTTTCAAATAATATAAAGGCATAAGAACTTTGCAGCAATATATTTGCATTTCTTCCCATCTATGATTTGTGCTATTTTTATCATTCATTTTACTTTACATGTGGTCTAAACCTCACAACACATTATTGTTATTTATGCTTTAAATGATTATCTTTTTTTGAAAAATTTTAAATATTTATTTATTTTTGAGAGAGAGAGAGAGACAGAGAGACACAGAGCACGAGCGGGAGAAGGGCATAGAGAGAGGGAGGCACAGAATCGGAAGCAGGCTGCAGGCTCTGAGCTGTCAGCAGAGCCTGACGCGAGACTCGAACTCATGAACCGCGAGATCATGACCCGAGCCAAAGTCAGACACTCAACCAACCGAGCCACCCAGGCGCCCCTAAATGATTATCTTTTAAAAAGATTTATAGAAGTGAGAAAAATGCTTTCTATATTTACCTCCATATTTACTGCCTTCTGATGCTCTTTATTCTTTGTGTAGATCCAAATTTCCATCTAGTCTTATTTACTTTCTGGCTGAAATATTTTCTAAATACTTCTCATTATGCTGCTATAGCGGTGACAGATTCTCTCAGCATTTAGTTTTTTGAAAGAAAAAAGAAAACTTTCCCACCATTATGTTTATAAAGATATTTTGGTGTTTCTCTGGAATTTTTAGCTTAGAGGTATTTTTTCTTTGCATTTTAAAGTTATCACCACATGATCTTTTAGCTTGCATAGTTTATGATAAGAATTTTGTTGCATTGTTATCTTTGGTCCTCTATACATGTGTCTTTTTTCTCTGGCTAGTTTGACATTTTGTCTTGTTCGCTAGTTTTCTGTAATTTTGATATTATGTGCTTTGGTGTGTTGTTATTCGTGTATTGCTTGATATGCGGTTGGTTGAGCTACTTGGATCTGTGGATTTATAGTTTTCATCAGAAATGAACAAAAAAGGGGCGCCTGGGTAGCTCAGTTGGTTAAGCGTCTGACTTTGGCTCAGGTCATGATCTCATGGTTCGTGAGTTCGAGCCCCGTGTCAGGCCCTGTGCTGACAGCTCAGAGCCTGGAGCCTGTTTCAGATTATGTGTCTCCTTCTCTCTCTGCCCCTCCCCTGCTTGTGCTCTCTGTCTCTAAAATAAATAAACATTAAAAAAATTTAAAAAACACAAATGAACAAAATGGCCATTATTTCTTTAAAGATTTACCACTCCTTTTCTGGGACTCCAGTTGCATGTATGACAGGCCACTATATATTGTCTGACAACTCACTGAAGCACTGTCCGGTGTTTTGTCAATGTTGTTTCATTTTGGACAGTTTCTATTGCTGTGTTTTCAAGTTCACTAATCTTTTCGTCTGCAGTGTCTAATCTGCTGTTAATCCTATGTAGTATATTTTTCATCTCTGATACTGTATTTTTCATCTCTAGAAGTTTTATCTGTTTTTATAGTTTACATTTCTCATGTTTTCGTCTGCCTTTTTAGGACATATGGAATATATTTATAGTAGCAATTTTATTGTGTCTGTTTATTCCATCATCTCTGTCATTTCTGGATCTGTTTAGATTGAGTTTTCTTCTGTTGTGGGTAGTTATTTCCCAATTTGTTTTTATTCCTCAAAATTTTCTTATTGGATTGTGATGTTGTGAATATTACATTGTTGAGTGCTAGATTCTTGTATTCTATATTGATTGCAGTTCCTTCATTTTTGTTGGGTATTGTCTTGGAACACATTCAAGTTACTGAAATAAGTTTGATTCTTTTGATATTGGATTTTTTTGAGAGAGATTGTAAGTTGGGGAAGAGGGGAAAAGAGAGAGGGAGAATCTTAAGCAGGCTCCATGCTCAGCACAGAGCCCGACGTGGGGCTCGATCTCACAGCCATGAGATCATAACCTGAGCCAAAATCAAGAGTCTGATGCTTAACCAATTGAGCTAGCCAGGAACGCTAGATTGGCTTTTAACCTAAGTTAGGGTTGATCCCAAGCAACCTTTAATTGAGGGCTAATTTGCCCCTATTGCTAAGGCAACACCTAGTCAAGAATTCTGTCTACTGCCCCATGTTTCCACACTGGCTTATGGAAACATGAATTGAGACCCCTCTACAAATTTTTAGAGATCTGTGCCTCTATAGGTCCCTCCTCTTTCATATTTTGTGATGCAAATCCCAGGTACCTTGACCTCCCCAAGGAGGACCACTCTGTTTCTTCAACTCAGTAGGACCACTAGGCCCTTTGGGTTCCCTTCCAGTGGACTCTGGTCTGGAAACTCTCTCCAGGAAGGAAGCTAAAGAAATTGTGGCACCCGCTTTGTTTGCGTGTGTGTGTCTCTCTCTTTTTTTTTATTTGAGAGAGAGAGAGAGCGAGTGAGAAAGTGGGGGAGAGGGACAGAGGAAGAGAGAGAATGAGAGAGAGAGAGAGAGAGAGAGAGAGAGAGAGAGAGAGAGAGAGAGAGAGAGAAAGGGAGAATCTTAAGCAGGGTTCACCCTCAACATGGAGCCTGGTGTAGGACTCGATCCTACAACCCTGGGATCATGACCTAAGCCAAAACCAAAATTTAGACGCTCCAGTGACTGAGCCACCAAGGTGCCCCCATTTCTCTTCTTTGAGGTAATTTTCCTGTGCTGTTTGTTGTCCAGTGTCTGAAAAGCATTAACATACATTCACATATTTATTCAGTTTTTAGTCACCAGGGAGGGAGATAAATTTTGCCTTGGGTACTCCATCATAGCCAAGAGTACAAGTCATGTCTATTAGTTTATTTGCATATATCTATATAGCTACAGGTAAAAGACATCAATTATTATATAATCTACTATAACATTTTTAAAAATGTCAAAACGTTTTGTTAATGTCAACATTTTGCTAATGTCAAACTCATAGCTATTTTTCTGTGTCAGCAGTTTTTAACTTTTGAGGTGTTATGGATTCATTAGAGAATCCATAAACCCCCTCCTCTGAAAAATGCACATGGTCATACATACACATTAACATGCAAATTAAAAAATGCTAAAATAATCCCTGCTTCTTCCCTGTGGAACCTGGAGGACTATCTAGGCTCCAGGTGGAAACTCCTCTAATTAATATTGCTTTGTTTGTTACTTCGGTGATCAAAAAAATTATAATTTTTTGCCTGCTTTACCTTGCTGGGCTATTGTGAAAGCTTACACTGACAATGTCAAAATATTTTAAAAG
The DNA here is from genome assembly GCF_024362965.1 of Panthera pardus. NCBI lineage: Eukaryota > Metazoa > Chordata > Mammalia > Carnivora > Felidae > Panthera > Panthera pardus. The sequence goes on along the minus strand of NW_026526666.1, from coordinate 96,630,517 downwards.
AGTTGTGGAAACATACTATATTTTTTTGTAATGATTATTGTTACTATGGTTACCATCATTATCATTTATAATAATGGCTTTTAGGTAGTTTTTATTTTTTTATTTCTTTTAAGTTTATTTTATTTTGAGATAGAGAGAGAGGGAACATGAACAGGGGAGGGGCAGTTGGAGAGAGAACCCCAAGCAGGCTCTGCACCATCAGCGTAGAGCCTGATGCAGGGCTTGAACTCATGAACTGTGAGATCATGACTTGAGCTGAAACCAAGAGTCAGACACTTAACCCACTGAGCCACTCAGGTGCTTCTGTTAGGTGGCTTTTAAAACAGTAGTAGTCAATTCTTGTAATAGTTTAATTTTTCCTTAACTTTACGGTAAATTTGTACACACACACACATAAATGTATACACACATATGTAAGTATACACGTATTTTATTTTATTTTATTTTATTTTATTTTATTTTATTTTATTTTATTTTATTTTATTTTATTTTATTTTATTTAAGTTTATTTTGACAAAGAGGGAGAGAAAGCTGGGGAAGGGCAGAGAGAAAGGGAGAGAGAGAATCCCAAGCAGATCCTACACTGTTAGCACGGAGCCTGACACGGGCCTCGATTTCACAAACTGTGAGATCATAACCTGAGCTGAAATCAAGAGTCAGGCACTTAACCAACTGAGCTACTCGGGTGCTGCATATTTTTAAAAAGGATTTATAACAGGGTCGCCTGGATGGCTCAGTTGGCAGAGCGTCTGACTTCAGCTCAGGTCATGATCTCACGGTTTATGGGTTTGAGCCCTGCCTCAGGCCCTGTGCTGCTGCTTTCGATTCTGTGTCTCCCTGTCTCTGCCTCTCCCCTGCTCATGCGCTGTCTCAAAAATAAATAAACATAAAAAAAGGATATATAACAGTATAACCACCTACTCATGCTGAAAACACGATTCTTGTCCTAGTCCCCCGTTTTCTCCCTTAACTTTGTATCTCCTGGTTGAGTCGTTGTCCAACACATTTGTACAGTTTTTGCATCGATTTACAAGTAAGTGTTGTGTAATGTACTTTGTAAAATTCATTTTTCCGTGCTATTAAAATCAATGAAGATGCAATTTATGGGATAATCTATTTCAGGTATCTCTCTGAACTAGTTACGTTTTGTAATTTGGTGTTGGCTACGCGTGTTCTTTGATGTGCAGGAACTCGCCTGCCTTTCAGACTGACCCTGTGCTCCCTTTTCTTGCCTTCTCGCCCTCCGCCAGCAGGATGGAAACCATGACGGCACCTGCCCCCCCCACCCCCGCCCGCTGTGCCGTGTGGGTCTCCACATGCCATCTCCCTCTGACCCACTTCTGCATCCTCTCCTTTGCCACGTGTTCCTGTGTCCCCATCCCATTCAGAATTCTCTTCAAGTGGCCAAATCCCTCCCATCTTTCAAATGCATTTCAGGGCCACCTCCTTTAGGAAGGCTTCATGGCCGAACGGACTCATGACAACTTCCCCTCTTCAGTGCTGAACCAAGAACTTCTGCATTGGCCTCTTCCTCCTCCTCCTCCTCCTCCTCCTCCTCCTCCTCCTCCTCCTCCTCCTCTTCCTCCTCCTCCTCTTCCTCCTCCTCCCCCTCCTCCTCCTCCTCCTCCTCTTCCTCCTCCTCCTCCTCCTCTTCCTCTTCCTCTTCCTCCTCCTCTTCCTCCTCCTCCTCCTCCTCTTCCTCCTCCTCCTCCTCCTCTTCCTCTTCCTCTTCCTCCTCCTCTTCCTCCTCCTCCTCCTCCTCTTCCTCCTCCTCTTCCTCCTCCTCCTCCTCTTCCTCTTCCTCCTCCTCCTTCTCCTCCTCCTCCTCCTCCTCTTCCTCTGCCTCCTCCTCTTCCTCCTCCTCCTCCTCTTCCTCCTCCTCCTCTTCCTCCTCCTCCTCCTCCCCTTCTTCTTCTTCTTCTTCTTCTTCTTCTTCTTCTTCTTCTTCTTCTTAATATAATTTATTGTCAGATTGGTTTCCATACAACACCCAGTACTCATCCCAACAAGCGCCCTCCTCCCTGCCCATCCGCCACTTTCCCCTCTCCCCCACCCCCCACCCACCCTCGGTTTGTTCTCTGTATTCAAGAGTCTCTTATGGTTTGCCTCCCGCCCTCTCTGTTTGTAACTATTTGTTTCCCCTTCCCCTCCCCCATGGTCTTCTGTTAAGTTTCTCAAGATCCACATATGAGTGGAAACGTATGGTATCTGTCTTTCTCTGACTGAGTTATTTCACTCAGCATAGTACCTTCCAGTTCCAGCCACGTTGCTGCAAATGGCACGTTTTCATTCTTTCTCATTGCCACGTAGTATTCCATTGTGTATGTAAACCACATCTTCTTTATCCATTCGTCAGTTGATGGACATTTAGGCTCTTTCCAGAATTTGGCTATTGTTGAAAGTGCTGCTATAAACATTGGGGTACAAGTGCCCCTATGTGTCAGCACTCCTATACCCCTTGGGTAAATTCCTAGCAGTGCTATTGCTGGGTCATAGGGTAGTTCTATTTTTAATTTTCTGAAGAACCTCCACACTGTTTTCCAGAGCGGCTGCACCAGTTTGCATTCCCACCAACAGTGCAAGAGGGTTCCCGTTTCTCCACATCCTCACCAGCATCTATCGTCTCCTGATTTGTTCATTTTAGCCACTCTGACCGGCGTGAGGTGGTATCTCAGTGTGGCTCTGATTTGTAGTTCCCTAATGAGGACTGACGTGGAGCATCTTTTCATGTGTCTGTTGGCCTATTCCTGTTCTAATGCCAGAAGTCTGAAATCTGTGGGTGGAAGAGACTGTGAACCCTTCACGTGTAGGCTCTGTGCTATCTCTCTTAGAGACCCCTCCAGCAATGTGCTTCCTTCCTAGGAGACACTAAATACTTCTGGATTCAATTCATTGGAACTAATTCTTTCCCTCTCTGCCTGATAGGACAGACAAAGAAACTGCCCTGTCCTTTCTTCCTGAGACCTTTGAATAACTGCCTGGGAAAAATCCAGAGACAATTGAGACATCCTGAAACACTGTTGGTGAAAATGGAAATCAGTTGAACTGTTTTGTAGGGCAGTTTGGTAGACTGTATTAAGATTGCAAATAGCCATCCTACCAATCCCCCACCTGGGTACCTGTCCTGAGGACGTGGTGCATCCAGATGAGTCAAAAATTCAAGCACAAGGATTTTCTCTGATGTATTGCTTGTAATTGTAAAAAACTAGGAGAGGGGAAAGTGATAACTAAATGTCTAGCAATACGTAAATGTTTAAATTAACTACAGGGTACCCAATACAGTAGACTATGTTTCAGAGGTTTAAAAAACCCCAGTAGATCCTTATACACCGACGTAGTAACAAATTTTCCAGAACGTACTGTTGGATTATAAGAACATTGAGAAATCATATGACTAGTCCATACCATTTATAGTTTAAGAGCAAAGCCCACTAAATCTAGACATTTCTGTGTATTTGTATTTATGGGATCTTAATATTTTCTTCTAGTAGAACTGAATGTCACATGGGCACGAGGTTCCAGACAAGTCAGTGAGCCGGGTGACAATTGGATGCAGGCGAAATTTATTTCTGAAATCCCTTGGGAAGGAGCTACTTTGGAGGCAGACAGTTCCTCTTTACTGAGTCAGATGCAGCTCAGTATTGTTTCCCATCGTGTTGGAGAAGATTACTGTTTCTTGGGGCGGTTTCACCCGAGCTGAGGATGGCAGCGTGCTTCGGTCGCGGGGCCACACTGTTCAAGCAAAAATTAATATGTGTCTTTAAGATGCTCACACCATGACAGGCTCTCCAAAGCTGAGACCAAACGGCATTTCCCAGCAGGAACATCAACACGTTTAGGTCAGGACAGATGATTTAGGTCAGGACAGCGGGCTCCAGGCTCTGAGCTGTCAGCACAGAGCCCGACGCGGGGCTCGAACTCACAAACCGCAAGATCATGACCTGAGCCGAAGTCGGACGCTTAACCGACTGAGCCACCCAGGTGCCCTCGCCTACTCTATATAAATAGGATCTTTAAAAATTACTTTTCCTTTCTGAGCCTGCATAGTTGAATTTCTATAAGTTGTATGCCCAAGGGGTGCTCTCCTACTATTTATCTAATTGCTGTATAGCAAAGCGGCTAAAACATTGTGGCCTATGAAAATCCCATTTGATTATGCTCATGGAGTCTATAGATCAAGAGTCTAGACTGATTGCTTCTGCTTTACAGTATCTGGGGCTTCAGGTCAGAAGTCTTGCAAGGCTGTGGTGGATTCAGTGGTTGGAGGCTGGAGTCCTCTGGAAGCGTCTTCATTCACATATTTGGCTCCTGGGCTCTGAGAATAGCTCAAAGGCTGGGTTTCAGTGGGCTGGAGCCCATCTGAAGGGGCTGGAGCCCATCTGAACGGGCTGAAGCATGTACACATGGCCTTGCAGGGGAGGAAAAACTCTTTTCCCTCTACCCTCCTAGGTTCATTGGCTGAGGGCCCTGCAGACTCAACTTACAAAACACAGGTTAAGGAGAGAAAAACAAATAGAGTTTATCAACACATGCAGTGAGCATACACATGGGAGAAACTCAGTGATTAGTAATTCAAAGGGGACAGTTAGATGAGCTTGGGACTTACAGAGCATCTTAATGTAAGACAGTACATTAGAGCAGTGACAAGATGAAGAAAAAAAGTTTTTAGGCTCTCAGGGGTGGCAGACTGGGGGTAGGTAAATATGTAGGGGGAAAGTAGTGAAAGATAAGGGCTACTTCAGTAATGTTAGAGTTGTCTTTGGGGATTAAGAGTCTCAGCCTGTTGTTTTTGCAAATGGAGGGGAAAGCTGAGAGCATGTGTGTGTGTGTGTGTGTGTGTGTATGTGTGTGTGCCTGTTGTTTCGCAGTTGTCTTCAAAGTGGCATATTCTGGGGTGGCATATTCTGACCCATAGCTTCTTCACGTGGGTTTGGGTTCCTCGCAACATGGCAGCCTCACCTAGTTCCATGGTGGCTTTAGGGTTCCAAGGGTGAGTGTTCCAGCTAACAAACAGAAGCCTCACGGTCCCTTGTGACCTAGTCTTGAAAGTTACACAGCAGAAGTCACACACACTTTATCATCTAAGCCGTGCCAATCCACCTGGGACACAGACACCTGACCTGTTCATGGCAAGAGTATCCAAAGAATTTAGAGCCATGTTTTGAAACTGCCACACCTCAGGTGCATAGGAGAGCATTCTAAAAGGGCCCACGTCAATCTGTTAAGGAGAATCTATAAGATTATCTTATGCACTAAAAATGCTGCCATATTGGCGATTTTACATGACTCAATCCAGTGGTAGTGGTGGTTATCTCCGGTAGAGAAGAGTGGGTTGGGGAGACAGTAATTCAGGATAAACTTTGCTTTATCTGTGTTGTTCAGGTGTTCTTTATAATGATAATAAATCCACACATTATTCACCACAACTTTTTTAAGGGGATGAGGTTTGGCCATCACAGAAATAGCCTATAAGAATGGAATAGGAGAGAAGTAGGCAACTTTGACCTGCTGTTAGTGGCATAAACATAAACATTGTTCTGGATGCACAAGGAAGTGTCAGAAAACACTGCCTTCTTAATTTGATGCAACAGCTAATTCTTGAGTACAATTGTTGAGTTGAGCGGTGGGCTAGGTGCTCTGGAGGGTCCACCTATGGTTAGGAAGAGGTGCTTAACTCGCTTGGAAAGGACAATGCGAGTAATCAGAAGAGTTAACATCTATTGAGCATTTGCTGCATGTGGGCACTGGTTTGTGTTAAGTTATTTCTCACAACAACCCTCAGAATATAGGGGAGGGCATGTGAACTCCAGGTGACCTGGGAAGACTTTGAGAAGGAGGTAGGATTTAAGCTGAAATATATGAGCCGAGGTCATATGTTCTGGAGGTTCTGGAGGTCGTCACCATTGCCCGAGGAATTTGTTCGAAACATGACCTCAGACCTTCTGAAATGGAAGCAGGTGCATCTGCATTTGTAAACAGGGAATCTGGTGTGTAGCGAACATGACCTCCCTCTACCTCAGAAACTCACCTGGAGTTTTTAGAAACACTGATTCCCAGGCTCCTGTCATGGAGATTGAGATTCAGTAGTCTACGGCAGGAATCTGTGTCTTTACTAAAAGTCTCAGGTGACACTTCTACTGATGAGGTTTTGGAGTGGTGGGGATACGGAGCTGACGGCCAAGAAAGAATTCTTGAGACGTCTTTGGGGCAAAAAGGTAATTTTATGAAGGCACAGGGACAGAACCCATGGGCAGAAAGAGCTGCACTGGAGTTGTGAGAATGACTGGTTATATACTATGGAGTTGGGGACGGAAAGGCAAAGGGAGGTTTCCAAAAGGACTTTCATGTGCTACAGAGGACTCAGAAGATACTGGAGGCCTAGCTGTTGTCAAGCTAAGGTTGTCTTCCCTGTGGTAAGGCATTAGCATTAAGACAGTAAGGACTTACGGGGGCTCCTGGGTGGCTCAGTCAGTTGTGTCTGACCTCCGCTCAGGTCATAATCTCGTGCCTCATGAATTCAAGTGCAGCATTGAGCTCTGTGCTGACAGCTCAGAGCCTAGAGCCTGCTTCAAATTCTGTGTCTCTGGCTCTTTCTGCCCTTCCCTGCTCGCACTCTGTCTCTCTCTCAAAAATAAACATGAAAAATTTTTTTTAATAAAAAAAAATAATAAAAGAGTGGCGAGTTACTGGACAAATGTTATGCAGTAAAACCTTGGTTTGCAAGCATAACCAGTTCCGGAAACATGCTTGTAATCAAAAGCACTTGTATATCAAAGGGAATTTCCCCATAAGAAATAATGAAACTCAGATGATTCATTCTACAACCCCAAAAAATTCATAGAAAAATGATTACAATACTGTAATATGATACAAAATAATAAATAAAATACAAAATATAAAGACAAACAAATTAACCTGCACTTGCCTTTGAAGAGCTTCACAGATGGTGTGAGGGAGACAAGAGAGAGGAGGGCGATTGTGTAGGACGACTTTCACTGACGGAATCACTGTTATCTATTGGCTCAATGGAATCTTTCTCTGCGTGGGGGCCGCCGTATACGCTCGCACAGATGTTGACTACAGTGCAGTGTTAATAAACTCTTGTCATTTGCTGTATTTAATGTAACTGGCAACAAGGCAGCAGAGGAACGGGTCTATATCCACAGGCAGCCTGACCTAGAATGAAGCGGAGCATTCCTAAGCTCACTCTTGTAGGGAAAAGCGGAGGACTGTCCAAAGGAGCTTGGAAGTGACAAGAAATACAGTAGTGGGAGTTGTGGGCACCTTCCAATGTTCTGAAAAATCATTGATGTCTGTCAAACACCGCGGCCTGAGACCAAGCATCTGAGCATGGGAGACGATTACCCATAATCCCGCAGTGAGAGAGAGAGAGAGAGAGAGAGAGGGGAAGGATCATTGGCTCAGTTGTGATCATGTGACGTTCAGCATCACATATACTTGTATTGCAAGGTATCGTTCCTTTATCAAGCGAAAATTTATTAGAAATGTTTGCTCGTCTTGTGGACGACTCACCGAACAAGTTACTCGCAGCCCAAGGTTTTGCTATTCTCTGTATTTGCCTCAAGTATTTGCCAACAGGCTGCAGGTCATAAATGTAATCTTAGCTACCATTTCCTTCTTGTCTTTGTTGCCACATCACTATGGAGGGGCTGGTGGTGTTGGGGCTCCAGGAAACTGAGTCTATAGGTTTTAGAGATCAGCCTATTGATAAGATTGTCTTTTTCTTATCATTTACTAAGACATTTATAAACTCATGAAGACTCAGGTCTCACATGACTGTGAGTCTATCAGTTAACCATTTGTTTTCCGCTTTCCTTTGTTCTTGGGCAGCCAGGAGTGCCCGAGGAAATGTCGCACATATCCCACCTGGCGGGGAGAGGGGGTTTGCCAGGTGTCAGCTTGCCTTATGCCCCCTCATCACTTATGATCAGGCAAACTGTCATTGTAGAGAACCTTTCGAGATGAAGGGGAAGAGGGTTCCTGTCGGGGGACCTTTGTGAAGGCGGGTGTAGACGGACTGGAGTCTGCAGTGTGTGCTGTAAGAGCCTAGACTGGAAAGAGACACTGGAGGGGGAACCTAGTTAGACTAATGCAGTTGTCAAAGTGAGAAGTAACCCTGGCCTCAGGCTCCTTCTAGCCTAGGGCAGATGCCACCACCAAGTGAAGAGACCCTTGAGTGCCACAGCTTCCCTTTTCCCTGTTTCCTGCTGCCTGGAATGCTAGTGTGATGGCTGGAGCTCCAGTAGCCCATCTAGGACCATAGGGTGAACTTGAAAATCACAGTTGTATAGTAGGATGATGAAGGTAAGAGACAGAAGGGAAATTTGATTTCTCTGATTCAAAGGATTTCTACTTAACCTGAAAAACACTGATATTGTGCAGGGGCGCCTGGGTGGCTCAGTCGGTTAGGCAGCCGACTTCAGCTCAGGTCATGATCTCGCGGTCCGTGAGTTCGAGCCCCGCGTCGGGCTCTGTGCTGACAGCTCAGAGCCAGGAGCCTGCTTTGGATCCTGTGTCTCCCTCTCTCTCTCTGACCCTCCCCCATTCATGCTCTCTCTCTCTCTCTCAAAAATAAATAAACGTTAAAAAAAAATTTAAAAAAAACACTGATTTTGTGCAGACAGTGATAGAAGCAAGCAACAGGTCCCATTATAAAATAATGTGTGTGTGTGTGTGTGTGTGTGTGTGTGTGTGTGTGTTGACCCAGAGGGAACCTTTTCCAGTGAGGATCTGATTTGTTTTCTGTTTGAAGCTGGATCACGGGATGCCTCACTGCCTCTCATATTCAGTCATTTGGCTGAATCTGGCCCTCAGATGTGTTTATCTTGGCCAGCAGTCTGCATTAATATCCAGAAAAGTTCAGTTAAGCTGTTTGAAGCCATTAGTAAATTCAGGCAGAGCAGTTACATCAGTTCCTCAGATGACAATCCTCTTGGACACGACAGTACTGTCTTTAGAAGAATGGTCTGGCATCGGGGTGACAGCAGCAGCCGCAACAATAAACATAATGGCAACCAGCACTTATGGAAAGGTGCCAAGGCATTGGTACGGTCCCATTTAATCGTCCCCCAATTTTACAAGTTGGATTTTTTTCTTACTCTCGCTACAGACGAGGAGACGGAGACCCAAGGTGTCCACTTACCCCAGGCCCCGCAGCCAGCAGAGGACTAGAGCTATCCCACCCCTGCCGTCTTACCTGAGGCTGTTGTGTCCCCTCTGCCTCTTCGGATGGCGCGTCTTAGCACCCACAGGTGCAGACCCGGTCTGCTCCTGTAGCTACGAGGGTGTGGGGCGTGGCCAGCTGGAAGATACATGCTCATTGCAACCTCCTTCCAAACAAAACCAGCCTTTTTTACTCCACGTTCAAGTTAAGTAGGTGATTAAGTGGGTTTTATTTTGCCAGTGGTTAATGAGAGTTGAATTAACCCGCGCAGTTATAGTGGGTTCCTTTGATGCTGGGCCTCCCTTTGCAATAGAAGGCAAACAGCAGTGACAATTGCGACATTATGTAAATGACCATGACCGCAAGGAAACGGGTTGCTGTGGGCAACCAGGGAGTTTGAGAAACTGGCTGTGTTCTCCACGTGCTTCTGCTTCCCTCTGGCTTCCCTTCAAAACGCCCTCCAGCGTGGGCTACCCAGATGTATTACCCTTATCTCTCCTTTACCTGATTTTCTTCTGCTTCACTGCTCTAGGGTTGGGGCCATTTGGCCTCCCCTCTTGGGAGACTGTACCTTTTAAGTTCTTAACAAACATCTCATGCATTCTGGACACTGCTGAGCCTCCCTGGGGCTCCCAGCTGCCTCATTACCCAAGGCCTGTCTTTGATTTACTTCAATTTATAGTCTCATGTATATACCTTCTGCTTCTCCTCCCTCTGGAGGATGCCTGCGGGTGCTTTGGTGGGGGGGGCGGGGCGAGCAGGGTTTATAACGTATTCGTGCTGGGTAGCCATGCCACACACAGAGAATTCCAAGGGCCGGGGAGAAACCACATCTGCCCGTTAGCCCTCCATGGAGGGCATTTACTATCGTTAACTGAGGCTCAGGGTTTGGGGCCTGGGCTCAGCTTTGGGGGAGAGAGGAGGCCTCAGCCTTTCTTGGGATTTGATTGGGTAGCCTCTTCATGACAACGCTTCCAAGAAAGGTGGTGAGTTTACATCAGGTGATGAATATAAGGAAAGTCAGGGCCCTTTGCTGGCCAGCCAGTGCTTTAACCTCAGGAATGCCCTTGTGTATTAGGACACAGGTCTGGAAACACCTGACTAAGGACAGGAGAAGAATCAGTATTTAAAGAGCCGAGAGTTGATCCTCCCTCCCTTCCTTCTTCCTTTCCTTCCTTTCTTCCTTCCTTCCTTTTCTTCATTCTTCCTCCTGTTTCCAGCATGCATGTTATTTGGGGATGGCCATAAAGTAATGGGGAAATAATCACATGAAAACTACACCTATAGTCAACGTGATAATGGGAATCATGGCCACTGCTCCTGACCCCGCCACTTCGCCACTTGCTGTCCACTAGCCCCCGCCAGCCCCGGGGTCCTGAGCCACTCCCGGCTGTTTTTCACAGACCCTGCTCATGCCTTAGTAACAGCCTTTCACTGAAGGCTCTTTAGACCCCCTGCTCCATCCAGGTGGCCACCTGAGTCCTGCCAGGAACCCGAGGCAATATGTGGATTAGAATCCACAGCTGAACTCCGGAGATGTGGTCGTGTGTTGGGAGGTCCCCAAGAGTACTCCTTGGTGGGACAGTTTGCCAGAAGGACTCGCAGAACTCATGTACAATTGTCCTCACGGCTGTGACTTATTACGGCCAAAGGATCCAAAGCAAACTCAGCAGGGAGGAAAGGTGCATGGTGCCCGGTCTGGGGAGGCCGGGCACAGGCTCCCAAGAGGCCCCCTCTCTGCGGAGCCACACGGCAGGTGCTTAATTCCTCTGGCAGGGGGTGGTGACAACACGTCTGAAATGCTGTCAACCAGGAACACTCAGAGACTCGGTGCCTGGGGGTTTTTACTGGGGACTGTTCATGGAGGCCACACCCCCTACCTGGCAGGTACCCAGACTCCAGACTCCCAGAGGGAAAGCAGGTGTTCAGCCTGAACCGCGTTATTTGTACAAACAGCTTAAGCACCGAGTGCCGCTCTTATGTAGGAGATGTTGGAATTCTCCCCAGTCGCAAGCCCCCAGATGCCCGCCAAGGGCCAACTTTGCAAGCAGACCTTTCAAAGAGTAGCAGTCACGCCTGCCACGTTAACGACTTTCTGCACAGCTGGGAACCACTATGCCACCATTTCTGAAGTGTGCACTCTGTTGTGCAAGGCACTGCATCTGGAGGAGAGCCCCAGTCATTTCTTTGAATGACAGCAGCTAAAGTAAATACTGCTTTTAGTCTCGTTTTGGCAGATGGAAAGTCTGCTCACCGTGATACGGCGAGTGTGTGGCGAAGGCAGGATCTGAATCCTGGTTTCTCAGACTGCAAAGTTGGTTAAAGGCGGGGGGGGGGGGGTAAGGAGGCAAGTAGGGATTGGAGGAGGGAGAAAGCGTGAAGAGTATTTATTTCCAGGAGGCAGTATTATGGGTGATTTCTAGTTTCTTCTTGGCATCGGTATTGTCTGTTTTATACCCAACGGTTTCATGAGAAAATTTAAAAAATAGTTTTATACAGAACTCGTGGTGACTCTCCTTTAATATATAAATAAACCCAATTATAAAGGCAGATTAACTGTCGGGATGCAAATGAACGCTGCTAAATTACTTGAAGACAGTTTGTTCTCTTAAGCAGGTTAAATATGCTCCTTGCGATGCTGTTTACACATTGCGTTTGCTTAGCAAAACCTTTTCTCCTAGATATGGCAAAGGTAAACGTCAGCCCGGCCCCGGCTGAATCAGCCGAGAGGGTAGCGCTCCTGAGGAATAATCATCGCAAACGAGAGATCCCTCTCCCAGCAATCCACAAACCTCCCAAGCTAGGAAGGTACTTCATTTTTTAATAGCGTAAGATAAAAAAGGATGGCACTTAATTCTTACCAACTTCGGTGACCGAGGGCCTGGCGTCCTACCCATGGGATATTATTTCGTGGGACTTCCAACAAATAAGTCAAGGAGAGAAAGACCAGCTAGACCCAAAGCAAACTTTGAACCGCACCACATCCAGGGTCCCGGGGAAGCCCCACTCCGCGCCTGGAATAGATTTCCCCACCCACAAGGCCTCCCTGTGCTGCTCAGGAGAATCCTGGAGGCTCAGTGACTTAAACTCTGGCAGAGAGCGAGCCAGGGAAAGAAGTGGGTGATCTGCGCTCCGAGCAGCTGTCCCCGGGCCTTTTGTTTGGCAGATCCCTGCTGGCGTCCTCTGTGGTTCAGCCTGGCCGCCCTGCCTGGGGACATCAGTGGGCTCCTCCTCTGTGATTACGGTCTTCCGCCCAGGTGCCCCTGGGGTCCTTTGAGGTGAAGTCCGTGCAGCCCTGTGTATTGGCTGCGTGTGACTGCTGTGTTAATTTGCGAGAGCTGCCACGGCTGAGTAACAGACTGCGGAGCTCAAACCTTCCAGATGTACTGTCTCATCGTTCTGGAGGCTACAGGCCTGAGACACACACGTTAGCAGGGTTAGCTTCCTTCTGAGGCCTCTCTCCTTGGCAGGCACACGGCCGTCTTCTCCCTGTGCCTGCGCGTGGTCTTGTCTTGTCTTTGCGTGAGTCCCTGTCCCAGTCTCTCTTCCCTCCCCCCCTTCCTCCTCCTCTTCTTCCTCCTCCTCCTTCTTTTCCTCCTCCTCCTCGTCTTTTTCCTCCTCCTCCTCCTTCTCCTCCTCCTTCTTTATTGAGAGAGGGAGATAGCACAAGTAGGGAAGAGGGGCAGAGGAAGAGGGAGAGAGAGAATCTCAAGCAGGCTCCACACTCATCGTAGAGCCTGACACAGGGCTCAGTCTCACGAACCGTGAGGTCATGACTTGAGCCAAAATCAAGAGTCAGACGCTTCACTGAGCCACCCAGGCATCTCCCCAGTCTCCTCTTATAAGGACACCGGTCATACTGGATTCAAGTCCACCCTAATGACTTCATTCTACCTCTTTAAAGACTGTGTCTCTGGGTCATGAGGGTTACGACCATAAGTGTGTGACTTTGGAGGCCAGGGGGTTCAGTTCAGTTCGTAACAGCTGCTGTAACAAGTTACCACAAATGCGTCAATTTAAGGAACACAAATTTATTACCTTACAGTCTGTGGGTCAGAAGTCAGACCCAGGTCTCACTGGGCTAAAATCAAGTATCAATAGCTCATTTCTGTAGGCTCTGGGTAGCGTCCGTTTCTTTGCCTTTTCTAGCTCCTGGAGGCCCCCTTCCTCTTCCATAATCACATTCCCCTCTGACACCTGTTCTGGCCTCTTTTCCACTTTTAAGCACCCTTGTTGGTTATGTTGGGCCCACTGGTCAATCCAGGGTAATCTCCCTCCTGGAAGGCCTACCGATTAGCAACCTTAAATGCACCTACAACTTTAGTTCTCCTTTGCCATGTAACCTAACATGTTCACAGGTTCCTGGGATTAGGGTGTAGACATGTCTGGGGGCACATTATTCTACCAAGCGGGCTCCCATAGCCCGTCTATTAACACAGATCATCTCTCCATAGTAATGCTCCCCAGGTATAGGGGGAGAAGTCTCTCTACTTTGCAGGAAAATGGACAAAAATGACCTTATTAATTAATGTAGAGTTTTCCAGGAGTGCCTATGTAGGGTTGACGGGATTTTAGGAGAGAGGGGGGTCATTACGCCAAGGGAGGTGGGTTCTGTCTTGTCTCCACACCAGGTGGGGTATAACTCGTGAAGGGGCTGGTGAAGGAAGGGGAACCCCATTGTGGAGCTGGTGTGGAACCCAGTTCAGCATCTCTGTGCCACGTGGCCCCGTGGCCCTGTTGCCCCTTCCATAGGATCCCGTACACCTCCTGGAGCTGGATGGGTCTGTCCTCAGCTCTTGGCTCTTCCTCCCCCATGAGCTGTGCAAACACCTTCTCTCCTCCTAAGGGGAAATTATTTGCCTTAGCTGGGCAGTTATCCATTTTGCTTCTGAAAACCTTCCCAAGGACCATTTGACACACAAGCAGATATGTTGATGGCGGGGGGAGGGGGGAAGAATTTCCTGCCATCTGGTTTAGAAAAGGTGGTAAGGAACGTTTTCCTGTACTTCCATCACTGTAGAACCGAAGTGGAGAGCTGGAAGGGACCCCATCACAGTCTTCCAGGGTAGGAGCCCTCGAATCGTGGATGACACCAGGAAAGCTGCTACTTTGTGGCCGTCCTAGAACTTGAACCCCAGATGTCTCAACTGTGAATGTAGTGTTATTTCCACTCCTTTATAAAGGTTTCTTCCCCCCTAAACACTTAATATTCACCTTGTGACTATTCTATTTGGTGGATGTTTCCAGGAATTAATACCATTTGTCATTTTTCAGAGCAGGTAACCAATTTCTTTGTCCTTCTTGAAGGAATGAACCATCTATTTTTGTGTTTGTTGAGTGGTTTCATTTTTATTCCTAATGTCCTTCTACTATTTATCTAATTCAGTTTTCTTTTTGCCCTTATTCCCGAAAGTATTTATTTTATCCTTTTTTTTTTTTTTGACAGTTGCATGGATTTTTTGTTAAGTCCCCCCCTCAGTCCTTTGTGGTTTGAGTCAGAGCATCAGTAGATACATGAATTAAATATCTCCCTTTTCTGCAGAGGGTGGTTTTTGTTTGAACTCCTGTAGCATCGTGCCTGTGTATCTCATGGTGATACATTATGTTCTAGGTTGCTTTTAGGCACCCACAATGTGGCAAGTTCTGTGCTTAAGCAGGAGACACAGACCCTTGGCATCCAGGAGCTTTCAGCCTGGCAGAGAGAGAAGGACATAATTCAGTTACAAGAATGAGCACACAGTTACAAACCAAGAGAAGCAATCTGAGAGAAGGAGTAGGGTCTCTTGAGTGTGAATCACAAAAGGAACAAACCTGACCTGCGGGTAGAGGCTGGGAAGGGTTGGGGAAGGCTTCCTCTTGGCGAAGGGTTGGAGCGTGAGGAACGTTGGGCAAAGAGAAGACATTCCATATAGAAGAGACTATGCAAAAGCCCTGGGGTAGAAGGGGATTTGGTATGTTTGTGGGAGTGTTCTTTTCCTTCTGGCTGTCTGGTTTCTGATCCAAACATGACTGAGGTTTGCCCTGGGAACTCTGTGTTTCTGAGTCCTACCCATACCTTGCCTGGGCATTATGCCCTGAACCTATTGGTTTTTGAAGAACGGCTTTACCTGGGAACATCCATCCAACAGTGACCGCGTAGGATACAGCCAAAGAGACGAGCATCTACTTTGCTTCTGGCGAAAGAGTCCCTTCTGGAATGGCAGACAATGCGCTTGGGAGAGATTGACATCAGGGCTGGATTTGAGGTGATGGGAAGGATATTTTCAACCTAATAAATGACCTCTTTCTTCACCCTTTCCCCCATCCTTGTAGCAATCTTTTGGCACAAGATACTTGAAATTGTCTTAGGCACTATGACACAGCCACATGGCATTTTCGAGAGAAAAACAACAGATGATTGGAAAATTAGGAGGAGGATGCTTCACACTGAATTCTCCATCCTGCCACGAAGGAAACCAGCCCAGGCAGAAAAAGACCTAAACTCTCCCCCTTTGGGAATCTGAAGAGTTGCTAAGGATTCTCCAAACCTGACAAAAACCCAACACCACTCTGACCAAGCTCCCTTTTCCTTTGCGGTGTTTTCAGAGCAAACAAAGGGATGTTGTGTCCACAATCCCCAGGTGGCCCTAGAAAATAGATTTAACAGCTGCGGCGGGCGGCAGGGGCTCGGCCAAAACTTGTTGTATATTTAGAACAGACAGCCTCCAGGAAAACTAGTCTGTGTCCATATGCGGCTGCTTAGCGTAGTCCCTCTGGAATGATCCCATCCCTTTTGTCAGCCTACCCCTCCCCCCTCCTTCCCTGCCTTCAAGGACTGCATCATTTTGCCGCTTCTCTCCACATCCAAACCCCCAGTTTCCAGTGGGGTCGATCTCGAGAGTAAATCTGATTTTCAATTGATGACCGCTAAGGTTTGGTGACGGATGATGCCTGTTATTCTTGGAGAGGTGTTTTCCTTTCGGTGACATGAGTTAAGTCAGGCGAGTCTCCGCTCGGTGGGATAGCAGAAGGTGTGGGGGCCATATTTTAAGCTGAGGAGTTTGGGGGCGCCCGGGTAGCTTAGTTGGTTAAGCCTCTGACTCTTGATTTCGGCTCAGGTCACGATCGCTCACGATGCGTGAGACTGAGCCCCGTGTCGGGCTCTGCTCTGACAGCGTGGAGCCTGCTTGGGATTCTCTCTCTCTCTCTCTCTCTCTCTCTCTCTCTCTCTCTCTCCCTTCCTCTCTCACTCTCTGCCTTTGTCCCACTCACTTTCTCTCTCAAAAAATAAACATTACCAAAAAAAGCCGAGGAGTTTTCCCCAGCACCCCTGACACGGGAGGGTTGCAGGCAGTGCCCATGCGTGGCGCTTGGCCAGCATCTGTGGGATCAGTGCAAGAAAAATGCATCGCTTTTCGCCAGTTTTCCAATAATACACCCAACCATCCCGTTCTTCCTCCCTCCCTCATTCTCGCTCCCTACCTGTTCTCCGAGGTGCAGACGGCAGCCTGGCTTGTCGTCGTTGATTTCTCTCCCCAGGTTCTTTGGCTGCCCGGGTGAGAGGGCTGGCATTTCCCGAATTGAAGATCCTTTCTCTGGTCCCTGATGTCACTCCCTGCGGTCCTCACTCGGCCCCTGGATCCAGTGGAGCTTGGGAGCACGTAGGGTCAGCTGGCTGCTGGACAGCCAGCGATCTGTGTCGTAGCTGCTCAGTTATTTCCCACTAGCCCAAGATTGTTCTTGCCTGCTTCATTTTCTCCCATCAAGATCCCCCTTTCGGGGCGCCTGGGTGGCTCAGGTGGTTAAGCGTCTGACTCTTGCTCTTGGCTCAGATCGTGATCTCGCGGGGTCGTGAGTCTGAGCCCCGTGTCAGGCTCCACCCTGACAGCGCAGAGCATGCTTGGGATTTTCTCTCGCTCTCTCCCTGCACCTCGCTTGCTCTCTCTCAAAAATAAATAAAAATTAAAAAGAAAAGGATCCCTCTTTCTTGCAGGAGGACCTAATTAGAGTAATTCTTTTCCCAGCCCCGTGCAAACCTGTCTTTATGGGAGGGAGAGTGGCTGAGATGAACACGTTTGCAGGACTGGGGAGGCCTCGGGGAAGAAGGACACGGGGCTCCATGTATGTACGTTGTGGTTCTCACGCTGCTTCTGCTCAAGGCCCCTCCGGGTGCTTTCTCCAGTCACCTGGGGGTGTGAAATATAGGGGCGAGTCTGCTCACGATGAGTGAGGTGGAGACCCTGTGAGACAGTGCGGGAGGAAGCCCTTTCTGGACCAGATCGTGGCACATAAACCCAGGAGCCGTGTGTGCTGGGCAGGGTGCCCCAGAGAAAATGTGCCTTGTTGGGGACTTTCCAAGTGGGAAAGGAAACACGGCAGTGCCTCAACCCTGTAAGTGCAGCGTGTCCACCGGGATTCAAGAAACCTGCCTGGCTCACTTGTCCCACCCCAGCTTTATGGGCTCGAGCAGGTGATTCCTCTTTCAAAGCGAGGGGGCTGGGCCAGATTTCTCATACCCTCTTTTCTGCTAATGTCTGAATCTACCTAGATTTGACCAGCCTCCCAACTCGCCCTCCACATTATTCGCTCTGAAACACATGGTCGACCAAGGTTCTCTCCTGCTTAAAATATATCTGCGGGTCCCTCTTGCCCTCGAGGCGAAGCCCAAGTTTCTTAGCAGGGCGTCCATGGCTCGTGAAGTCCTGGTCCCCGTGGCTTCTTTCCCTCCTGCCCCTTCTTCCCGTTGCCTGCGTTCCGGCCGTCTTGGACCACATGGCATTCTGGAAGCTGGCCGTGGCCCCTGATCTCTGTGAATGCCATTTCACCCCCCCCCCCCCGACCCCCCAGAACTAGTGGCAGCCAGCACTCCTTCCCCGGGGTGCATGTTTTTCACCCTCGGGTCTCAGCTGGAAAGTCCGAGATGCCTTCTTGCCACCCACCCCAAGCCTAGGAGAGGCTCATCTCCAAGGTGCTCCTCGATCTGCTCCTGTCATAGCTTTTACTCTACAATAGTGTGGTTCCCCGTTTACTTTTCTGTCTGCCCCCCCTCCCCCTGCAACAAGTTCTAGGTACCTCGAAGGACGGGACTGTGCCCCGTTTGCACCGGGTCCCCCATTTCTAACACAGTGCCTGGCATGCGGCAGACGAGCAAGCGATACGTGTCACCTAAACCACATTTAAGTGGCTCTTCTGCCCAGAGCGTGGCTTCATGCCAGGCGTCCCTCCCTCCCCGGAGGCAGGCTGTGGGCCACGTGGCGGATGCTCCCCGGTGAATTGACTCAGGCTGTTTCTCAGTGGTGGTCCTTCCACTTTCCCAAACACCCAGCCACCTGTCAGGGTGCAGGTGCGGGCCTGGACTCGGCGTGTGTCCTGCCCTCTCACGTTTCCCCGAGGTGACCCTTTGTCTTCAGAACGAGCTGGGAATCGCGCGGACTTTCCTGTATGTCCCTCTTCGGAAGTGCCAGGCCGACGCGCCATCCAGCACGCACGTCCCGTTTTAGATCCTTTCTGGCAAGCTGATTTCCTGTTCCCATTCAGTCAATCATCTCCCATCTTTGGCAGGAAGGAGAACACACAGCTTTGCATGTGCCAACCCCAACATATTTCTAATTCCATCAAGCGTGGCTGGATGTGTGCCGCGTATGCGGTAGGATTTTAAGACGCTTTAAAAAATCACGTGTGAGTGTCTCACGGCCAGGACTAGGAGCAGACAGACTGCACTAGGAATGCGGTTGGGCCACGCCTCCATCTGTGGATCATTCTTAGCCTTTTGAGTTAAGGACCAAAGTCCCGGCGGCTAGTAGGAAAGAGGCCGCACTGCTGAGATCCTGCCACACAGATGGGACTTGGGAACTGGGCACCAAACATCCCCAAGTGATGATCTGAAGATACAATGGGCACGGGGCGCCTGGGTGGCTCGGTCGGTTAAGCATCCGACCTCACCTCAGGTCCTGACCTCACGGCTCCTGGGTTCGAGCCCCGCGTGGGGCTCTGGACTGACGGCTCGGAGCCTGGAGCCCGCTTCGGATTCTGTGTCTCCCTCTCTCTCTGCCCCTCCCCTGCTCACACTCTGTCTCTCTTTCTCTCAAAAATGAATAAACATGAAAAAAAATGTTTAGTTAAACTCAAAGTGCATTGGGCTGGAGGGCAGCGTTAAATCCCGAGTGGAGTCATGAGACTTGGCTGGGTGTTCCTGGTCCGTTCCGTGCGGGGAAGAATTCACAGGGTGGACAAAGGGGCTTGAAGAGGGCTGGGCTAGTGGCCTTTAGTAGCGATGATGATCCCTTTCTCCATTTCAAACCCTTATGATGCTCTGAAAACTCGCCCTCCTCCGAAGTTCCTTTTGACCACAGCCAAGTATAGATTCTTGAGGACTTTGATGTATATCTGAGGGTGTGTGTGTGCACCTGTGTTTGTGTTTAAATCTTCTTTTTCTCCCGTCACTTTTTTTTTTTTTTAGCTCATTTTGAAGTTGCTGTAGGTGCCTGCCAGGACTCATGGCCTCACTTCCTCCTTGTCCTTGATTCTCTGCTGCGATCCTTAACGTCCTTTATGCCGTGTCAAGAGTGCTTTTGAGCCTTCCCTTCCCTTCTCCACGCTCTGAAATTTTCCTTCCACTTCCTCTCGGAACATAAATGTGATATCCTGCCTGCACCGCCCGGCACCAACCTGATGGTAACGACTCCCGTTTGCAGCTGCTTTGGACAGGTGTCGGCCAAGACTGGAGCTGCCCCTCCATTCAGCCTCCTCTTCAGCCCCGGGGGCCCCTCCCCCAGACTCCAGTCCTTATCAGAACAGAGACATCACGTGGTAGCTGCACCAGAACTTGATGCAGGTTGTCCCTTTGCTTTCCTGACAGCTGTGAAAATCTGTTCTGAGAGGACAGAGGATTCCCCCCCCGCCCCGGCCCCCTACCTTCCGCTTTGGCCTATGTGAAGTTTGCTCTTTCCTTGCCATCCTATTTCAGTCTCCTCGCTTCTGTCCTCAGCTGGATCCTGGTGTTACACCGCACACATTGAACTAGCAGAGCAATAATATGTTATGATTAATAAGTGGCTTGACAGGCAGGAAAAAAGCAGATCTTATTCATTGCCTCCGCGGTGCTGTGCACATTTGCTGTTTTTTGAAAAATGGATGTAGTCAGCAGGATGGTTTTTGTCTAGCTCCTTGGCCCTCCACCCCCTGCTTCAGCTAGAGACGACATTCCTTTTCACCTGCAAAGTCCAGGCCTGCAGCTTCTAGGAAGGCTTAATACCTTTCTAACCCGTAGGAACTCACGGTTTTGGAAGCTGCGTCCCGCATCACACATCAAATGCAATTTTGTGTAACTGTATAAGAATTTAGACGCCAGGGGCACCTGGATGGCTCAGTCGGTGAAGCGTCCGACTTCCGCTCAGGTCCTGATCTCACGGTTCATGGGTTCGAGCCGGGGGTCGGGCTCTGTGCTGACAGCTCGGAGCCTGGAGCCCGCTTCGGATTCTGTGCCTCCCTCTCTCTTGCTGCCCCTCTCCTGCTCATGCTCCGTCTCTCCCTATCTCTCAAAAATAAATAAATAAAAATGTTAAAAAAATTTTTTTAAAGGATTTAGACTCCAGTTGCATTTGGCCTGTTGGCATAACGCATACCAGGCCCTCTCCTGAGCACGTACAAGTATGACACACACAATTCACAGCCGTGCTAGGAGCACGATGCTCCTATGATGGGAATAATGTTTTTTTTCTATTTTGTTGACCTATATTGTATGTTTATCTGTCTCTCTTACTGGGTTTTATTTGCATGATTTAGAATGATTTTTTTCTTAATGTATTTTCAATGCTTATTTAGTTTTGGGAGACAGAGTGCAAGTGGGGGAGGGGCAGAGAGAGACGGAGACACAGAATCCGAAGCAGGCTCCAGGCTCCGAGCTGTCAGCACAGAGCCCGATGTGGGGCTCGAACCCACGAACCATGAGACCATGACCTGAGCCGAAGTTGGATGCTTAACCGACTGAGCCACCCAGGTGCCCCTAGGATGATTTTTTCCTAGGTTTCCAGAGTTGTTTTTCCCTTGACATCATAGGTTCTAGCCGCATGATCTTTAATATGGGAGCCCTGAGCCATCTGTGGCCACGAAGCATGGGACTGTGGCTGTTCCAGCTGTGATTGGTAAAATGCACTTTGAATTTCAAAGACTCAGTACAGGGGAAAAAAGAATGTGTAATAGCCTATTAATGTCTCTCTGTATTAACTACATGTCAAAACTATAATGATAACATTTTGGATATGTTGGTTTAATATATGATTAAGATGAATTTCACCTGCTTTCCTTTCCTTTTGTACTGAGGCTACTAGAACATGTAAATTGCACCCATGACTCCTACTCTCTCTGTGCCCACAGAGTTGCTCTAGAGAGCATACAAGAGGGCGTGGGGTTGCACTGGCCCCCGTTGGTTTTGCCTTCACTTGAAAGACACCAGTGCTTCCAGGGAAGGCAAAACGTTCATCTGATACCATTTACACAACTGACCTTGAATGAGGGCCCACCCTGCGCCAGGCATCAGGCACAATGCTGAAGATGCGGGGAGTTGGGCAGGAGAAGCAGCATCTGTGTCTCGGGCTTGTGCATCGGGGCCCCTGCTCAAGGGCAAACGTGATTACCTGCCTTGCCCGCTAAGCTGGGGGGTTCTGGGCGGGGTCTGCGCCTGAAGGATGTGGCTCCTTCTTATTCACACAAAGCGGCAGTGTCTCTCCCAGCCTTGTCCCTTTGAGGGGGCAGGAGTTGTGTTTGCCCAACAGGGCATCTTGAACAAGAGTCTCTATGGGCATCACAGCCCTGTCTGCCACCGCAGAGCAGGTACACTGGGAGCTGCTTTCTGGGGCTCCATGCCTATTACCCAAACTCTGCCTAGGTTCTAACCTCTGGCCCAAATCCCTGAGCCCAAGACCCTCCAGGCGTAGAGCTCAGCCTCGTCCGACCACAGGCTGGTGACCCATGGCCAGTTCTGACCTCCCCGTGTAGACTGGCCTCTGTCAGGCAGGCCGGCGAGGCTCCTCCTTTGTCCTCTTTTCATTAAAAAATGATCTTGTTCTTTTCTGTTTTCTTGATTCCCTTCTCCAGAACGCAGGCTCTGGACGGTCCACGTTCGGACACTGGAACATATGGAGGCTTGTTGTGGGGAGTGAAGGCCATCGCGCCTGGTTGGGGCGGGAGCTGTGTGCATATGCCTCGGTCTCCCTTGGGTCATTGGACCTGGTCGTCTGTCTCAATTCCAAGATTTCCTGGCTCGACTTTTAGGGGCGTAGACTTTGCTTGGATCATGGTAGACCCGCTCCCCTCCCAAGCGATGGGGACACAGCTGCACTGGTCCCTGGGCCCTGGTGACTCCCCTGTGCCTCTGCCATCCCGTTAGCCTTGCTTTGTGTTTTCTTTCTGCCTTTTCTGAGGCGCCTCATTCTTTACTGTATCTCAGCTCCTAGTCCTGTGCCTGGTAGAACATTCTTGACAGTGGTGCACTGAGTACCCTTGCCGCGTAAATGCAGACGGCAGAGGCCGCACAAAGAAGGCAAAGACTTGCTTGTCACTCACCGCCACCTCGGGTTTGAAGGCCAAAGACTTTGTCCAAGTAGCTTAAAATGACACCCCGTGTCCCCTTCTCCGGGTATTTTTTTCCTTTTGAGTCTCGCTCTGGAATCTTTAACTCAACCTTCACTTTCGGCCTCCCATCTATAGAGAATTCTCCACACGCCTGGAGGCAGGTGTTGTTTATTTCTTTGTAGCTACTCCTGGATCTGCTGCGGATGGTGTCTCCACATCTTGGATGGTGTGTTGGTCGGCTTTCCAGTTGTTCTCAGTGAGTGTATGTTGAGGGCTCTGAGCCAGCTCTGCCTGGGGGAAGCCAGGCAGCCATTCCTGCTTTGTGATCCACACCATTTATTAAGCCTGGTGTGTTCACTTACTGCACCCGGGCTGGCTGGTGGGGCCGGAGGATCCATCAAAAAGAGACCGAAGGCTCCCCAAGTCCCAGGGATGTTCACGAGCCCAAATACTTCCTGTAGACAGGGAACAAGGCAATGGTGCAGTAGGCATTGGTAAAGGACCACTTGCTACGTGTTAGCTCCATAGCTCCGTGAGTCCCACAGGGCTCAGAGGACACAAGCCCCGTGAATCGCTGGGCCTTCGGCATTGCACCTGCCCAGGAGGAAACCCAAGGTGCATGCAGCGCTTTCATGGACCAGGGCGCAGTTAACCACCGTGTCCCCTCACGGCTCTGAAGACTTTCCGTGGGAGTCGTTAAAGCAAAAGTCCACGCCGTGATGGCTCTGAGCTCTCCAATCACTTTATTTATTTATTTTTGGTTCCTTTTTTTTTTTTTTTTTCTTTTTTAATAGGACATGTAGCCATGAACAGGCTCGTGATTGATCAGGGAAGGCATTCAGCTCAGCTTTAACGAGCCACCATGTTGCTTTGACCTGGTCATGCAAGTGATTCTCTGGCAAGTGTGTGGCCAGGGCAGAGGAGAGGGGCGGTCGTCACCAGCAGGGGGATTGAAGCTGAGTTCTTTTTGTATGACAGTGACAACGCTGCAGAGTTCAGCCTCACCCCCTCAAATTTTGTTTTTTAACTGTTTCTTAGAAGCGAGTGACCCTTTATTCGGAGGACTGTCTGAGACTTTATGTGCTTGATTTTAGCACTTTTCACACCTTTTGGAGAAGTCATTTCAACGAAGCTGAACTGTGCCTAGGACAGTTGCTGCCCTTTCCTAGGCTGGGTTTTATTTATTTTTTTAATTTATTTTTATTTTTTTATTTATTTTGAGAGAGAGAGAGAGAGAGTGCAAGTAGGGGAGGGGCAGAGAGAGAGGGAGGCAGAATCCCAATTAGGTTCCATGCTGTCAGCACAGGGCCCGATGCAGGGCTTGAACTCCTGAACCACGAAATCATGACCTGAGTCTAAATCAAGGGTGGGACGCTTAACCGACTGAGCCACCCAGGTGCCGCCTTCAGCTGGGTTTTAGGATGCACATCAGACCTGTCACTGCTGCTTCAACCCTCTGTGGCTGTCCACCCTACACAGAGCAGAAGCCCCACTCCTCATGGCTGGTTTCTTCTCTGTGCTGGGACAGCCCAAGTTCCTTCTTGCCTCAGGGCCTTTGCACCAGCTGGTCCTCCTGCCCAGAACTCTCTTTCCTTTGTCACCCACTTCTTTCTCGTCTCTTTTTTTAGGTCTGTGTTTAAATGTCACTTCTTCGGTGATGTCCTCCCTGACCACCCTATCTACAGAAATGACTTCCTCCTCCAATATATTCTCTGCCACAGCATCCTTTGTGTTTCCTTCAACGGACTTACAGCAATTTGTAATGGTCTTATTCATTTGCCTGTATGTTCTCAGCCTTACCCCAGCCGACCAAGAAGAAGTGGGTACCTTCTGCAGACCCAAAGTGGCCCACCATTGGTTTTTATACATAAAGTTTTATTGGAACACGGCCACTCTGATTCTTTTACTGTTGTCTGTGGTTGCTTTCCTGCCGCAGTGACAGAGTTGAGTAGTTGCTGTAGAGGGCCGTAAAGCTGGTAACATGTACTAGCTGGCCCTTTACAGAAAAGCTTGTTGATCATTGCTCAAGATCATGTAGTTCTTGTGGTCACCTTATTTTGCTGGGCTTGTTCACTGCTCTCACCACGACCTAGTACATTGCCTGGCACACAGCAGGTCTCCAGTAAGAATAAACAGGAAGGAAGGGAGGGAGGGAAGGAGGAAGGAAGGAAAGAAGGGAGGGAGGGAAAAAAGGAGGCCTCTGGTTTTTCTGTACTGCTCTCTTTTCTACACATCATCTGAGCTCAGCAACTTATTACTGGCTCCATGAAGTATGTGTTGTGGAGACAGTGAATCATACTCTTGGTTTTGAGATCAGGGCTCCATAAGTGGGGTAGGCGCTGTAGCCAGGGTTATAGAAATTCTTCCCACTCACATCATCCCAGAGCGTAGCCCGAGTGTCTAAGCTGGAGAACGAGGCATCCAAACTCCTGAGTTCCTTTCTAACCTTCGGCTGCTCACAGGCAGAATGATTTCCGGTGACCCTCCCTTTTATAAAAGCCCCTCCCCTTCCACGATTCTGCAACAACTTGAATGAGCCTAGAAGCAGATTCTCCCCTGGACCCTCCTGTAACAGTGTAGCCCAGCCCACACAGGATTTCAGCTTTAAGGGACCATGAAGAAAGGCCTCACCCACCTCTACCTGCTTCTGACCTACAGAAACCAGGAGATCATAAATGGGTGTTGCCTTAAGCTGTTAAGGTCAGGGTAATTGGTTGCATAGCAATAGACAACTAAGACACCATAGAACCCTGACTAGCGTCCACGGGGGAAATAGGTTTGCTGTCCGGCAGAAAGGTCTGAGCAATTCCCCTTCGGGGAGCTGGCTTGGCCTTTCATTAGCTCTATGACCATGAACAGGTGAACTCTCTAAGCCTCAGTTTCCCCATCTGTAAAAAGGGAGGATGATAATAACAACTTCCTCCCTCTAGCTCTCACAGACAGTAGTAAAAGAATCACAGTGGCTGTGTTCCAGTAAAACTTTATAAAAAGCAATAAATGAGATAATGCAGGGCAGTGTTGGGCCAGGCCTGGACAGAAGCTTCTCCACTTTCTCTATGTGCACCCTCTCTCTAAAGTCTGACTCTTTATTCCTACATGCAAGATTTGTCTCTGGGGAGGGGCGCCTGGGTGGCTCAGTCGGTTGAGTGTCCGACTCTTGATTTTGGCTCAGGTCATGATCTCATGGCTTGTGGGATTGAGCCCCTCATCAGGCTGTGCACTAACAGCATAGAGCCTGCTTGGGATTCTCTCTCTCTCCCTCTCTCTCTCTGCCCCCTCTCCTGCTCACACCTGTGCTCTCTCTTCGCAAAATAAATTTAAAAACATTAAAAAAAAAAGATTCACCTCTGGGGAGAGGCTCCTTCCTTCACGCCCTCCTGTCCTCAGCATCAGGGACCCCCGTGCATTTTCAGGGCTGGCTAAGTAATATCACAGCCGTGGAGTTGCTTGGTCCTCAGCTGCTTCTCTGGTATAAAAGCAATGCATTTACTATCTTCTGGGGAGTTGGGGCTGGCAGAGAAGGCAGATGTTCAGTGGCAAATGCCCTGTTAACATTGTGACATGCAGCTTAGGAATAATGAGAAGGAAGAGACAATATTATGTGACGTTCTTAGCTGAGCTTTTCAGATTCCGTACCTCTACCGATAGTGACTCGTAAAGAACATTCACACAAAAATGCAGACGCACAATTAGCCAGGGCTTTGAAGTCAGACAAATGAGGGTGACGGTCGATGCCATTTGTTAAATGCTTACCCTGTGCTTGCCATTTCTCTAAGATCTTTCCATGTTTACGTTGATTTTCCCTGTTTTACAGATAAAGGGAACGGAAGCTCAGAGAGATTAAGTCACTTTCCCAGAATTGCACAGCTAATGAATAAAAGGTCTGAGATGAGGACCCAGGCAGTCTGGCTGCAGAGTCTGAGCTCCTGACCGCGGTGCTGGGGGAGCCATCTGAGCTCTGTGCTGACTAGCCCTATGGCCTTGAGCAACCATTGAACCTTTCTGAATCTTGGTTTCCTGTTAGTCTTTTGTCCCGTGAGAGTTTTGGTGAAAACCCAGTTCAATCATTCGTGAAAAGGGCTTTGCACAGTGGAAGCTCTCTAATAGCAGTGGAACAAAGAAGACAATGGGAATATCTATTTGTTGGTGACCGGTGGCCTTCTGAGTTTGAGAGCCATTGCCCTGAACCTGCCTCCTAGTTGAGGAAGAAGGGCGAATCTCAGCGAGGGTTTTGGGAGAGGCACTGAATCCGGCAGTGAATGTCCAGGGGAAGGCACTCTTTCACCATAGCTCAGCGAGTCGTCTGGGGCCCCCGGACTGAGCACAGTCTCCCCACAGTGCGGTCAGCCTCTCAGAGACCCTGTGCCCTGGCCTGCAGTGGTGCGGGCAGCGCCCTGAACCTGGTCTCATTAAGTCCCTCAGAGCCAACGTGGCTTGGTCACATGCAGGCCATGGAGACAGCAAAAGAGGGGACCGAATTTGCCATATTTCAGCTGCTTGGCCACAGCAGGACATCCTTCTAGAGCAGGATGTTGGCCCTCCCCATGGCTGCCTTCTAACCCTGGGGGGTTCCAGATTTAGGAAGGGAGGTGGTTTTGGGGTTTGGTGCCACTTTCTCTTCTATAGCCCAGATCTCTCTGGAACCCCTCGTCCCAGGCTTCTGGGTCATGTCCCTCCATCCCTACCCCCAATCTTTACCATCACACTGGAGCCTGCCCTGTCCTTGGGTGCCTTTCCTTCTTCCCTCCCGCATCCTCCGGTTTTCCATTAATAATGATAACGGGCTAATGGATTTCTCCTTTCACATATCAGGTTGTCACTTAAGTAGTAACTTTCAATACTCTCACCCCTAAAAGTGATGACACCGTGTCAGTTTAGACATGCATCCACATAGTTTTTAATCTAACTCTCATTGAAAGCTTACTACGTGCTAGAAAGCGGCGAGCATTTCTAGCCTCGTGCCCAGTATGACCCCGTGAGGCAGGTGCGATTAGTCCCACGTGTAGATGACGACACTAAGAACCAGGAAGGGTAAATCGGTTTGCCCGGTGTTGGGAGGTGTGGAGTCTGGAATCCAGGTGTGTGTGCATCCCATGCCTTTCGCCTGCCTCTGTTCATGTCTGTCTGAGTCAGCTCAGGCTGCTGTAACAAATAGCACAGATGGGGTTGGGGGTTTAAGCAACAGATGTTTATTTCTCACAGTTCTGGAGGCTGGACATCTAAGGTCAAGGTCCTCA
Source organism: Panthera pardus (assembly GCF_024362965.1). Lineage (NCBI taxonomy): Eukaryota > Metazoa > Chordata > Mammalia > Carnivora > Felidae > Panthera > Panthera pardus. Next base: position 96,602,545 of record NW_026526666.1, on the reverse strand, counting down.
CTGATTCAGTTTCTGGTGAGAATGGTCTTCTTGGCTGGTAGACTGCCCTCTTCTCCCCGTATCCTCAGGGAGAAGAGAGATCAAGCCCTCTCTGTCTCTCTCTCTCTCTCTCTCTCTCTCTCTCTCCCTCCTTCCCTCCTTATAAAGTCACTAATCCCATCACGGGACCCCACTCTCGTGACCTGTCTAACCCTAATTACCTCCCAAAGGCCCCACTCCAAATACCCACACTTTGGGGGTTAGGCTTTGGTGCGTGAATCTGGGGGACACAATTAGCAGTGTTTTGTGTGGAGGGGACTCAGCAGATCTCTGTCGGGGTGGGGAGGTGAGGAGAGGAAGGAACAACTTAACCCAACTGAATCCCAGCTCCTCCGCTGTGACCTTGAGCGTAACCTCAGAGTGACCTTGGGCCAGTCAGTTAGCCTCTCTGATCTTTTCTTTCCTCCCCCAACATGGTGAGCACGCAAACATTAGCTAATTAGCAACCAGTGCAGCAGGAGGGCCCAGCTCAGACCCCTTGGCCAGATGGGTGATGGTAATAATCAGTCATTGGTGTGTACTGTTTTCCAGTTTACAAAGAGGTTTCCGCATGTGAGCTCAGCATGGGACTGCATTTCTTACTCCTCTGCTGACTTTAGAAACTTACCCAGAGGCCGGGGACACGAGATCAGGGCACGTGTGGGACAGCTGTGTGCTGGGGTCACGATGCGAAAACCCAGTTTGCAAGGACAGCTGACAGGCAGCCATGTTCTCCTCTACAGTTTTCCAAAGAATATTGAAAATGCAGACTTTATATTCAAAATTAGCATGTATTGCCTACTTACCAGGGACCAGGTCCTGAGCTAGATGCTTCTTTACATATAAAATCTTACTTAATCCTTCAGCAAGAAATGAATCCATGGCATCAGTTTAAGGCCCTGTGGGTTTAAAAAAAATTTTTTTTTTAAATTTTTATAATTTTATTTATTTTTTAATGTTTTATTTATTTTAGAGAGAGAGAGAGAGCACAAGCAGCGGAGGGACAGAGAGAGAAAGGGAGGCACAGAATCCAAAGCAGGCTTCAGGCTCCGGGCTGTCAGCACAGAGCCTGATGCGGGGCTCGAACCCACAAACTGTGAGATCATGACCTGAGCCGAAGTCAGATGTTCAACCAACTGAGCCACCCAGGTGCCCCTAAGTTTTTTAGTTGAGAGAGAGACAGAGAGAGAGCGAGCATGAGCAGGATAGAGGGGCAGAGGTAGAGAGAATCCCAGGTAGGCTCCACACTCAGCATGGAGCCCGACTTGGGGCTCAATCCCATGACCCCAGGATTATGATCCAAGTTAGAAATCACAGGTTGGACCCTCAGCCGACTGAGCCGCCCAGGCATGGGTTTTTAAATACAGAATGGGTCAGACCCTACAGTCAAGCAGCAATGTGTTATTCAAGCCCCCCATTCTCCCACTTTTCACTGTCTGGGGTTTAGTGGTCAGGATGGTTGAAGGGCTCAGATGCCAGCCTACAGACTTGCCTTTGGTTCCTTTCTTTCTCTTGCTCGGTGACTCTTCAGCTTTGGAGTGCATGAAACTTGGTGCACAGGACTGAGTAACCAAACTCCAAGCCAGGGTATTGTATGGGTAGTGTAAGCAATTTACAAGGGTAATTTTTTGCCTTACATGCTGACTACAGATGCTGGTCCTTTCTATGACACAGAACATCCATGAAGGTGTTGGAACTGGAGGAAATCTTAGAGTTCATCTGGCCCAGTCCTCCCATTTTACAGATGGGAAGACCGAGTGCCAGAGGGAACAAAAAGATCACAGTGGAGTGCAAGTAACTAGGGACCGAGTTGGGAATGTTTTAGTGGAATTAAGTTCCTTTTCTGCTGGTGGTTAACATCTGCCCTGGAATTGGACCCAGAACTGCCAAGGTCTTTGAGAGAATGCCACAGATTGGTCTGTTGACTTCTGTCACCAAGTTGTCGTGAAGACAGCAGGTTTCACATTCACCAGGGTAACCAGAGAGGTGCCACAGCTGGGTAGCCTTGGAAGTCTGTCAGTGTCCAGAACCCTCTGTTAGAACCAGGATTCTCAGTCTTTTCTCCAGACAAACACTAGGGAAGATCAGTCACCAATGGAAGCCTCTTTAAAAAGCTTCAGGCTCTTTAAAAAGATTCTTCTTTCAGGGGCTCCTGGGTGGCTCAGTTGGTTAAGCGTCCAACTCTTGATTTCAGCTCAGGTCATGATCTCACAGTTTATGAGTTCAAGCCCCACATTGGGATTCTCTGTCTTCCTGTCTGCCCCTCCCCTGCACTCTCTCTCTCAAAATAAATAAACATTAAAAAAAAAATTCTTTCCTGCAAGGCTGAGCTTTTGGGTTTTTGCAACAAGAAGGAAGGTGAGCCCATGGGCTTTCAGGGGAATAGGCAGACCCTTCCTGACTGGCAAGAGAGAGAGCATTTCTTCCTTTCCCCAGACTTTTATCAAGTCGCGAGCTTAGCTAGAAGCTCAGACTGACCTACCGCTAACATCCAGGGCTTGGGCCTCTTGCCCTCATCAGAGTCTAGGGGGCTGGAGGCAGATGAGAGATTTAAGCTGACCATGTCAGGGCAATTATTCCCCCTGCTTGGACAGTTAGTTATCAGACACCAAAGGGCCAGTAGAGGTTGTAGCAGTCTGGTGTGGACATGTCACAGTGTCGTCATTCATTCTGATGGACTTGGACCGAATGTTAGAGCCCCTCCCGAGTCTGATGCCAATGCCCTTGGGGGTGGCTCTCTTCCCATCTTCCACTTTGCTCATCGTAGCCCACCATGGACTCAGCCTCCTGTTGATTAGCCAGCACCTGACAAGGACCAACACGATGTACGGACTAGATGTATTCACTCTGGTTAGTGTGAGTTTGGTCCAGTGAATATCTCAGTTGCCGAGACTCAAGGAAAGCCTTTCCCTTGGAAAGACATGGGAACTCTCAGGCCAAATCGCATTGCACACATCTGTCTCGTGTCACAAGACTTTGTTCTGCTTAGTGGGTTATTGGCCTCTTGCTGATAATACCAAGAATAGTGGTAATTGTCAACAATCAGTCCTTGCCGTGTGCCAGGCACTGTTCTGTGGGCTTGAACGTGTATAACCCCACTTCATCTTCCCAGAAGCCTTGTCAGGTGGTAGAAACAGGATGTCCAATTTAGAGATGAGGAAACTGAGGCACAGATGGGAGAAGTAACTTGTTCATGGCCACAAAACTAGGAAGTAGAGGAGAGAGATCATAGGGACAGGCTATTTGCCCTTGAATGTGTGTGTGTGTGTGTGTGTGTGTGTGTGTGTGTGTGTGTGTGTGTTTTAAAGGTCTGGGTTTTATCTGACCTGAAGATTAAATTTAATATCAATAAATGGCTTGCTCTACATCCTTCCTCATTGGGCCCTGGGGTAACTGAAACTACATTCCTATGGAACCGTGGTGGGTTGGAAATACCTTCTTGAGGTGGGAGAGGAAAGCCTGGCTGGAGGGCACTGGCACCGTTCTCAGGACAGAGGACGTGTGCTGTTCTGGCCTCTGGTTCCAGTGCATCCTTCTGATAACTGTCTCACCTCGCTGCTCCCTTTCGGCCTGTGTGCCCTTGGGGGGTCTCCATCCCTGACTTGGAAGCATTTGACCTCGGCTTTAGCTAATCAGAGCATCATGTCTGCCACTCTGATTGAGTCAGAGATGGGCACGGGAGCTAATGAGAGCAGAAGAGAACCAAGTGGGCATGCTGGTAAAAAGCCTCTTTCACTCTTCCACGAGACCACAATCTGTGAAGATGTCTGGTCTGGAGCCGTGGCAGCTTTCTTGCCACCATGAGGTGCACGCTGACAGAGGATGATGCCCAACTCCAAGGAAGCAGAGCCAGGAGACAGAGAGTAAGAACCCTCAGGTCAGGCAGTGCCTATCATGGAAATACAGTTTATTCAACTTTCTTCGTTTGTAAAACAATCTTAAATGATGTAGTCTGTTGTAAATGAGTATGATTTCATTAGGCTACTCATGGCAAGCCCTTCTATAATGATTAGGGAAGGGTGTACAAAATTCCCCTGAGAAAGCTTTTTCTTGGTCAGCTCACTGGTCACCATGGTGAATGAGGCTCCATATCCCAGTTTAGCATATACAAACCTGAGTTGTGAGGGATGGTGATTCTACAGCAATTATTGCAAAAGAGAAGGCGGGAGGGGTCCGTTTTGCAGGAGAAAAATCAGGCACAGAGAGAGATTACATCAGGCAACGGGGGAATCGGGATTCAAAAGCAGATGGTCCAGATCAAGAATCCAAGCTTTTAATCACTATGTCTAACAAATACTTTAAAAAGAATCCAGGGATATTTGTTGAGGAGCTCCTTGGATCCATCATGGAATGCATCAGTGAATAAAACATACAAAGACCCCTGCCTTGTGGTGTAAAAGCACTCAAGTCCATGTGTATGGAGAGAACAGATAGGAAGCAAACAATAAAAATACTAAGAAATGTTAGAGGGTGACACATTCTGTGGAAAAAAAAAAAAAGAAAAAGAAACTAAGGGGAATCAGGGCAGGCACTTTCAGGTTGTTTTTTTTAATTTCTAAATGTTTTTATTTATTTTTGAAAGAGAGAGAGTGAGAGTGCAAGCAGGGGAGGGACAGAGGTGGGGGTGCGGGGGGTGGATGCAGTGTAGACAGAGGATCCAAAGCAGGCTCCATGCTGACAGCAGAGAGCCTGTTGTGGAGCTTGAACTCACGAGCCATGAGATCACGACCTGAGCTAGAGTCGGACGCTTAACTGACTGAGTCACCCGGCTGCTCCTAGAGAATTCCAGTTTTTAATAGAGCAGTCACGGTGGGCCTCTTTGAGAAGGTGAGGTGGGAGAGGCGAGGGAGTTCACCATGGGACTACCTGAGCACAAAATGATCTGGATGGAGGAAAGGGCCAGTGCAAAGACCCAGAGGCAGGAGCATGCCTGGCACATTGGAGGAACAGCAGGGAGGCCAGTGAATTTGGAACTATGTAGAGTGTAGTAGGAGATGAAGGCAGGGCAGTGACAGGGGACGGGGACAGATCTCTGGGAAGAGTGGCCTCTGCAAGGTTTGGAGCAGAGGAGGGGCATGGTGTGGACCAGGTTGCTGTGGGACAACAGGCTGTTGGCAGGAAGTGCAGGCGCAGGGAGGTCAGCGTGGAGACCTTGGTGCCAATCCCAGTGAACCATGATGGCGGCTTGGACCATGGTGGCAGCCCTGGAGGTGGTGACATGTGGTCGGATTCTGAACGCGCTTTGAAGGAAGAGAGGAAAGAGTTTGTAATTCCAGGTGTGGGGCGGGAAAAAAGAGGAGTCAGCAACAGCTCTTAAGTTTGGGGACAAAATTTGAATGATTCAACCAAATACAAAGGCTTTGAACTTCATTGCCGTGGCCAACAAACCTCTTTTGCCTGTGCCTGCCTTTGTTTCCTTTCACCCAAAAGTGCCGTCTGGATTGTATCTGCTTCGTGTCAAAGAATTCCTACTGCCATCGTTTCCTTTTATTCCCACCTCAATCCTGAGGCTTTCCTTCCATCTGACAATGAGGGAAACTGAGGCTCCCGGAGATAGTTGCTCATCCAGCTCAGCTCGCGTGGTTGGTGAACTGATATCCTCTCTTCTGTTCCATTGCAATAGAAGAATATTCTGCTTTTCTTTTTTTCCCCTGCCTTTTTTTTATGTCACAGTAGAAGCAATAGTCTCCTGGTTATAAAATAGAAAATTGCACTTACCAGCTTCATTCTTGTAATCTGCATGGTCTGTAACTGTTAAGCTGTGAGTGCATTGAAATCCCTTTCCTGTGCGTTGAGTCCCAAGAAAAGTGATCACAGAAAAGTGATCCAGGGGACAGCCCAGATGAACACAACCCCTCCTCCAGTTATTCCACCAGAAAGGCTAATTCATTGTTTGGTCAACCCACTGATTCATTTTAAGGTGAAGAGACAGAAGCCTCCAAAGAGGAGACGACATTCACCTCACGTCCACACGCACAGAGGTTTTCACGGGCAGGGCTGGACTCGAACCCCGGCTTCCCCTGTTCTTTCCTGACTTGCTTTCTTTACTTGTACGGAGCAGGGCATTTTCCAAAGGGGGCAGACCTGTCAATCAGTGTTGGGTCTCCCCGCGGCCCCAGTCTGATGTCCCTCTCAGTGCCCCCGTGGCCGCTGCTGGGTCTTTGGGCTGATAGAGAGTGCTGACCCCCCTGCCTAAATCTTGCAGCCGTCCACCGTCTCCTTGCCTCCAGCGACCTCTTTGCCACTTGCAAGTTTTCAATTTATGATTATATGTTGTTTTTTGCCCTCTGGGCAAGTTCAATTTCATTGTCCAGATGCAAAACTATTTCACACTGAAGGCTGCAGATAAAAAGAACAAGGAAGGGGGTTAATACAGGACATGCTGGATATGAAAACAATTTTAGAGGTGATGTGGGGTCCATGAAGCCTAAACGTGTTTCCTGATAGCTGGGAAAACCGTTACCCTTAGCCGTTTTCTGTCCCAGTGTGTGTTGTGTGCAATATTAGAAGGGAAGGCTCGCAGAACGTTGCAGCTGTGATAAAACCAGGAGGTTTCATGCTCACAGCGACAGGGTGTTTCTCACTCAGGGGAAATTAGCAGTGGATGCCGTGTGTTCATCCGTGTCTGTGTTCGGTTGAAAAGTGCTCCGAGATTTTCTCTACCTCCCCCTTCATCCTTGACAAGAGAGAAACCACATCCCCCATAGATCATTTGGAGTGCTGTCACTTGCCTCTCCAGTCCTGCCATGAGAAGAATATACATAGTTATCAGAGAAACGCGGTTCTTTGTTTATCCACCTTGCAAACCTGACCGTGCAGAGTGTGTGTGTGTGTGTGTGTGTATCAAGCCCTTCCATGTGCCAGGCTTTGTATAAGTGCTGGGGACACACTGGCAAAAAGGAGACCCACACTCTGCGTTCTGGAGAGGAGAGCTTTTAAGAAATGTGTGCTGTGCTGTATACAGAAGGAGCCAAGTCAGCTCATCATGCTGGGAGCGCTCCCTAACACCGAGGAGGAGAACTGGGACCAGGAGGTGAACGAGCCACAGTCAGAGCCAGCAAGACGGTGGTGAATATAAAATCTGGAAGCCCCCAGGAGGCCGAGTGAGAGTGAGGGGTTGGGAATCTAAAAATCCAAGAGTGGGGTGCACCTCGGTGGGCAACTGCGGGTCAGGGCAAAGGGCTCAGCACTCAGTCTGCGAGCCGCGGGAGGGCTGGCACCTCCCCGTGGTGTGCTGGCTGCCCGTGTAGCTGCTCCTGGGCCTGAGGCAGCGCGAGACTGGCTTTGTGAGTCAGCTCGAGTTGCCGTCAGTGGCCAGGGTGCCTGAGGCTGGCCGTAAGCTCCTCAGTGATGAGCCCAAGTGGGGAGATGGGGTCAATGAGTTCTGCAGGCTTCTGACATTAAGATGGAAACACGTGAAGACGATGCTGTATTTGTTTGCTTGGGCTACCATGACGGTAGCATAGACCGGGGGTGCTGGCTACTAGACTAGGCACAGACAGCACAAATGGATTTTCTCACCGTTCTGGAGGCCGGAAGTCCAAGATGAAGGTGCTGAGAGGTTGGTTTCTCCCAAGGCCTGTCTCCTCCGCATGCGGGTGGCCGCCGTCTGGCTGCCTTTTCTCAGACTTGCCCTTCTGTGTGCACATATCCCTGGTGCCTCTGGGTCTGAATCTCCATGAGGATACCAGTCAGATTGGATCAGGGCCACCCTCACAGCCTCAGTTTACCTTAATCACCTCTTTAAAGGCCCTGTCTCCAAATACAGTCACATTCAGAGGGACTAGGTATTAAACCTCGGACATACGGGTTTTGCAGGGGCCCCAGTTCAGTCTCTAATGGGTACCTTCTCCTTTTGTTCTTTTTCCCGTGGAGAGCTGAGACTGGAAGCCCCCCGCCCCCGGAAGACGAGCAGCGTGTTAACCACAGCATCAGAAAATCTCGATTATCATTTTCAGCTCTGGCAAGACACCCCCGTTCAATTGTGAATGTAGTGCACGAGGCCCTCAGGGCTGGAAATACAGCTCGGGAGAGCTTCGAATTGCATAGAACTTAGCCCTGCCATCTTCCGGGGGATTTCAACATAAGCCCAACCATTAATAATGCTGACACATTGGCTGCCTAATTATTTATTTATGTACCTGCTTCTCTTGCTAAACCACGGACTCCTAAGAGACCAGGCACTTTGCTTTGTGATCTTGCTAGCATGCTGCCCGGAACCAAACCTTGAACGTAGCAGGGACTCGCACGGCAAATGTCTGTGGGATTGAATTTGTTGAAGTTGTGTTTCAAACGTGACCGGGGGGGTCTCTGAACCTAGAAAAGAAAGCTTGAAAGGGGATGTTGTTTAACTGGAGGCCAGGCAACAGAGAAGCTGGATAAACTTTTGGCTTCTGGGCCCCCATATTGCTCCCACCTACTGCCCCCTGACCCTCTTGTCCCCGTGACCCTGTCTAGTGAACACACCGCCGATCCTACAGATTCAGCCAGCTTGCCTGTGCTTCTCACCGCATGCAGGGATATTCCTTTAAGCATCAGGCCTACCCTTTCCCCCTGATGCTCCCAAATCCTCCACGGGCAGCCGGGGGTGCCCCTGGCTGACTGCCCATCTGTGGGAGCTGTCTTCCCAGCGCTAAAATGAAGCTGGGACCGCAGCCTCCAAAGGGAAAGATGCTGGAGCTCATTCGGCACATCTCCCTAGCCGCAGGCTCTTCTTGTGATGGGTGTTATTACAGACCTCTCTCCATTTCCCAGCAGCCCCAGGGAAAGGCCACCAGGTGGAGAGAGAGAAAGAGAATGAATGAATGAATGAATGAATATATACATTTCCACCCATTTGTGAGTTTACAGAAATGCTGGCCTTTGTGCAAAGGACAACATTTCACGATACTGTTGCCTCTTGGGTGAAACTCACCAGATCAGAAAAATAAAAGAGAGGCAGCTCTTGTCACATTTTATGTGTGCAGATAATCGGAAGAAAGTGCACAGGGCAGGCAAGCTGTACATAGATTAGCTTCCAGGGTAGAACAAATTATTTTTAAACAAGTAAGATTCAGAAACTCTATCAATTACATTTCATGACAGTCAGTGATCTTGTGTCTCTTATTCTTATTTTCTTTCTGCTGGCCATAACTGATTTAGTGCTTTCTAATTAAAAGCTTTTTTTTTCTTTGGCCCAAAGTTTGAAGAGCTATCACCTATCTCCCCATTTCCTGTCTTCATGTAACCCTGAGCACTGCATTGTGGCCTCCCCTTCCCAATGTGGGGGCAGGTGGCTGGGGCCCCCGCATCTAGCCATTGATGGGGACTTGCTCCCACCTGTAGTTTGCTCTAGCTAACCGTGCCCAGAAGCTCACTCTGCATGCAAGGTAGGACATCACCCTTAAAGCCAAGAGCCTCTCAGTATATTTTTCACCATTAACAGGCTGATTTTTCTTTATTAAGAAAATTCTGAGATTAGTTGCTTCCTGCTGCCTTACTCATTTGGTTAATGCATGCTAATCCTGCAAAAATAAATATTAATGTAGTGTGCATTGCTGGAACAGGTCTTTGTGGGGGATTGGTGAACCCATGTGTAACACATCTGAACTTCCTGCCATCAAGATGGTAATTAGCCTTACCCCGAGTGAAAGTACATTATTTGGTGTTGTTATTTTAGTAGAAAGCTGTGAATCCCTCTCCTCACTGCCTCTGGGGTTGGCCGAGTCTTCCTCGGTGGAAGCCTCTTTTTGGGGGTCCCTAAATTAATGCTGTATCTGCTGATTGTCCCGCCAACCCTGTGATACAAGTAGTTGATGATGCACTTATGCAGTTTTGAACAGAGTATCTTTAAGCATCAGCGATCTGAATTGCCAGAGGGTAGGCAGACCACAGCAAGGCCAGTGACTCACTGACGATACATCAGTGGTTAATGACCGTACGCAAATGGCAGGGTGACCAGTGAGGGAGGATACCGTAGGAAACACTGTCACCTGACCTCCTCCTAGCCGGAGAGCTTGGGCACCAATCCATCCATTTTTAGCAGTCAGTCGGATACTTTAGACTCCAAGTGGATCTTAGAATTTGCATAGTTTTGCCATCCACCCCCCACCCGCCCCGTCCCCACAACCACCAACACCGCAGACTAATTCAGTGCGGAAGGAAAACCGTCTACCGCGCATCAGATGGACGTTTGATTGTGTTCTGCCTGAACCTTTCCGGTTACGGACAACTCAACAACTCTCTTCAAGGCGGGCTTTTTGACTGTTAGATGCGCCAATAGCTCGAAACTTCTTTGTGGTTTTAGTTCGGCACCTTTTGGTCACAAGTGGTAGAGAAAAGAAAAGAATGCCACAAACTACCTGTGCTAAGATGGGAATTTTTTCATTCACATCACTTTGAAGACTCTGAGTAGGATGGGCTGAAGGGGCATCTTGATTTGGGGTTCCAAGGGGTGTTACCAGACTTCGTCTCTGTCTCCTCCTTGATGGTATGGTTCTCAAGCTCTGACAGACTCGGGCTTATTTTGCCCCTGACACCAGACCAAGAGCTCCTTCCTGATTTGGGGCCTTTTCATTCTCTCTGTGGCCCAAATTGGATAATATGTCTGTTCCTTAATGACTTAGTTTGGCTCCCTCTTGTGGTTCCAGCCACCTTCCACCCAGTCCCCTCCCCCTCCCTCTGTCCCTCCCATTTTGCTTATTTTCCTATTACTCTCTCAGTGGAGTACAACAGGGAAGATGGGGTCAGGTCCATCACAACAAGCTTGGATGTGCACAGAGGTAACCCTGGGGTAAAGATATCGTGGGCATCACGTGACAGAACACTTGAAGAATATTTGATTATATTCTGATTAAATGGGTGGCTCAGTTGGTTAAGCATCCAACTTTGGCTCAGGTCATGATCTTGTGGTTTGTGGGTTTGATCCCCTTGTGTCGGGCTCTGTGCTGACAGGCTCAGAGCCTGGAGTCTGCTTTGGATTCTGTGTCTCCCTCTCTGTCTTCCCCTCCCCTGTTCACATGCTGTCTCTCTCTCTCAAAAATAAATAAATGTTAAAAAATTAAAAAAAAAAGAAAATAGGGGCCCTATGTAGAACTCTCAATTAAAGAGAACATACTGATCTCTTGCATAATCTAGTAATGGCTAACTTCTGGATATTATCAAATCTGTATCACTTTGTCATTCCTTTTTGTAGAATGTCCTTCAGAGGACAGATGTTGGTTTGGTCTGTCCAATATCCCTTGCCCTTCTTCCAGCAACAGAATCTTGAATGACCTCTGTGGAGCCAGCCTTACTTCTGTGCTCGGCTAGAAGGCTTGGATGGACCAGTGTTGAAGCAAATGATCTGTTCTTGGCCAGGGTACTCCTGTGCCTCTCCAGCGGCTTGTTGATTGGGGACCTTGTGACTCTGGCCTGCCTACTCTTACTCTCATCACTGGCCACCATGATGATTTATGGATGGGCACATAGACCCAAGGTGGTTTATTTGGAATGATCTTTGAAATATACGCCTAGAGATACTGGTGACTGGTTGCTACCACATGGGGGCCTGAGGATGAGTGGGCAAGGAGAAGCATGAGACCACCAGAGGCCACCCTAGTCACAGGCCTGTGAGTCCTGCTGTGGTTGAAAATCTAGTGTGGACTTTTTATCCTGAGACACGATACGTTTCTTCTTCCTGCTTTTGTCACAAAACAAATCCTAATTAGTGTATCCATGACAGTAAGATATTGCATGAATTGTATCCAATGGTGGAAAGAGAAATGGATTCAAGTCAGACATTGTAGGATTGAGCCTGATGTCCTCTCTCTCCAGCGACACGTGGGAACTGAGCCAATCTCCTTGTCTCTCCGCCTGGGGCTCCCGCTTTCAAGAAGATCACACCTGGATAATATAAAGTGGTAAAATACACAAAAATGATGAAATGTGGATATCATTGACTGTTTTTATGCAACTGCATGGTTAAAAAAATCATCCTATGGGTCATAATGATCAGATCACTAGCTCCTTGAAGACATGGCCCAAAAGGATCCTTCTCTGGTGTTGGAACCACTGCAGACATTCACGGAACATTTTCTATCTGCTGAATAATGTGCGAAGCACTTTTAGACAGATTATCTCATTTAATCCCAACAGCCCTATCATGTAGGTATGACTATTATTCTCAAATCAAATAGGAAACTAAAGCTCAGAAAGGTCACATGATCTGCCCAAGATCATGCAGCCAGGAAGCAGCAGAGTTTGAGTTTGGTCGGGCCAACTCTAGACCAGGTGCTCTTGGCCATTATTTTATTTTCTTTTTTTAAAATAATTTTTTCTTTTATATTTATTTATGTTTGAGAGACAGAGAGAGACAGGAGGAGCAGGGGGAGGAACAGAGAGAGAGAGGGAGACACAGAATCCCAAGCAGGCTCCAGGCTCTCAGCTGCCAGCACAGAGCCCGACGTGGAGCTCGAACCCGCAAACTGTGAGATCATGACCTGAGCCGAAGTTGGACACTTAACTGACTGAGCCCCCCAGACACCCCTCTTGGCCGTTATTTTAGATCACTACTTCATCTTAGTAACAATTCCATCAGTAACTTTTTTTTTTCCCCTAGTTGGTGTGCTCAAACACCATAACACTGGTGAATAGAGATGCAAATTCCTGACTTTGTTTTCAAAGTAAGATATTAACAGCATGCCTTTCTGGAATGATCCACCTTGGGCTTTCTGGCTTTCAGCCCTTTATATTCCTGGTACTTTTAGAGCTCTGTGGCCTTTGTTTCCTTTCCGTTTACCGATGCTCAATTGTTATTAATTGCACAGTTTCACAGCAGTAAAAAGAAAAAACAGAAAAATAGAAAAGTCGCCTGTACTTCCATCCATTTTTTAAAATCTAGATTAAATACTGCCTTTTCCAAGAAATTATCCTGGGAGTGTTTTTTCCCATATGCATACACACATATGTGTAGACACACACGCACACACACACACACACACACACACACACACACAGTTAGGATCGGACCTTCTTTCGCTAAACTACAAAGGCAGGGCCCAAGTCTGATTCATCCTGGCTTCTCCCACAGCACTTGATAGGGGGCCTCGCTCAGCTTACCTGCTCAGTAATTATTGGTTGAATTATAACCAGCATATGATAAAACTTTATGTTCTTCTCCAAGGGACAGTGAGTAATTACACAGGTGTAAAGTCAGCCAACTTAGCCGGTGTCTGGCTCCTAGTCTTGGCAAGGCTCCGGGTATTTCTTAAAAGTTGACATTCTTCTTAGACTTGCAGTCTGACTGCACGAAGCTCTCCAGGGAATAAAAATGAGCCTGCTGTCTGAAATGTTTATGAAAATGGCTAAATTTAGATTATCGAAGACTTCAAGAATCCTGGGGCCTTCGAGGTTGAAGACCGTGATAGTGTTTACAGGCAGCTTGTAACTCTTGAGAAGCAAAGAGTTTTCTTCAGAAATTCTCCATCTGAGGCATCGAACATGCTACTCAGAGGCGGTTTTAACTTCTCAGTAACGAATGGAACGAAGCAAGGGCGTATTCAAGCAGACAGATTGGGCCTTTGGTTTTTCCCTGCTTGTTCACCCCATCCTAACTTTTAGAGGACAGAAGTGCTACCTTTGACCCAACTGGAATTACTTCTAGAAGAGAAGGCACTCTGCAGCTTAAACCTAATATGAGGATTAATTTTTTGACCCAACTGGAATTAGTTCTAGAAGAGAAGGCAATCTGCAGCTTAAACCTAATGTGAGGATTAATTTGCCGTCTTGGATCGAGATGGATCCTGTTCAGAAGATTCCAGAAGGACATATCTGTTGTGATTGTGCTGAAATCTTAGGAGCGGGTTAAAGACCCAGAGTGAGGGAACTTGCTCTAAGGAAAATGTTCATGGCAGAAAGCCTGCCATATAAATTTGGTTCAAGCTGTGTGGGGATTGGTATTGTTTTTTTCTGGTTTCTAAGCAGTGGTTCTCTCTGGGTTTCTTTGCAGGGTCAGAGGAGGGGCAGGAAACTCTTGAGGGGAGGAAGGGTTTCTTACACGAGGTTTTTCGTGTAACCGGCTAAGGCCTCAGAGAACAGAGTCAGAGGAACATGCCATGGTGAGAAGGCAAAGCTTCTGAGTCTGTCCGTGTCTGGGGTGGCCATTTGGTTTGCACTCAGTTTCCCCCTGGGGAAGGCGGTATGTGCAGTTATTGGGAGCCCCAGCTCAGCTGGGCACCTTGGACCTGACTTTGACTTGCACCCCCTGGTTCCCCGCTGTGGCTTTGAACAAATTACTCTGCTCACCAAACCCCTCAGGTGCCTTATCTGTAAGGAAGGAAAGGTGATAGCACCCACTTCACCGACTGGGGAATGAAAGGAGATGATTTGTATGAAGCTTATCCAGTGCTTAACCCACGGCCTGGCACATTAGTATTATTAAACTATTGCAAAACATCTGAAAGAAAATGCAAGCGGGACATTTTGCTAAAATGCAGTGAATCAGCAGCAAAATCCTCCCGGGTCACGCAAATAGGACAGAATGCTACAGAAAGGCATCTCGTAAAGCTCAGAGTTCCCGACAGCCCTGACTTAAAGGCCTAGGTGTGCAGAGCTTTGCAGGAAGAAGATGGCTGAACCGTCAGGAGAGGAAAGGCAGGGAATGGGAGTGTGGTGCTTTTCCCCAGCTGCTGCCTCCTGGCTCAGTGTCTAGAGGGTAGTTTGTTTGTAAACAGAAAGCTCCAAATTGCCACTCTTTGCCAATCCCCTGCCCAAGTGGGAAGAGCCTCTAATGAGCCAAAGCATTAGTAATTACTGCCGTGAGCTCTGCTGGGGAGTTTGATTGAGGACTAGGGCAGGGGGAGGAGACTGCTCATCAGACTAACGGAGGGACAGGGATTGGGGTCGAGGCTGGGGAGTCACTGTGGGCTCCCCAAAGCCGAGCGAGGGAAAGAGACTGTTAGCCAGGCCACTCTCTTCAGGGCTGTGAAATTTCCTTTGAAGCCGGGCAAGGATTCTCCTCTTTGTCTTCTAAAGCAGGAACTGACTTGCCCCTGGTTTGCCCAAGGAGTGATAAAGGCAAGGAAGCCTCTGAAAGGCGGAGGGGAAATTCTTTTGTTAACGAGACATCCCAGCCAAAGCTCCGGAGGAATTTTTCCAAGTCCAGCCCAGCCCAGCCCTTAGGAATTTGCTTGGGCGGGGTCGTTCACAGCAGCCCAGATGGTCAGGCAGGTTCAAACCCAGAGGTTTCCCTCTTGCCTTCAAAGTAGCCAAGAGCAACACTCTACTGGGATCCAGAGCGTAAGTTACAGTAAGAGACAGGATGCTGCCCTGGGCAGCTTCGCGGCACTGGCCCTTCCGGAGTGCGTTCAGTGACCTACCAGCACAGCCAGCCACGTCTGGTTGGCAGGGGCCTCACAAGGGTTAGCCCTATGCCTTAAGGGGTTCTAAGAACTCCTGATCTGGCCAGACAGTTTGGATTTAGATTCTATTGTTGCCACCTCCCAGCTGGGTGTCCTCAGGCAAATTGTTCAACCTCTCTGTGGGCTTGGTTCCCTCACCTACAAACTGGGGGTAATAATAATAGCCATCTCATAGAACTATTGTGAGGGATCTCATCTGTGCCCATATGTAAAATACTGACCAAAGTATCCTGCAGAGAGGAAGCCTTTGACAAAGGTGAGCCACTGTCTTTGTTTTTTCTCTAGGCAATTTGTTCCAAACTCCGTCAGGCCTAAATGTGAGGCGATTCTTTCTTGGAGGTATGTATCTGGGCTATACTATGTAACAGATGACTCAATTTTACACAAGGGAGTGACTCTTTGTGGCTCCCCATCTGTAAAATGGGGATAACACTAGTACAGGTTTTGCAAGGTTATTGGAGAGAAGAAATGATACTCCATGTAAGATGCTCTATCCAGCATTAAATATGTATTGCAGTGTGTGCGCGCGTGTGTGTGTGTGTGTGTGTGTGTGTACATAAATCCTACATGTTGGGTATATAACTCAGGGGTAGAGCATGATTGTTAAAATACAGTTACGAGTAATAGAAAATCTGCCTGAATCTGACCTAGCATCTTGAACGATACAGAAATGGATTCTAGCCTGTAGCAACAAGTTCCGAGGCAGAGTAATCTTCAAGCCTGGTTGACTCAGAGGCTCCATGGTGCCGTCCAGCACCCAGGTTCCTTTCCTTTCTTTGCCCTGCTTTCCATTAAGTTGGTAGCCACACAGCTTAAGCAGATCGAGGAGTCATGCAGACACAACGAGAGATGAGCTCTTTCTGTGCCTTGCTCTTAGGAGTTAGAAAAATGCCCTGGACTTATCCCTTCCCCCGAGAGAAAAATCTCTCTAAGGTCTCGCTGACCACATGTGTGTCTCACGCCTTTACCAAAGCCAGTTACTGGAAAAGGAAACGGGATTCCCTGAGACCAAGCGGGTGGTGGCCATCTGAGCAGTGGGGGCTACTGCTGGGAAGGAGGGAGAGCAGACACTGGGAAGGCCACCCTGTCCATCACGGAGCCTGAACTCATTTCTCAAAAGCTCCCCCGTCCAAGCCTCTGCAACCAGGACAAATTTAATCCTTTTGTAGATTTTGAAAGGGCACCTTCATGCTCCTTCTTCCCCAGGATGCTTTGCCAGCCACTGGCGGGAGGAAGGAACCAAATTCTGCATTTCTTACGCCAACAAATGCCACCACGCTCCAGGGCAGGCCTGGTTCTTGCAGCATGTGACTGGCTTGGGACGGTTTAGGATTGTATGGACTGTCCCTGATTCGATGGGTTCGAAACTGCATGGCCGGCCCCCGTCAGTGGAGTCAAGGCGCCTGGGCCTGTGGCTGCTGTGACCGTCAGTCAGACCTGCAGGGCATGAGCCGCAGGGGTGGCCCATCGAGGGCGGGTTCTAGGAGGCTGGAGAGAGCAAGCTGTTGTAAAACTAAGCTGTTCACTATTGTTATTACGGACCGAACGCGTCCCTCCCAAATCAGACGTTGAAGTCCTAAACCCCCCGTGTGGTGGTGTCGGGAGGGTGGAGCCCTCATGAATGGGGTCGGTGCCTCTAGAAGAAAGCCCTTGCGAGCCCGGCTCTCCTCCATGTGAGGCTACAACAGGGAAGTGGCCATGTACAAGCCAGGCGGCGGGCCCTCACCGGGCAGGATCTGCCAGCACCTTCTTCTCGGATGTGCCCTATTCCAGAACCGGGGCAGATACACGTTTGTTGTTTCAGCCACCCGGCTTAGGCCAGTCTGTTACGGCGGCCCCAGCGGACTGAGCCAACTGCGATGATGGCTGGTATGTCACCATTTTAGGCAAAACCTAGTGGATTTTAAGTGTTGTTATGTGTCTGGTCTCAGTGTCTTCAGCCTCCACACCAGTGTCCTTCCTGCCACCTCACATTCACATCTTACTTCCCCTTCCGGGTCTCGACCAGACGGCACCTCCTTGCGAAATACTTCACCGGTGCCCGTGCTGGAGGTTTCTCGTTCCTTCCTCTGACATTTCAGCACCATTGCTGTGTCTCCCTCTTGCTGCCCTCGGTACACACTGACCTGATATTTCAGTTCTTGATAAACTAGCGTTGTCTCTCCTCTGGACAGTTAGCTTCTGGGGAAGAGGCCGGTGGCCATGACCGGTTTACGTTTGCCCTCTACCCAGGGCCCGGCCGGGGTATGGGGACTGGGGTGCAGAGGAAAGAGCACTGTGTGGGGAAGAGAGATTCTGGATTACAACTTGACATCACGCCATGCCCTGGGCCTCAATTTTCTTTAACCAGGAGATGAAGGGATTCAGAAAAGTTTTCTCTAAAATTCTTTTTTTTTTCTTAAGTATCTTTAAAATTTTTGTTTTAAGTAGGCTCCATGCCCAATGTGGGGCTTGAACTCACGACCCTGAGATTAAGAGTCACATGCTCCACTGACTAAGCCAGCCAGGCACCCTTCTTTAAAATTCTTTATGGTCAAGTAGGCTGCTGATAAAGTGTGACGTAATGTGGTGGTGGGAAGGGGGTGGAATTTTAGGGGTGTGTGTGTGTGTGTGTGTGTGTGTGTGTGTGTGTTGGGCAGTGGGAAGGATAGTTCAGCTTCCTTCCTGACACACTGTAGAGACCTCCATGTAAGTTTTCTAAATGGAACTGGCCCACAGAGCCAACTCTTTTCATAAAAGAGGCAATTTACAGGTTAGGTAAGGGCTTCATATAATTAAACAGAGCTGAGTTTGAATCCTGGTCCCATCAATTAACAAGTGTGATTTCGGACAAGCTATTTAATCTCTCCGAGCCTCAGTTTCCTTATTGGCAAAACTGGAATGATTTGAAGCTTAAATTTGACAATATACCTAAGGTACATGTTATGAGGATTAAATTATAAATCTAAGACACCCCGCATGGGGCCTGGCATATACACAATAAAATAATCATCATTAATGCACATATTATTATTAATAGGTAAATTCTTAAATGTTAAGCCCCCAGAAAATGTTTGTCTGATCTTTATTCCCTCCTGATGATACGAAATAAATGTAGGGTTCTCGTGTAAGTGGAGACAGACATCCCCCTCTTTTTTACTCTCCTGTATTTTCTTCCCTCCCTTGCTGACTTTTAACAGAAAAATAACCCAAGCATTCTTTTGAAGTTTTTAACAGACTTGCATAGTGTACATAGCAGCTCCTACTTTAACTCACTCTCCCTGTTGTGGTTCTTGCACTCAGTGTAAATCCTCTGCAGAAGTTTCAGGCTCCTTTTGAAGCTTTACTCAGTGCCCTTCATCATAATAACTTTTAAGGACAGACAGCCAAGCCCATACCTGCCCAGGTGATGGGAGATTGGCTGGGAAGATGCCTTCCTTCTCCGTGAAGAAAGACATTCTATCTAATCACTGCCAGGCAGTGGAGGGGAGAGGATGCTTGCAGACTGACGCCTTCTGAATCTCGCCAGCCCAGAATGAGTAGCACATGAACGAGGCTCCGCTCGACAATTCTGGGCAGGTGCCCAAGTCCTGCTAGGATGGTCCCCATGGCCCTGGAGGAGCAATGCCAAGTGTCTGTGTGCTGCCAGATAGCTCCCCACCTCGGGCACCATTCCCTTGCCAAGATGTTTCTAGATCGCGCTTCTAAACTTCTCCATAAAATTCCCAGAAATGGAATTGGAAAAGCTGGAAATTGCAGGGAAATATTTGGATCTCCTCCATGATGCTGTTGAAGTGATTACCGTTGAAACAACAAAAAAATAGCAGCTTAGAGAAAATGACAGTCTTGCACTCGTGGTCACGTGAGCCTTTGCGTGGCTCAGGTACACCTGGCCGCTAGCTCTCACGGGACCGTGTGCTTGGGCCACTGCCTGGGCGGCAGGGGGCGAGGGGTTTCCAGTGCCCACCTGTTGGCACAGACTCTCTCCCAGACTCAGATGCATAGGGCTTCTTAGCTGAAATGTGGCTTGCTGATGGGACGATACATAAGAAAGGGTTCGTTTACCCCAACCCCCCTACAATTCCCTTGCTTTCCTTGGTGATGCTGCTGTTCTAAGGGAGAGTGATGATGGTGAATCAGAGTTTCCCCATGTTAGTCATCCCTTAGGCCTCAGAGAATCGATGTTAGAGGGAAAAGAGCCTGGAAGCCAATGTGGTTTTAATAGTTTGAGACTCAGTGGGGTTGAATCCCTTTCTGGACTGTCAATAGTTTCAGCCTAGAACAAATGGCGAAAATAGGAAGAAAAACAAGTGCATTTTGGTAGCAATAGCAACTGAAGGCAATTTTTAAAAAGTCCTAGAGAAAAATCCTTGTGTTGCAAGGTCACACCTGTGCATGGATAATGGTGTGTTTTCGTTTGCTGTCAGTGCATGTTTCAGTGTCTCGGCCATTACCGAAATTGCGGAAAATTGTCGGATGCTGTTAAGTTTGAGGATGTGAGTGAAAATGTTAAGAGTTAGTGCTTGTGGAGAATGGGGGTTTTTTTTGGCCTCAATTTCTGTTCTCTTATTGACATAAAGGGTAAACCTTTGATGAGAAGTCCATGTAAGTTTATTTACTCTAGAAGCAAAAAATTTTTCCCTCGTCTTTCCTCCCCTCCTTATATTCTCTTTCCCACTCTCCCTCCTTTTTCTTCCCCTCCCTCGCCATTTTTTGTTTGTTTGTCGGTTTGTTTTGTTATTTGGGGCTTTTTTGGTGTTTTTTTTTTTTTTTCTGGCTTGTCTTAAAATCACACGGAGGTAGATTTACAAGCTCAACCTAAGACCCCAGTGTGTTCCCATCACAAAGGATACTTTGGGAAAACGCGGCCTTCAAGGAGGTCTAGCCGTGTCTGCTTAAAATCTTTAAAACCTTCATTTTCAGTGCCTCCCCATGTATTCACAGTTAGATTCATTTAAAATTCCAATAAAATACACAGGCTGAAAGTGTCTTAGCTCTAGCTACCAGGTTGTTTCTAACGGTAAATGTAAATGGGTGGAGGGCTTGAGCTTCTTAACAATGACTTTTGGAAATATGTCAACGTTATTGCACACAACTGGGCGAGCGTTTGCTTTTTAAGGGCCGTAATGCCTTCTGTAAGATGTATGGCCCACGTGCTTTTACCTGCTATGTGAGATGGCTGCTCTCGCAGGAGGAGGAGAAGGTGCCAGATTTGTGCATTTCTCGCCTCCCTGCCAAGGCTTATGAGTGAAGGAAGCACTTCAGCTTGAAAGCTCCTTAGCCCCCAGCATTTGCTGCTCTAGAGGGAGTGGAGGAGCTCGTTAAGTGATATTTATCTCACTTCATTTTCATGGACACCATCACATGAGACTGTTGGACCCACTGGAGCCAGAAGACCTCTCGTACTCATTTAAAACAATAAAATCCCTCTTCCGCCCTGTGGCCCCTCAACGCGACAACTGTACAAAGTACATTTTCTCGGGCTACTGAATTACAGGCATTGCCTCTGTAATGAAGCTTTCAGGAGAAGCCACCCTGGGCTGTATTTTCAGTTAGATGGGCCCACATTTCTTCTCAAGTGCTTGCTAGCTCTCTGGCTAGACTGCCACCATGCAGTTATGTCTGTGAAAGAAAGGACATGTCTAATTGAGGTCAGTGTGAGTCACAGTTTATAGTAATTATTTCGGGGATGGAACAGTGGGAGGGGACATCACCTAATGAGGCCAGCGCGGGTTCCAAGGCTGCTCTCGGCTCGGCCCCCACTGTCTCATCACAGTGGACTGCTGCCAGGGCCAGGAAACATTGCTTGGAACGATGGTTCCTAATTTGAAATATCTGGGTGAAGATAGCATTGTGGCTTGAGCTGTAACATGTAATAGTTTTGAAAGTTTTCATCCGAATTTTGGTTTTATACATGAAGAAGTTAGATAATTCTGTGCATCTTGAGGTGAGGAAACACCATCCTCCTTCTAACTCCTCCTCCCTTTTACAGTACTGCTTCCCTAGAAAACTCTTTCAGTTTTGAGCTCTGTTTCAGTTATGTAACTCCATTTTTCTAATGGATATACTTACACCGTGATTTTGTCATTCTTTGGTTTCACATATTAATTTTATTTCCTATGTGAAAGATGACGATTTAGATCTCGCATCCTTCCTGCCCTTCCGTGTACACATACCTGTGCTCGCTCTCTTAATTCCTTCAATGTGATTATATCAGAATTTTCATGAAATGACTGTTCGGGATTTCTGTTAAACTGAGAATATACATTTTTTTTTTTTTACCAACCAAGTCATGTTTATACATCTTGTCTTGCACAAATTTGGTTTCTCTGGAGTTTATAATTGCCTTTGATTTTCCCCTCATTTTCTACATGCCTATTAGCCAGTCATTCCCAAACTCTCACCTGTAATTGTAAACCTCTTTTAAATTTGTTTGGGTATGTCAAGTAAGCTCTCATTTTCAATTTCTTCTTGGATGTAGGGCTCCTTCATCCTTCTAGTCCACTTGGACTGGTGGCTGTCTAGGTTTGTTCCTTAGCAATTGACCTGGGGTTTCCCTTCATCATCACTCTAGAAATTCCCCTTGGCATGTCTTCATCTAACTTTAGTGGAACATGCCTTCTGGAACTTACCATAGAAAAGGTACCTGGAATGTATATTTTTCTTGAGAATCTACATATATGGACATAATAGTTATGTCCCTTTTAGCTCCTCTGTAGGTTACTTTCATGTCACGTTTTTGTTGCTTTTTAAAATCAATTCCACGGGGCGCCTGGGTGGCGCAGTCGGTTAAGCGTCCGACTTCAGCCAGGTCACGATCTCGCGGTCCGTGAGTTCGAGCCCCGCGTCAGGCTCTGGGCTGATGGCTCGGAGCCTGGAGCCTGTTTCCGATTCTGTGTCTCCCTCTCTCTCTGCCCCTCCCCCGTTCATGCTCTGTCTCTCTCTGTCCCCAAAATAAATAAAAAACGTTGAAAAAAAATGTTTAAAAAAAAAAAAGAAAGACAGAGAGAGACAGAGCACAAGCAGGGGCGGGGGCAGAGAGAGAAGGGCACAGAATCTGAAGCAGGCTCCAGGCTCTGAGCTGTCAGCACAGAGCCCGATGCAGGGCTCGAACTCACGAACCGCGAGATATGACCTGAGCCAGAGTTGGATGTTCAGCCGACTGAGCCACCCAGGCACCCCTTAATGGTCTCTTTAAATGTAAGACTTTATTGCATTCAGTTTTGTGATGTGAGCTTATATTATTCTTTGATGACTTTCTTCCTCTCTGCTTTTCCCGTCATCCCTGTTCCCTTTCTCTGAGACTTTTGGCATATTCTCTCTGCCGCTTATATATTTTTTTCATCTTTTCCTTGACTTTTTGTTTGATTTGCTAGAAGCTACCTTCAAACTTAACATTCAGCTTCTGTATTATTTTTTTGGCAATAACAATTTTTAATTTCCAAGAGCTTTTTCTTACTCTCTGATTGTCCCATTGTCCCAGTCCCCCTTTCTTGTTTTATGGATAAAATCTAATCTGGAATCTCTGTTTTGCTTGTATGTTATCTCTTTGCTCCCCCTAGGGCCATCTTGTTTTGTTCTATGTATGTCTCTCTCATATTTCAGACTGTCCTTCAATGTCAGGAAACCCTTGGTGGTCTGTTCATGCTTAAGAATGAGGAGATGAAAAAGCAAGTGGGGAACTATATACACGTTGAGGGAAAGCTTTGCTTCATGATGAACAGGTGGGGCCAATCATTATGCCAGAGTTTCCCAAATGGCCGAATTTCTGTAGTCTTGTTCTAGGCTTCCAATATCCACATCAGATGCCCTTATTCTCTTCTGAGACTTCATTTCATTCTTTGGACAAAGAGCACTCCACTTGTTGTTTGTCTGATTGGATTTTGCTTTGGCTTTTATTTTTCACTTGCTCAGGGAAGGCCTAGCTGCCAGATATTCTGTAGCTAGGGGCAGAGGTGGGAGTCAACCCTTCCACACACAACCTTTGAGTCAATCTCCCTGTCGCAGGTGTACCCTCGTTCTGTAGGACATGATATCGCCCAGTCCCAAGTCTCTCCAGAGTTCCACAGGGCTAGGGGATCGTACTCTCACTCAGTTCCATCCACCTTTCCTAACGACCACCGCTTGGGTCTTCTCAGTGCTGCCCTTCCTTGAGCATCCTTCCTCACTCACGGTTACATCATTCAACTCATATTGTGCATAAATGTGTTTGAATGTCTAATTTTCTGATAGCCTTTATTCATGGTTGTGGGTTTGTGTTCTTTTTATTTCCCTACCATCATTTTGATGAGGAGGGCTCGAAGATAAATAAATACTAGCCTATCCTCTTGATCAAATACCGTGATTTTTTAAAAAGCCTCATTGAAGGGCTAGAATATAGAATGGGGTGGAAATACACAGTTTTAAAATGAGCACATTTTTGTGTGATTTGCATTTGGAGCAACTCAGAGTCACAAAAGAGGAAAACTCACTTCTCTGATGATTACAATATTATATCCTGAAAACTCCTGGATTCCTCTGTAAATGCAGGAACTGATGATACCAACGGCAATCGTGGTCATAACATAGGCAACAGCATATTTATGTTTTCCCAGCACTTTATGGTTTTTCAAAACACTTTTACGTGCACTGTCTTGCGTTACAGACCCCATTTCCCCTACCAGCATTATGATCTCCGTCTTAAGCTAAGGAAAATCACAGAGACCAAGGATTTGCCAAAGATTACGCAACAAGCCCCGTTGACCACTACAACTCCACCTCCTCTTTGTTAGCGGTTTGCATTGTAGCGACTACGGTGGGTGGCTGAGCTTAGTGCCAGATAACTTGCGTGACTTCACATGATCTGAAATCTTTACTTCTCAGCTAAGTAGCTCGGGAGGAATTTAATACTCCTCTCTGGTGGAAGGTTTCCGGAAACAATGAGTTGTCGCTGTGTGAACAAAGCCTGTGCTCTTTCACTTGGCCTACGACAGAGAACCGTATACCCACTGAACTTCCAATTCCATTGTGCCGCCGAAATCTATACTTTCAGGCCTGTGCTTTTGCATTTTCCTCTGAATTATCACCTGAGAAAAAGTTCTTATATCTTTACACGTTCATTTGTGTGTTAATACAATAGGGCCTGTGAAAGATGGTATCAGGTACCAGGTCAGCGTGAACCTACTGTTGGAATCCATGTCTGGAGAGAGAAAGTTCCACATTCCCATTGCTGAGCCTCAAACCAGTGAAATGCAATATTAGGCTTTTGACCTCACGTCGAGATTACTAAGGAGATCTCCTCAAATGCAGACATGCTTATACTCTTCCTAATAATTACTGGCATCAGTTGCATTTTCATGGTTAATACAATCAGTAAATAATTGTAATCTAGTTATGGAGCGTAACTATTCAATGTGGGAACATTTGTAATAAGATACAGAAAAGAAGAAAATGAGTCACAGGCGATAACATCAGGTAGGGTGTATCCCTAGCTTTTAGATGGATGGATAGAATTAGAGAGAGAGAGAGAGAGAGACTCAATTATATACGTATATACACCTATGTTACAAAACTGTGTGGATAAGTGGCCTGCATTTAACTACATATTAAGGTCACATTGTTCACACTGTTTTGAAATATTTCCTCAGACATATAGTCGTCTTCTACATCATTTACAATGTCATCCTAGGGTTTCATCTTCATTTATTATTTCTTTTTTCTTTTCTTTTCTCTTCTTTTCTTTTCTTTTCTTTTCTTTTTTCTTTCCTTTCCTTTCCTTTCCTTTGTTCTTTTCTTTTCTTTTCTTTCTTTTCTTTTCTTTTCTTTTCTTTTCTTTTCTTTTCTTTCTTTTCTTTTCTTTTCCTTTCTTTTCTCTTTTCCTTTCCTTTCCTTTCCATTCCTTTGTTCTTTTCTTTTCTTTCTTTTTTCTTTTCTTTTCTTTCCTTTCCTTTCCTTTCCTTTCCTTTCCTTTCCTTTCCTTTGTTCTTTTCTTTTCTTTTCTTTCTTTTCTTTTCTTTTCTTTCTTTTCTTTTCCTTTCCTTTCTTTTCTCTTTTCCTTTCCTTTCCTTTCCTTTGTTCTTTTCTTTTCTTTCTTTTCTTTTCTTTTCTTTCTTTTCTTTTCTTTTCCTTTCTTTTCTCTTTTCCTTTCCTTTCCTTTCCTTTCCATTCCTTTGTTCTTTTCTTTTCTTTCTTTTTTCTTTTCTTTCCTTTCCTTTGTTCTTTTCTTTTCTTTTCTTTTCCTTTCCTTTCTTTTCTCTTTTCCTTTCCTTTCCTTTGTTCTTTTCTTTCTTTTCTTTGCTCTTCTTTTCTTTTCTTTTCTTTTCTTTTCTCTTCTCTTCTCTTTGCTTCTCTTCTCTTCTTTTCTTTCCTTTCCTTTCCTTTCCTTTCCTTTGTTCTTTTCTTTTCTTTCTTTTCTTTTCTTTTCCTTTCTTTTCTCTTTTCCTTTCCTTTCCTTTGTTCTTTTCTTTTCTTTTCTTTTCTTTTCTTTTCTTTTCTTTTCTCTTCTCTTCTCTTCTCTTCTCTTCTTTTCTTTTCTCTTCTTTTCTTTTCTTTCTTTTCTTTTCTTTCTTTTGAGAGAGAGAGAGAGAGAGAGAGAGAGAGAGAGAGAGAGAATGCACACGAGCAGGGGAGGGGCAGAGAGAGGGAGAGATGGAATCCCAAGCAGGCCCCATGCTGTCAGCGCAGAGCCTGACGCAGGGCTTGGACCCATGAACTGGGAGATCATGACCTGAGCTGAAATCAAGAATCAGACACTCAAGTGACTGAGTCACCCAGGAACCCCTTCAGTTATTTATTTCTCCTATTATAGAGGAAAAAATACAAATAAAGCAATGTGGGAGATCAAGGTAAAGTAATTTCGATGGTCTCACTAGGAGTCTCCAAAAGACATTAAACTAGTACTTTTGAACCATGAGTTAATTTTTTTTTAGGACACAATCTATATGATTCAGCGCCCTAGAAAGGTCATCTCTGAGCTGTTTTTCCGGTTAGATTTCTTTTTCTAAAAGTAGGCGACAGTGTGTTGCCCTGGAAGCAATGAAAATGATCCGTTCGATATCTTCATGTCTTCCTGTCAGTTATTGACTAGACCTTCTCATCTCAGTCTTCTTAGCAAGTTAAATCATTAATTGAACTACCACTTATTGAGTCTTGAGCTCTTGGGCTAGGAATTCTGGATATGGAGAAAACTAACAGCCAAATAAGCGAAACATGAGTGGGCTCATTGGAAGCTTCTAGTCCGGTGAACAAGTCACTGGTGATTTCTGTGGATCACGGCTCCCCAAGTCTTGGCACGCAGAGAAAACTATCATATTGTTACAGTAGATTAGGACAGATAGACAAGGCTGAGTTGATCACGTGGGGCTTAAGCCTTCCTGAGGGCTGAAAGCTGAATACCTCATCAGGCCTGATCATGCCTGTTACCATTCCCACCACACCGACCGCCCCGGTATAGTAGTTGACGAGCTCTCCAACGGTGAGCTTTCTTTTGGGGGGAGGGCAAGAAGAAACTCTTGGTACGGGACGAACCTTGCGTGGTCAGTTGTGGAAAGAAAAACAAAAGTGAAAGTATAATAAAATCCCGAAGAAGGAGAATTCGGTTTGCTTCCTGTTTTTGTCTGTTTCGTTGTTTTAGGCCCTTTAATGAAGTTTTTGCCTTCCAGCTCTTGCTGAGCTGGAAGTAAGTGAATTTGTGAGCATATTCAGGGGTCCACATTTATCTTATCTTTCTGTTCCCATGGAGGATTTAGGCCTAAATTATCCTTGGTCGACGGGTGACTATTCAATTGCTACCATTTCTTGAAGCTGCATTTTTTCCCCTCTTGGTATGAGTTTTTTAGAAGATTGCATTTGATGAACAAATAAAAGTCTACGTCTTTCTCCAGTTCTATCCGTGGGAATAATTTCTCACTGATAAGAGGACTGATCTTTGTGGCTCCATGAAATCTTGGTGGTTGTATTATGACTTGTCCTTTAAGCACATGACTGGTGACACCATTTCCCCGGTGGGCGGAACCTTCCTTCTTTATTCTGGAAGAAAATCAGGATAGCATCGGCACAATCAGAGTGCTTCCTGAACCTAAGTCTCTAAAAGTACTGTTGTGTAGAGGATGGGGTCTCATCAAGTTATCGGAGCAAAATCAAAGCTGTCGACTACAATAGAACTCAAACCTTCACTGTATTAGTTATCTATTACCGCATAAAAAATTACATCCAAACACAGCAAATTGTGGGGCATGTGCGGGGCAGGACTGCTGGAGCATCTTACCTGGTGGGTCTGGATCACTGCCTCCACCTGAAGATGTAATCATAGGGGTGGCTAGCTTGACTGGAGTCATTTGATGCTTGACTGGAGCTGATTCTGAGGTGGCTGGCAAGTTTGTGCTAGCTTGTAGCAGGAGGCCTAAGTCCTTCACCACATGGACCTTTCAAGGGCTACTTTTATCCTCATAACAGGGCAGCTGACTTCCTACAGATTGCTCGGAGAGAGAGAGAACAAGACAGAAGCCATAGTGAATTTTATGATCTAGTTGAGTTGTACCATTTCTACAGTATCCTCTTTACCACCCAGTCAGCTCTATTTCATGTGGGATGAGACCATATGAGGGTGTGAATGCCAGGAGGTAAGATGAGCTGGATGTTATTTTGGAGGCCGGCCGTCATAGTCTACCTTCTGTCCCTAATGATTCATGGGCAAAACACACTCCCTCCTTCCAAAGATGCCCCTCCAAATATCATCCCATTGGCATCAGCTCAAAGTCTGGAACCTCGTCGTCTAAATCGGGTCCAGGTGTAATTCGTTAAGCGCAGTGTTGTTAATACCATTCTTCTCGATCTAAAGACCTGTGAGCTAAAGAGGCGAGTTATCTTCCTCACGCATGTACAATGGCAGGACCGGCAGAAAACAATTGCTGTAGACACTCCTGTTCATAAAGGGGGAAATGCAAAGCACATGGCAGTCAAGGGACCATAACAATTCTAAAACCCAGCAGGCACAGGGTGATAGTTTCTTATCTGGATTTAAGGACGAGGAATAATTCCTCATATGGCTTTGGGGTCTGCCCTCTGAGCTCTTGGTTATACCCTCTGAGTCACTGTTCCTTTTACGTGGACGATAGCTCATGTTTCTTCTTTTTAAATGTTTATTTATTTTATTTATTTTTGAGAGAGAGCACAGTGGGAGAGGGGCAAAGGGGGCAGGAGAGAGAGAATCACAAGTAGCCTTCACACTTAGCATGGAGCCTGGAGCAGGGCTCAATCTCATAAACCGTGAGCCGAAATCGAGAGTCGGATGCTCAACCGAGCCACCCAGGTATCCCGATAGCTCATGTTTCTATCTTCACAGTATTTTCAGTCTGCATTTGGTGGTATAACTCCGGATTCATAGACTTTTTTTCCCTTTGGTACTGTCTCTGTCCCTTACAGTCCGAGCTGATAATGTATCTGCCAATACTATTCTCTTGAAAACATTGTGAGTCTATTGTTAATGTCACTGGATGGGGTGCCTGGGTGGCTCAGTCAGTTAAGTGTCCAACTCGATCTCAGTTCAGGTCTTGATCTCAGCATCGTGAGTTCAAGTTCTGTGCTGGGCATGAAGCCTAGTCAAAAATAAATAAATAAATACATACATACATACATACATATAAAAAAATAAACTAAAACAAAGATTAAAAAGGAATGTCACTGGAGCTGATTCCATTAGACATAGCCACATTCCAAATGTGTTTGAGATAAGCCCTTTTCTACCTTGGGTTTTTGCTAAAACTGCTGAGGGACAACCTTAACCTTCTCAGGAGCCCTGTGGTTTGAATGGTTTTCGAGGTACCACCCTAGATATTTCTAAGGTCTGAACAAAGGATTTGATAGCCACACCCTCGGCTTTATGTTTATACCATGTTTTCCCAAGAAGGTTCTGAATTTGCTTTTTACCTGGGAACCATTTCTTAATTTTAGCCCCATTTGTCATCTGCAGAGAATGGAATTTCCAAAACCAGTAAGTCCTGGCTTTTTTTCTTTCTTTCTTTCTTTCTTTCTTTCTTTCTTTCTTTCTTTCTTTCTTTCTTTCTTTCTTAATGATTCTTCTTTAGCTTACCTCTCTTTTCTTGCTCTTTATGATTGGAAGCAAGAAGAAACCAAATAACGTCTCCAACACTCTGGCTGCAAATCTCCTTTGCTAGATCGTCCAGCTCATTAGATACATTTTCTACTTTCTAAATCACTGCAGGCAACGGGGCCATTACACCACGGTTCCATTACACCACAGGCAATGCCATTGCATAGCAAGGATCTCATTCCTCTGCTTTCCAGCAGCATTTTCTTCGTACTCTTGCCAACACAGTCTCCTTGAAGGCTAACAGGATTCTGCTAGCAGTCTCTTTGAGCCGCTTTAGGGTTTCACTAATACTCTCGCCCGAAGTTCTTTCAGCTCCTGCCCACTGCTTGGTTTGAAAGCCACAGCCATATTTTTAGCATGTATTTTGTTGTTGTTGTTGTTGTTGTTGTTATGGCAACATTCTGCTTCTAGGTACAAAAGTCTGTATCAGTTATCTGTTGCCACTTAACAAATAACCCCCAAGTACAGAGGCTTAAAACCTATTATAAACCTTTACTGTGTCACAATTTTTATGAATTTGGAAATCAGGAGTGTCTTAGCTGAATGATGCTGGCCTAAGGGTTCTCCTGAGGTTGCAGTCAGGATGTCAGCTTGTTGCAGTGATCTGAGGGCTTGACTGTGGCTGGAGGATCTATTTCAAAGTTGCCACACTCAGGTGGCTGGTTGGTGTAGCTGGCTACTGGCAGGAAGCCTCCGCTCTTTACCACGTGGCCTGCTTGAGTGTTCTCATGACACGGCAGGTGATATCCTTCAGAGTGAGCGATCCAAGAGAGAAAACGCAGTGCCTTTTTTGATCCAGTCTCAGAAGTGACACTCCATTATTTCTGCGATATCCTGTTGGCTATACAGATGAGCCGTATTCAGCGTGGGAGGAGACAACCCAAGGCTGTGACTAGCAGGGAGGCAAGAATCATCAGGAATTAATCTTGGAGTCTGGCTACTACGTTCACCTTTCTGTGCCACTAAGTAGTAATAAAGGTTGAAATTTCAGCTTCCTGGGACCCATATATTAGCAATCACTTCTTAAAAACACGTAAGAGTCGAGACAAACTGTGTATCCAGAGGCAATCACTTGCTACTCTTGTTAGCTGTGTGGTTTTTTTTTTTTTTCAATTTTTAGATGTCTAAATAACATGTCTATAATGCTCCTTTGATTTTTTTATTTTTAATTATCTATTGATTGCAACTAAGGAAAATGAATATTTAGCTCCTCCATAATCCCCCTCCCCAGCATCATCTGAATATCCGTACTTAATTTTGATTAGTTTTTAAAATTCAGTCTTTATCATACGACCACACAAATACAAATCATGGCAATCAGGTAGTATTTTATGCTTCCTGTTACTTTCTTTGACTTATTTTTATATCGTACCTTAGAGTTAATTATTGTGTTTTTTTTCTTGTTTCGTTTTCTTTCATTCTAACAATAATTGATCTCCAAATTCTTCCCCTTGTTTAAATTCTTCTTAATTTCAAATACACTAGGCATTTCATCAACACCACCTGTAGCTTGACTACAACTTCGTGAGAGACCCTGAGCCCAAGCCACCCAACTGGGCTGCTTCTGGATTTATGACCATCAAAAACCGTGTCAACCTGTAAGCGTTTATTGGCATGTCCTGCTAAGTTTAGGATTGGTTTGTCATGTGGCAACAGTTAACTAATACAAGAAGTGTTGTTTTTCACTTCTCCCTCTTTTTTTCCCCCTTTGACGACTTAACAGGATCATCTCTTCTAATGTCTGGAATTTCATGATAATATGCCCTCTGTGGATATGATTGGGAATTTTACAGAGTTTTCACCTCCCTGTAAAATCTGTTTCCTCCACTTTCCTTCCTTCTTTCTTCCTCCCTCCTCTGTTCTTTGCTTTTTTTTTTTTTTTTACCTCCTTTCCCTCCTTCCTTTCTTCCTTCCCTTCTGTTTTCCTTCTCTCTTATTTTCCCTCTTCCTTTCTGAGTAAAGGTTTTCCTCATAATCTGGTGATCCTTTCCTGTCTGCTCTTAGTTTAGAGGAGACACTAAATGGGTCGTCAGGGGTTCTGAGCACATCGGGGTGGCTTGTTGACCGTGGGCCTCTTTGTAAGGAAACCTGGCTGAGCTGTTTCATTGGAGAATCCAAGTCAGTATCTCCAGCTCTTATCTGTTGGGCTGGTTCATTCCCCAGGGGAACTGTCAGTCTCATACCTTGGGTATAATCATTCTGCCTTCTACTGGCCTGCACTAAAACCCTGATTTGACCACTTACTAATCACGTGATCTTGGTAAAAATAACCTCTCTGAGCCTTGATATCTTCGTATGTAAGATGCAGGATATTATGAATCTGCCTCTACCTAACCGTCGCAGTTTTGTGAGGATCATATGAGTTAATATGCATAAAGTACTCAGAACAGCACCTGCCACAAAATGAACACAAAACAGGTACTGGACGGTATCATCATCGTCCTTATCATCCTGTGCTCAGTAGATCTGGGTTAAGGAAGAAGCTGGGGATCTCAGCATTTAATATATCAGCCAAATTACTCCCATTATCTCCAGTAAGGTATCCCTGTCTTCAACTACTTGGTGCCCCCCAGTCTGGAGGCTCACTGTATTAGCCTTTTCAGAGAACGGATCTGTAGTGTTCAGCCTGTGTGGGCGAGGGGCAGTCAGTTGACTGTGTAGGTGGGGGAAGGGGTCTAGATCTTAAGTTAGTCTTCTGTTCACAGCACTGACATCTCTGTAACTCCCAGGGGGTCTGCTGTTCTCCATCAGGCTGTCCCTGACTTACTCCTCTCCTGGCTTTGGGTTCTGATTTCTTAGGCCTGCTTGTCTTTCTGCTTCAAGCTTCTAAAATTTTGGTTTTTGTGACTTTTTCTATTTTTCCTTTGTCTTGTGACTCTGTTTTTTATTTATTTTTTATTTTTTCAGATGTCTCTTTATTTTCGAGAGAAAGAGAGAAAAACAGTGCAAGCAGGGGAGGGGCAGAGAGAGGGAGACACAGAACTACCATGTTAACTGGGGGTTGGGAGAGACAGGATGAAAATTCACTCTGCCTCTAACTGAAAGTCTGAAATAGGCTTATTAAAGAAGTATTTTCAAAAGCAACAAAAAATTAAGTGAATGTCATGCTTATTTTGGATTTCTTGGCACTGTGGAAGAGAGCAGATGCGTGAGCAAACCATAATGGTGGGGGTGATGTTCACAACTGTATTCGCATGCGGGCAGATGTCTCCATTGCTCTGATTCACAGAACTCCTTGCACTTGGAATTATTCACCATCTGTCTCCTGTTACATTGTAAGCTCCATGCGGGCAGGTGTCTTCATGGTGTATTGTTATAGGATTTGGAACTTCAAAAATAACAAGGATCGTCGTCGTTATCATCACCCTCAGTGTAGCAGAAGCAGTAGTCGTAATAAAAACACAACTAAGTTCACCAAGTATCTACCACCGGCTAGGTGCTGTTGTAAGCTCTTTGTATATAGTGACCCGCTGATTACTCATAGTGACTTTGAAGTAGCTAATATCATAACCCCCACAGATGAGGAAATCAAGGCTCAGAATCACTTGCTCACTTGCCCATGGCCTGTAGTTAGCAAGGGGAAGAGGCACGATTTGAAATTCCCAGAGGCTGCCTTCTAAGCACAATGCTGTTCTGTTTGTTGTTGAATAACTAAAGGTAGAGTCCTTCAAGCAGAACAGCTTTATCTGGGGGAAAAACAAATATGGCTCCACGCTAATGGTTGCTTCATCCGTTTCATAAGTTTGTAGGCTACCCTATGTTAAAAGCAGAATTTATTTGAGATACAAAGTGGTTTCCTGCTGAACTTTAGAATGCAGGTGAGCATATAGTAAAATGAAATGCATTTAAAATATTAATAGACCAAACGTAATTAAATAGCCCAAGTGGTAATTACAATTGAAAACAAGATTTCCTTTGATAAAGCTTTGTTACTAGCCAAGAATTAATAACAAGGGGGGCAGTGGGTCCATGTGGGACTCCTTCTGTTTGGAGAAGGGGAAACCCCATTAACTTGTTTTCTTTCTCTTGAGAATGATTACAGAATTGTTTTGAACACTGCCCAAATCTCAAACCCAGTCGTAATCTATGCAACGAGCATGATCTATAAATAGACTTTACAGTTCTTATGGGTGAACTTGGTTCTTGTACAGTCCTTGAAACTTGGCCCAGGGCTCGGCGCTGTGCAGAAACTTAATAAATATTTGTTGATGCATTGGTACATTGCTGAATTGACCTCTGCTTGGTCCCTTACCGAGGCTGCTCCATTAAATTATAATGATTTATGGGGAGAAGGCATGTCGCAAAGCACGTGATGTCAGCATTTGTGCCATCAGGTGGACATAGACAGCGTAAGCTTTTTCTCTGCCTGAGCCTACCTTCCAGGGGCCATGGATTCCCTCTCAAAATAAAGGAGGGAGACTCAGTGTTGGGACCGTTTCACTTCTGAGGATGTTCATTTTGGGTTTTTGGAAATAGCTCTGGCTGAAATAAAGTACGGAGAGGGCAAGTTGCAGATTCCTTTCCCATGATGTTGCTCTTCCTATGAGGTAGTTCAATTCAAGCGTAATTGTATGTCAAATCAGGGCAAAGCGATCATAGTTTTTCCTCTTAACAATTTTCTGTCTTGATGCTATCTTTGCAGTTTTGAAATTTGTCACTGAACACCCAGGACTAGAAATTACGTGCCACATTTACATAGCTGGCTTTATGTATTCCCGACAGTCTCGGAACGTGTCCTTCAGTTTGAAAACACTCCACCTCTCCGGGACATGGGGAGGCTCATGTTCCTCAGCAGACCCCCGTCTCCTTGTCATGCCGTGCATAGGTCAGATATGGCACGGGAAGATGGTCCTTCCCACTGGAAAACCAGTTTCTGATTCATTCAGCCCTACCCCAACACCCACCTCAACGCCATGCTTCCCTCCTTAAAAGCAGGGATCATAAGGATCTATTTAACATGCGGTTTGCTTCTCTAGGTCCTTACTCTGCATCGGCATGGACCGCTGGCAGGAGGCCTCCTACCCATGGCTGCCCAGGTCTCTGGGACTTTCTCAATTGCATTTACATGCAGATTGCATCCTTGTCCTCCACAATGCTGCATCTGGCCTTGCATAATAAAATGCCAGCAGCCCCTTCCTATCAGCTGTGGACGTTGTGTTGCGTCCCAAAGCAGAGGAAGCTGCCCAGGATGCTTTCTCCTTGGATTCTTTCTGAAAAGAAAAGAACACTCTGCTGTTCCTCATAGCCTTGGACTTGGAGTGGTCCCTCTTGTGCTCCTTCTAGGAGCTGCCTAGAACCTTAGGTTTGGCCGCCTTGCTCGTAACTTAACATCTCGGGGGGGGGAGACCGGTGGCAGGGCTCTGTAAGTGGGCTGGCAAGCATTTGGTGCTGCCTAGAGTCATGTGGCTGCAGCCCGAGGTCTTAGCGGATGGTGACTGTTGTCTCATTTTAGGCCATCAGTCACCTTCTAGCAGATGCGCTCCCAGTGGTAGAAGGAGCTGACGTCAGTGTGGAATGTGGGTAAGCCCAGGAAAGGGATACTTAGCACCTAGAGTAAAACAATGCACAGGGTGCCCCTCACTTCATAATTGGAAGCCAGGTCATCTGGCTGAAGGTTCACGAGCTGGCCGAGGGTCTTGGAGCCACCTTTGATTGCCTGTGTTACCTTGGGGGAGTCATGTCTCTGTCATCAGGTTCCTTATCTGTAAAATACAGGCCGTCAGACCCTCATGGTTTTTGTAAGAATTATAGAGATACACAAAGTAAGCCTGGCTCCTGGAACACTGCAGGTGTTCAATGAAGAATTGTGTTTTTACGTACCAAAGGAATTGGACGCTATTATAAGTGTTACTGTGAGTGATAAAGTGTATTATTATTACTGTAGAGGGTTTGGCAAATAAATTCAGACTACCTTTAAATTGCAGTGAGTTCAACTTTTTAAGCCTTCCCAGCATTTTAGCCATATTTACTTAGGTACACTTGGCATGCTAATTACAAATATTATCTGTTATTAAAAGCCCATACTTTGGCTTTCTTCACTTACGTTTGATGTATTTCCAGTTTTACATACTTGGGAACCTACTTGCTTTTTTCTTTAATTTAGTCTTTAAAAGGGATATTTTAGAGGCACCTGGGTGGCTCAGTGAGTTAAGCACCTGACTTCCGCTCAGGTCATGATCTCACACTTCGTGAGTTCGAGCCCCACGCTGGGCTCTCTGCTGTGAGCACAGAGCTAGCTTGGGATACCCTATCCCTCTCTCTCTGCCCCTCCCACTGTTTCTCTCTCTCTCTCTCTCTCTCTCTCTCTCTCTCTCTCTCTCACTTTAAAAAAAGTGACAAAGGATATTTTATGGACTTAGCTAGAACATGAAGGGTAGGTTGCAGATTCTGTGTGAACCACCACATGGCCAGAGCGCACCCGGCACTGTGGGAGGTGACAACGATGTGCCAGGACTTAAGGTTGCAACCTCCAGGATTCTCAGACTCGACCATCAAAACGCAGTTCATGGAGAGCCAAGGAACTAGGACCCCTCCCCCCGAGTCAGGACAGGGCTGGAACGTTCTTTGAAACCTTGTGTTTTGTCATAAAATTTCATGTGAATGTTGTACTCACTTCCATATTTCATCCCTGCTTATTTTATCAGAGAAAGAATGGTCAGCCTCTGTCCATCCTCCCAACCCCCGAAAGGGCCTGAGACAGAGCACAAGCCATGTGTAGTCCCACCACAGGGGACCAGTAGTCTCATTTGAAAAGTGGGGCTAAGCTATTGCTCTAAACACAAAGGTGGAACCCGGGAATGTAGGAGAATGGCATGAGGCGTGGCGGGCAGAGGGGGGCTGGGGAAGGGAGTAAAGCGGGGAAAGATCTTGGGGTGCAGATCTGGGCTGGGATCGGGGCATGGAAGGAATAGGGCGGCCAAACCTATGAGCCACAAAATCCACCGTTAGATACCCATCCGGTCTGAACGGCCCTGAGCCGTCAAATGGGGATGGAAATGAATTGGTTTCAGGAGTGAAGTCAGCCTCCCACGGATGGAGAACACGTTCCTTCAGGACCACAGCTACGATATTCAATCTTCTGTCACCGTAAGGTTGACGTGCCCTTGGTTCCACTGCCTCCTCCTCTATCCAGGGTCCATTCTCTCACTGTGGGTCTTTACCTGGACAATGACATTCAAATGAAAATCGGTGCGTTTTGCCCAGGCAAGTCTTCTGGCTACATGATTTTGTCCTAATCCATTTCTCACAGGGCGACTTTACTGTAATTCATTCCCGGGCAGCTTCTATTAGGTTGAAGTGGAGTTGGCCTCGGTTACGCTGGGAGGCAGGCAGCCCATACGAGAGAGAGGGAGCACCTTTTGAATCCCAGCGGAACCACGTGCAGATAGGTCGCGGCTAGCTGTGACGGCGGCGGGATGGGGAGTTCTTTTTGCTCCAGGTGGAGTTGGCGGGGCCCACGGAGGGAGACGGGAAAGTGAAAGCACCTATTGTCTTTGTGCAAATGGATACTTGCCCGCCGTTTGCTTGCGTGAGAATATTCTGGGCAAGGTTCCAGTGAAGGTTGCCTTTTGTGCTGATTCTGAAGGAAATGGACGAGATTGGCAGGCACGCAGCTTTCTCATTGCCGTGGTGGATGTGGATGGTGTCAGTTACGGGCCACGGGACTGTGTTGCTTGAATACCGAACTCTTGGGATCCCAGGGCACTCACTTCATAGACTTAATGTAGCAATAGATTGTTATAGCCTTTGACCCAGGTAGATGTGTCCATTCAGTGCAGGGGGGAGAGCCAGAGGGCCATGGAGCCTTTCACAGAGGGTAGTTTTATGGCCATGGCCAAGTTACTAAAACTGTTGAGCTTTAGTTTCCCCAGGAGAAGGATGGAGCCAGTAGGGCTAAAGCATGAGTTGTAGGGGATGAAATGTGATGATACATCCCAAGTGCCCAGCACGGTGCTGGACATTCAGTGAGTGCTTAAAAAATAGCAGCTGCCATGATGGGTCCTGGTGGTGTTTCTGTTGTTACCGCCACCTTCCTCTGAGCGAGGCATGGAAAAAGCCAACCTAAAAAAATATCACAGTTCCTGTGCAGCCTTGAGAAATAAAAGTCAAACGGTGTAAGTAGTACAAAGAACTGCAGATGTGGAACTTGTATTAAGTAGATTCTCTTGGTACAGAAAGCGGTATGAGCCAGCTTAAGGAAAAAGAGGGGATTTATCATGCAGGGTGAGGGCAGGAGGCAGCTTGGTCTCAGATGGACTGAAGCCAAAGATAGGAGAGGGGGCAAGGCTGGATGCTGCTGTGTGCTGCTCTGTGGGTCCTGGCCATTTCGTTCTCCCTTCCTTCTCTCTTTGCTTCTCTAGCTGCCTTTCCTTCCAGGCTGTACAGTAGACCATGGCCGTCCGTTCAAACAATGTTCCCACGTTGTATGTCTCAGCCTCTGTTTCAGAACGCTGGACAGTGTTGGTCAGGCCCAGTTGTCTGGGAGAGAAATGAAAAGGGTGTCATGGTGGACAGGCAAACGCAGGGCTGTGAAACGGGTGGGGGTTGATTCCCAGCGAGCCTCTGATGCTTTGAGAGCTGCCCTCTGCAGCAGGGCCAGGTAAGGACTAGGTGTGTTCCGAGCTCATGGGATTTATGCAGTGGCCATCATGGACTACTGCACCACTAATCATGGTGATGGTAGCTGAGCACTATCACTGAATACTAACTGAATACTAACTCTAGGCCAGGCACTGTTCTAAGACCTTATTTGCATGAATTACTTTCTGCTTCATTACTGTGAAGCAGACATGGCTTTATCTCCATGTGAGAGCTAAGACAAGTGATACCCAGAGATGTAAAGTCACCTCCCCAAGTGTGTACAGCTAGTAACATATGGAGGCAGGATTGTAACTCAGGATGTCTGACTCCAAAGCCCATGCCTCTTTTTTTTTTCATTTTTTAAATGTTTATTTATTTTTGAGAGACAGAACACAAATGGGGGAGGGACAGAGAGAGAGGGAGATGCAGATTCTTCAGCAGGCTCCAGGCTCTGAGCTGTCAGCACAGAGCCTGATATGGGATTTGAACTCAGGAACTGCAAGATCATGACCTGAGGTGAAGTTGGATGCTTAACCGACGGAGCCACCCAGGTGCCCCCAAAGCCTATGCCTCTTAAAAGGTTTCCCCCCTTCAATGGGAGGCAGGCTGGACCTCCTCCGAGCTTCTCTCTGGCCATGGTTTTGGGTTTCTAAGACCCTGATCGTATTTATCTTCCAGGGTGTGGCCTGAACCATGCTCCCTCTCCAGGAGTCCCTCCTACCCCCCATTGGCCTGTAGCCCATTGGTCCTCGAGCCCAATGGGCTCCAGCAGGGCCCGATTCTGTCACTGCCTTGCCTGACTTGTCCACACCACTGCACACATTGTCACCCTTCTTGCCATCACTTGTACTGCGATAGTGTCACCCACAACATAACCCCAGGTCTCCTGCAACTGTATCCCTTTAAAGAAGCTGGTGGTAGATTCATTACCAGCATGTAGAGTCTTTGGTGCTAAGAGTTCATTTTGTTGCTTACTGTTAAACCTGACCAGTGACGGAACGTCTGTCTCTTTCATTGGTGCCAACATGACATGTTGGATCCTACCTGTGTTTCACTGTAAGACCAACCCCAGTCTCACGGGCAACACTATCATCCTTACAGGTTCCAGTATCGAATTTCTATTTCTAGGTGTGTGATCTTGAGCTGGTTGCCCAACCTTTTTTAAAGAAAAATGTGGTAAAATATACATAAAATTTACGATGTCACCGTTACGATGAGTGCAACTCGGTGGAATTTGGTGCACATGCAATGTTGTGTCACCCTCACCGCCATCTAGTACCAGAGTATTTTCATCACCACAGAACAAAACCCCATCACTCCCTCCTCCATCCCCGCAGCCCCTGGCAACCGCGGATCTGCATTCTCTTTCTGTAGGTTTGCCTCTTCTGGACGTTTCTTATTAACGGGATCATTCAACATGTAGCTTTTTGTGGCTTCTTTCATTTGGTCTGTCTTCTGAGGTCCATCCATGTTATAGCATGTATAACGCATGTAGCAAGTGATAGCATGGACTCCGTTCCTTTTTATGGCCGCGTAGTATTCTGTTGTACAGACACCACGTTTTGTTTATCTGTTGATCAGCGGGTGGGCATGTGGGCTGTTCGTACCTTTGGCTGTTTGGTTACTGCTGCTGTGGACGCTCACGGACAAATGTTTGCTTGGACGCCCGTTTTCAGTTCTTTTGGTTATATGCCTAAGAGTAGAATTGCTGGTTCACAGGGACATCCTTCAAGTTACTGAGATCCTTCAGCTTTCTGAGTTGAACTTATTGAGAAACTGCCAAACTGTTTCCCACAGTAGCTGCGCCATTTCACATTCCCGCCAGCCACGGATGAGGGTTTCAATTCTCCACATCCTCTCCTCCAGCATCAACGTTTGACTTGCAGAGTGAGTTTTATTATAACGACAGGGGAAAAGATACCTGAATTATTTAGGCTTTATTTATTTAATGAGACCATCTTAAAGCAAGAACTGGAAACTTGTGGGCATTTTAATGCAAAATACATCATAGAATTTGAGATACATGAAAAGCAAAGGTTGTTGAACATGTAGGGATAAATTTGATCATTAGTTCATATCTATGGACCATGTAAATGACAAGATCATAAAATCCATGGAGCCTCTTGTGGTGAGGCTGTGCTCCATGATGTGATTCATTTGGTATGTTTTTCTATAAAAATGTACAGGAGCCCATCCCAGTGACATCTGGACTTGCCTGCATAAAATGAGCGTTTAGGGTCATATTATTATTATTTCATGTTCTATACTTCATCTGATCTATAAAAATAGAGGCACAGTACAGTAAGCTGTTATTTCTCTCCTAAAAACATTAAGAAATTTTATGCGTCCTTTCTATTTTTGCTAATGACACAAAATGTTGAAACTTGTTATTTTTTTTCTTCCGTCAGCCCATGAATGTGCCATGCTTATCCGAAACCTAAATAAATACTCATTAATGTACAGTGCGATTCAAATGAACACTTTGTATACAGAATCGTGCTAGAGAAATACGTGTTTCTTCAAATCTGTAGACCAGAATAACACGCAATGAATTTAACATCACTTCACATTCAGAGCCGCCGACCAAATAAACTGGTTTTATGACTCAATTTCCTAAACTCGGGTAGGTAAGAAAGCATATATATGGCTCTTCATTCCATAATCCATCATACATTTTAAGAACAGTATTAGTTGGGTGAGACTTTTATATGACAAATGGCGCAGAACGGACATAGTACCTGATGCTAGGATGCGGGGATGGCAGATGGAGCACAGTGGGATGAAGTTGCCTTTTTCTTTCATGGATCCTTTTTTATTTTGGACAAATGTTTGTTTGATCAAGTGCCACCATGTGCCAGGTGCTGTGCTTAGAGCTGGGTGTATAGTGAATCAACACCGTTGCTGGCTTCGTGGAGCCTACAGTTTAGTGACCGACGTTCTGGTTATCTATTGTTGGATAACGAACCATCCCCACACTGAATGGTACAAATCAATACCTCATTATGCTCACAGTTTCATGGGCCAGGAATGTGGATATGGTGGCGAGGAGTGGTTCAGAGTGACGGGGGCCACATTTGGGGTGACTTGAATGGTAGAGACGGCCGGTAGCATGTGTCTAAGGCATCAGTTACGGTGGATGGCTAGATTCCTTGGTTCTGCTCTACGTTGCATCCTCTAGGATTGGAATATTCAAGGTGGCTTCTTTATTCAGATATCTGCACCCCGGCCTGGCGAGCTGCTCAGAAGAACTTAAGCACCTGTTCATGCCCATACAGAACTGGCTGGTCATCTTTCTTTCTCCAGTGGTGTATATGTGCAGGCTTCTTTAAAGCATGGTGGTCTCATGGTGGGCTTACACGGCAGACAGCGTCTCCCAAAGCAAGTGTTCCAAAGTCATGAGCAGGAGCTCCAGGACCTCTTATGATCTAGACTTAGAAATCCCAGAATGTCACTTCCACCTCTCACTCATGGTGAACCATGTCACTAAAGTCAGCCAGACTCACGGGAGTGGATTTATTCTCTACCTGTCAACAGGAGGAGTAACAAATGTCAAGATCATCTTAATCTGCCACAGAGGAAGGCAGGCATTTAAAAAAATAATCACATAAATAATGATTGCAGTAGAAAAAAGTTCAGGCTTCTTCATGGTAATCAGGACTTCTTGACTGCCAGTGACAGAAAATCAACCCAGATGGGCTAATGAAAAGAAGAGAATCTGCTGACCCATCTCACTGAGAAGCCTGTGGCTGAATCCCAGTGTTGTAACGATACGGTCAGGAATCTCTGTTCCCCTATGTCAGCGATAATTCTCTGTTTGCTCAGGTGATTTTATTCTCAGGTGGGTGGGGGTGCGGGGGCCTCAAATGATAACTACAAAGGCTGCCAGCTGCTCCATACTTCTATCAGTTTAGCAATTGCAACCAAAAAAAAAGAGAAGCTACGTCTTTCTTAATGGTTCTAGCAAATGGTCTTGGGGTTAAATCTGATTGGCCACTTGTAGGTCACATGCCTCCTCCTAAGCCAATCAGTTGCCAGGGAAATGAAAAGCTTGGATTGGCCAGGTTTGACTGTGTGTCTATCTCAGGGATCTCAGAATAGGATCAGCCCTACGTGAACTACAAGTGGGGGGTGAGTGTGTCCGCAAAAGGAGAGACAGTTTCTTTTAGGAGAAGACAACAGAAATAGATGCTCACCAGACAAATACACAAAATACCCATTACGCAAGCCTAAAAACACAGGATGGCCTGCCGTGAAGATTAGGTCTACACATAGACGCGAGGGGGTAAGCTATTCCTCCCTGCTGTCCTAGCCTCCAGTCAGTCAACTTGCAGTTATTAAGTTTTCAATGTGTACGAAGTGCCAGACAAGTTGTAACTGGGATCACAAAATGAATAGACAAGCGGGTGACGTAGGGGTTCCAGGGATCTGGGGGCTCATCAAGGAAAAAGAGATGGCCACTAGGTGGCAGTAGCAAACACAGGCTTTCTTGGGTGAGGCTTTGACAGGGTTGGGGTTCCAGGAAGTCCCTCGCAGCAGCAGGAGACCTTCCAGAAGTAAGTGCAGGAGAGGAGGGCAAGGGAGCTGCCAGGGGAGAGGAGAATTCTCGAGAGGACTTCTGCGTCTAGGTGACATCCCGGAGCAGCACCGTGGGGATTCTGTGGGTCAGAGAGCAGTAGTGGCTTAAGAAGCTTTGTGCTACGGGCTTGTCTTATCTATGGCTAGCAGACATTAGGTGCAGTTTTGTAGGGCATGCAAAGCAGATGGGCTCTAAATAGCTAAAAATCTGCTTATTTGGGCTAAATTTAAAACAAGTGGATGTGTAAAAATTTGAGTTTGGCACCTGCTGGGTTTTGAGTTAATGGGTCTCAGCCTGCAGTGAAGAAATAAACCACCCAGGCCAATATGCAGACATCATCTTGGCTGATTTATATTACAAGGAGTTACTAATTATCCTCAATTATAAACATAGTAACTAGTTAACATCAGCAAGTTAAAGGCTTGAGGTATATAAAGTGTGGGATGAGAATCATAATAGCTAAAGTCTTGTACGTACTCATCACGCGACAGACACCGAGCTGCGTGCTTTGTGCAAACCGTCTT
Organism: Panthera pardus; assembly: GCF_024362965.1. Classification (NCBI taxonomy): domain Eukaryota; kingdom Metazoa; phylum Chordata; class Mammalia; order Carnivora; family Felidae; genus Panthera; species Panthera pardus. The sequence goes on along the minus strand of NW_026526666.1, from coordinate 96,559,402 downwards.
ATTTAATTCACAGACAGCTCTAGGAAGTGGTTCCTGTTACTGTCCCCATTTACAGATGGGAACACTGAGGGGTCAAGTCAGTCATTCAGGGTCATACAGGTGGAGGGGCAGACAAGATCGAGACCCAGGCAGACTAGCTTCAGAGCCCACACTCTCAGGCATCTTCAGGGAACTGGGTAACCTTCCCGGCCTGCGTCTTCACCTGTGAAAGTAGCGAGGCTTGCCAGGTGACGCTCCGTGCTCAGCCTGTCACTGTCCTTCTAGGCTTGCTCTGGGTGGTGTCCCAGGTGGAAATCCATCAGTGTGAGCTCCTTGGCTGTGTCCTCCAGGAAGTGGTGAGAATGGATCAAGGGAAACCAGGGGACCAGACCGGCAGCTGGTTCGCTCAAGAAGAGTGATAGGCGTGGGGTGGAGGGTCAGGTGCTATGCAGGGTGGGGGCGGTCTCATGTAGGGATTGTGCGCACAGGCTCTGCCTAGGCATGAGTCCGCCTCCCTCACTGACTGGGTGCGTAATCTTGGGTGACTCACATCATCTGAGTGTCTTCCTTGGTAAAATAGTAGCTAAAACAGTGGCACTCACGTCAGTAGAGTTGTGATTAGATCAGACAGTGCCCCTTAAACACGAAGCCCAGTGCTTGCCAAATAGAGTTGCCCATAGATGTTTGCTGTAATATTTTTACTACTACTAAGTATTATTTTTTTTTTAAGGTTTACTTATTTATTTTGAGAGAAAGAGAGACAGAGGGGGAGGGGCGGAGAGAGAGGGAGAGAGAGAATCCCAACAGGCTCCACGTTGTCGGCGCAGAGCCTGACGTGGGGCTCGAACTCACGAACCACAAGACCACGTCCCGAGCCGGAATCAAGAGTGGGACACCTTAACTGACTGAGCCAGCCCAGCACCCCACCGCTCATTATTCTTATCGGTGTAGCATCTGTGTGACGGAGAGAAGACGTTCGATAGGGAGAGAAGCGTCTGAGAAGGGCTTCAAATCCTAGCCATTTTTAGGACACGGAATGTTTACTGTGTACCAGGCATCCTGCCATCTGCTTGTTTTACATTTGCTAAAAAGAAAAAAAAAGTCTAGACGTGTTCCCTGCCTTTACTTCCATTGTGCCCCACTCAGCAGCAGTTGCTGCTATAAAACCCCACTTGTGGTGTTGTGTCCAATGACGTTATTCTTTCTGGATCCAAAGTGTGGTATCCTGGCAAGATCGTGAGAGCAGCCATTGGAGAATTATGGCCTTGGGTCTCATCCCTGTCACGTAAACCTCTCTGAGCTTCAGATTCCTCATCTATAATGGATCTTTAACAATAACAGCAGCACACGTTGATTAGGAACTTACAATATGTCAGGCACTGTAGGGTATACAATAACTTGTTCAAATTCACCTACTTAGTAAATGTCAGAGCTGGGTATGGTTCGGGCTTCTGACCCTAGGTCCACATTATTAGTGACTCCTCACTCTGCACAAAGGTTTTAAAAGCCCCTGACATGTGATAGGTGCTCAATAAACCGTAATTGTTGTCATTATTATTATTAGAGCTAGTAAGAGGGGCAGGCAGGATTGAGACCCAAGCCAACTGGTTTTAGACCCTGTACTCTCAGGGCACCTGGGTGGCTCAGTGGGTTAAGCATCTGACTTCAGCTCAGGTCTTGATCTCACGGTTTGTGAGTTTGAGCCCTGCATCAGGCTCTGTGCTGACAGCCCTGAGCCTGGAGCCTGCTTCGAATTCTGTTGTCTTCCTACCTCTCTGCCCCTCTCCTGCTTGCATTCTGTCTCAAAAAAAAAAAAAGTTAATAAAAACATTTAAAATTTTATATATATAAAAAAGAATCTCTACTCTCGAACCAGCTGTATTTATTCACTCAGTAAACAATTCTTGGGTGTCTTTGCTGAACACCATCAATAAATAGTGAACAAGATTCTATTCTTGCCTTCAAAGGAGTCACCCTCTAGTCCAGAGACTATGAGACCACATTCACTAGGCTATGCTCCAGTAACTAATAACCCCCAAATACTGGTGCTTTCCAGTAGCAAAAGTTTGCCTTTCCTTCACATGTTTTCTTCATTCTGGGATCTGAGCTGTACTTACAGCAAAGGGGGAAGAATAATAGGGGAACCATAAAATTGCTCTTAAAGTTTCTGCTTGGATATGGCAATAGTTTGTGTCTACTCATGGCTAACGCAAGTCACTTGGAAAAACCTGGTATTATTTAAGGCAGGAAGTATGTTTCTCCACCAAGGAGAGTCACTAGGGAGGGTTCTGTAGGAACAGGTTCAGAGAGGAGCAGTTTTGGAACTAATAATTAAATCTATCACAGTTGGCTTTTTAAGCAATTGTGATATGATACGGTAGGTTCTTTAATGGAAGTGTCTATTCTTTGAGCAGAGGAGGGAGTGCTGACTTCTTTCAATTTGTCTTTTGAATTTAGAACAAAGTGAAGTTTAGAGCATATTTTAGAGCCTCATTTTTCTGGAACAAGAATAGAGAGAGCTATAATAGATGCATTGAGAACCCAAAATTCACTAGCCTAGTTGGAGTAGAAAGCATTGATAGTAATTTCTTCTTTCCAAGAAGTGATGTAAGGAGTTTTGTTGATAGCCATGTCTGCATGTGTATAAGCAAGGGGCTTGGAAACTAGGGTATCCTTGGAATGACTTAGGGAGGCGGTCGTGTTTTTGAGAACCTTATGTCCTTGTATTGGGAGGTAAGGGGGAAGGAAGGCAGAATGGTGGTGGAAAACATGGCGTGAGTCATGCAGAGATTGGCCCTAGACTCTGGGTACGTTATTTGAATGCCTACTCAGTTGCTTTCCTTACCTGTGTCCCAACTTTCCCGTTTGTAAAAAATGTACAGTGTTTAAAAACTTACCCAAAAAACCATTTATTGCTGTTTTTAACTTTCTACCATGGAACTCACCTTAGATCTGGAGCCCACATTTCCACCGATGGTAACTCAGTCACCTCTCATTGAAAACTTAGTATCTTTTCTGGAGAGATATCAGTTAAATTCAGATTGCTGTCTTTACCCTTTTTCCCTTCTTTTTGGGTTCTCAGGAGGCTTATGTATTTTCCTGTCTTGGGCATGTCTATTTGCCCTATGACTCTCCCTCTGGACACCTCAGGACTCAATGGAAATGTCTTCATCCCCAGGGATGCTAGAAAAGACTGTAGGTTGGGCAATGATGGTGGTAAGGCAGTAATGCTATCTCAGATCCTCAATGACTTAAAAGGCCATATGGTTATCATTTCTACTCTAATACTGGATGCCTCATATTGGCATGTACAATGAAACAATGCCCCACCCAACTGCCCAAGGCAGGATGTAAGACATTAAGAAGTCACTTTGGCTTTCAGATCCCCAAATCTCCCTGGGTGTCTCTACTCATCTCCTTTGGAGAACGAAGATTCAGGGGAGGCAGGGATCAGGCCCAATACTTTCTTGTTCATCTCTGTTTTGGCCAAGTTCCTCCCCAGCCCAGGACAGGATTTGAGAGTCTTCCTGTGCAGTGAGGGAGACATCATATCCTGTATTCTTCCTACTATGTGGCTTATAGTTGCGATTCTATGCTCTGTTTCCCAGCTTTGATTCTCCATAGTTCAAAACCACCATTTGTTAATTGTTATTTATTGTTTATTTACTGTAGGAGTCACACTATGCATATCTAACAACACTGTCCACCTTCAGATAATGTAGCACTTTATGTATTTGTGAACATTCTTATTCTTGGGACTGTTGTGTGTTTTACGTTTTTTACATATGTTATCAACCCCACGATACATTATTGTTTTGCCTTAAACCATCTAATATCTTTTAAAATAATTAAAAGATGAGAAAGAAAATGTCTTTGTTACATGTCGCTCCTTTCAAGTATTCTGTTTGTTTTTTTTTTTCATTTTTGTAAATACAAGTTTCCATCTAATGCTCTTTTCCTTCTGACTAAAGAAATTCCTTTCACATTTCTTTTAATGAAAGTCTACTGGTGATGAGTTCTCTCAATTTTTATCTAAGAAAAATCTTTATCTCACCTTCATTACTGAAAGATATTGTTATACAATTCTAGGTTGACAAGTATCTTTTTTCTTTTGGTGTTTTAAAGATGCAAAGATTATCTTTTGGTTTTCAGAGATTCATATGACAAGTCTGACACCTTTCTTACCTTTGTCCCTCTGAATGCAACATGCCTTTTTTCTCTAGCTGGTTTTAAGATTTTCTCACTGTGTGTGTGTGTGTGTGTGTGTGTGTGTGTGTGTGTGTGTAGCAATTTGATTATAATATGCCTTGGTACAGTTTTCTTTGTGTTTATCCTATTTGGGGTTTCCTGAGATTCTCAGATTTGTATGTTTATACTTTTACCAAATTTGGAAAACATTTTGTCCATTATTTCCTCAAATATTATTTTTGTCCCTGCCCCCACCCTACCCCCAGACTCCAAGTATGTGTATGTCAGGCAGCTTTATATTGTCAGAGAGGCTCTATTTGTTCATTCCAGAGAGCTTTATTACCCTCATTTCAAGTTCACTGGTCTTTTCTTCTGCATTGCTTAATCTGCTATTAATCTCATTCAGTAAAATTTCATTTCAGATATTGTAGTTTTCATTCCTAGAAGCTCCATTTGGTTCTGATTTAAATATCCTATTTTTCTCCTCATTATAATCATGCTTTATTTCACAACTCCGGACATGCAAAACGTATCCATAAAAGCTGTTTTAATAGCCATGTTTGCTAATACTATCACTTGTTATTTCTGGGTCTGTTTCTATATACTGATTTTTCTCCAGGATATGAGTCATGCTTTCTTGCTTCTTTACATGTCTGGTAATTTTTTATTGAATTCTGAGCTGGATGAATGTTGCATTTCTTGGGTGCTAGATTTTGTTGTACTTCTATACAAAAAAGAATGCTCCATTTTTTTTTTTTTTCTTTCTGGCAAGTATTTTAGTTACTTGCAGATCAGTTCAATTCTTTCAGGGCTTACTTTTAAACTATTTCTGGATAGGCCTAGAGTAGCCTTTATTCTATGGCTCCTTTAGCTTCATTTCTAAAGCCCGATCCTTCTGGAGTCTGTACCGAGTGTGCCCTGAATTCCGGCGAAGGCCGTCATCCACTTCGGCTGATGAGTACGTGAGCAATTTGTGTCCCTCGGAGATCTCTTAGAATTGTTTGCCTTCCAGCTGCCCAGACTGTAACTCTCCTCTCCTGGAACTGTTTCTTGCCAAGTCACGTAGGGTTTCATCCTACTCAGATACGGGATTGATATTCAGCCAACAACTCAAAGGGACCCCTTTACAGATTTCTAGAGATCTCCGTGCCTTCCTGTTCAGTTCTTTGTCTTGCAAACTGTAGCAAGAGTAGCCTTCCCAGCCTCTGCCTTCTCAACTCAGTGAGACCACCGGGGCTGTCCTTGGGCTCCTGTTCCTGTGCTCAAGTCTGGACATTCCCCCTTTTATTTTCTTTCAGAATGCTTGGTGATGATAGGTCTCAACTCCTCCCCCCACCCCCACTTTTCTAAAGACTCACCCCCTATCGTGCTGTCTGTTGTTCAAAGTCTGGGAATATTTGTTTCTAAGATATTGTACAGGTTTCTAGTAACTCTATCGTATACTAGTTTTTGATGATAACTTTCATCTTTAGGATTGTGGTTTTACAGTAGTTTTCCTGAGAACGCGTAGGATTTGCCTATTCTTGGTTGCAAAGGATAGATTTATCTGAAACTTATAGAAATTCTATAAGGAAAATTCGAATTCAAGGAAAAATAAGGACAATAATTCAATAATACTCATCGAGCACCGTCTATTTGCTAGTCCCTGTCTTGGTTGTTGGGGATTTAATCATAAACAAAGATTTAAAAAAATCTGTGCTCTTACTGAGGGCACTGTAGGGAAGGTATAGAAAGAGGCAACAAGCATAATAAATAAGTGAAATCTGAAAATTTATAACAGGTCAGACGGCAAGCGCTATGTGAATTATAGAGAAATAATAATCCCCCCAGCACACATGTGGCACTGATTGGAAAACATGGCCTTTGTCCCTTCATATACTTTAATGATAGAGGCCATCTGCTTAGAGGTAAAGTTGCCAAGCATATTACCATAAATGTCAGTCTACTCTAGGGCTGTCCCCTCGTGTCCTGTGAATCTCTGTAGTTTACAGACACTTAACACAAAGTCATCTTCATGGAAATGTTTGCCGGCTTGTTTCTTTCCAGTTTCCTCAGCAGGACATTGGATGCTCCTTGAGGGTAGGCATTATGTCTGCCTTCGCCTATGATTATATCCCCAAGCACTCCATAGGTTTGGCATTTGGAGACTGCTCAGTAAATATTTGTTAGTTGTTAAACACACGTGAAGAGATTTTCATGGATATACCGGTTTCTTGATACCTGCCCTGGTTGGACGTTATATGCATACTCCTACCTCTCTGCCTAAAAGTATGAGCCACTGGGGGCACTTAAAAATAAACTGGGGCGCCTGGGTGGCTCAGTGGGTTGAGCGTCCGACTTCGGCTCAGGTCATGATCTCGCAGTTCGTGGGTTTGAGCCCCGCGTCGGGCTCTGTGCTGACAGCTCGGAGCCTGGAGCCTGCTTTGGATTCTGTGTCTCACTCTCTCTCTGCCCCTCCCCTGCTTATGCTGTGTGTGTGTGTGTGTGTGTGTGTGTGTGTGTGTGTCTCAAAAAAAACATTAAAAAAATAAATAAAAATAAAAGTATAAGCCAGCTTCTCTTTGAAAATTACCTGTTATGATCACACTTTCCTTCTTTCTCTTTTTTTTCCGTAGCTGTGCAATCATTGTACACCCTCAATGACCAGATATCTCATTTTATTGTCACCAAGTCAAAGGCACTGGAAGAGGACAAAGACCCCTTCCTACCCACTGAGAAGGAGACTCTGAAGAGTTCCATGATCCTGATGAGGCACCTCTTAATGGACGCTCAGGTACAGAGATTCACAGAGAAATTCTGTAGAGAGTCGGCGGTGTCCTTTTTTTGTTTTCTTTTTAGTAGAAGTTGTGCAAAAATGTCTGACTACCGCGCTTATCGAAAACTGCCTTGGTGATGGACGTCCATGTAGCAGAGATTCTGATCCATTGGGTATTGGATTTCTGATTAGGAATTACTTAGGATTTGGTATTAAAATAGCTTGGTTTTAAGTCAAAGTAACGGGGCTTAAAAAGAATACATGTGTTGTTTCTGAGACTTTAACAGATCTCTCCTTAGCCTTGGAAAAGTGAAAATCCATTTACATACAAACTTGGCAGGCCTCAAAGCCGGGGAAGGCTTTGGAGTGGAGCAGCGCGTATCCCAAACAGCATCACCGAGCAGCTAATGAATATTTTGGTACATTTGATGCACTGTCGTTTCTTTTTTAATGCCCGCAATGAATTAATTACAGAAGGCATTTAGCCCGTTGCATGCTTTTGTCGAGATGCTCTTCTTCAAGGTTTCTCCTTGTGTACTATTTTATTGAAATATTTAAAGGTAATCTGTCTATTCCTTCTGGCTTTGTTGGTGGGTCTCTCCAGATACGTTGCTAGGCAAACACCAGGTGGTTCACTCGAGTTGATAGTTTTCTGTGTCAGTGAAGCCAAGCTGAACTAGATTTTATTGTCATTTCTACCTCTCCAGGATCTAGAAATGTTTCAGAAAATGTTCTTTGGTTTTGGTGATTTTGTATCCATTTGCCCCGGAGCTTTCTTCCTGAGCTTGTTTTCTGTTCGACAGCCGCGAGGTCAGCGCGGTGGGCGGTTTCCTGTGTTCCACTCGTATCAGATTTTGAACTGTGGTTCCTTTGCTTTTGTTTCTACCATGGTGGTGTTTTATGTTTTGTTTTTTTTTTTAAAAATCAATCCCGAAGCCTGTATCTTGTACCAGTAGGACTTTAACTGGCAAGGCTTTTGTGCGTTTCTCACCTGTCAATGTTTGAAGCTGCCCCATGGGGTTTTTGAGCCCCTATGTTGCGATGGCCCAAATTATGCAAAGCCTTTCATTTTTACTCACTGTTCTCCCTTCTCCCCTTCGTTATGAGCATCCCATTCGGTTTCTCCTTTCTTCCTGAGCCCGTCTGCCGGAAAAAGGAAAGATTCCGAAGCTCTAACAGCCAATTGTAAAACTCGGGGGGGCGGGGTGGGGGGGGAAAGGGGAAATTTAGAACGATTTACCAAATAAAAGAAAGCAAAGCGTTCTTGAGAGGATTAGCTTTCCTCAGTGCCTAGACCCAGTCCTACAACTAACACCCTCAGCCAAGGGAACTATCTACGTGAATCCCGGCAATACTGTGTAGAGTCTAGAGTTTGTAAAATCTCAGGAAGTAAAATATGATTCGTCTTTTCTCTCTCTTTCGCTAGTGTATAGAATGGGATTTCAGAAACGTTCAACATTGCTTAAGAAAATGTTTTCACCCCTGAGTGCTAGATTCATTTGACAACTTTTCATCCTAGATGGTGTTGATCACAATCCCCCCTCTCCTTTTTTTAATCTAATGAGACTAAACTATCCCATATAATGTGATTACTGTGTGGGACTGTTTCATTATTTCATTCTCTCCTGACCCCTCATCACTGCCTGCTAGAATTTTACACTCAAATAGCCAGAAAAAGTGGAGTGGAGGTATGGTGGATACTCCCCGAAGTCAGACCTCCAGAGGGAGGTGGGTCGAATCTTCTTCCTGAGCAGGGCAAAAATAGAAAACCAGCTCGGAAAGTGCTGTGATGTCTGGGCCCATTATTTCTTTTGCCTACTTCTGTTTGAAGCCTCTTCCCTCTTGTCTTTGAGACTAATATAGGATGAGGTAAATTGTGATTAGTTTGGTCTAAAAATACCACCCTCGTTGCTTTTTTTCTCCAAACCACTCACTTCTGGAAACATTATTTGTGGTTTTCTCTATGTCCGTGGCTAAAGTCAATTAGAATCATGTTACCTAACGCCCCCAGGCTCAGATCATGTCCCTAAGATTAGCGTTGCCAAACTTATAACATGCTGAGAAACCCCAACATTTTGGGCATGGTCAGGGGCGATATGTGGTTTTCAGTTTTGAAGGAGACATCTAGAGATATATGATTTTTAAGAAGACTCTTTAATGAGCATTTTTGGAAATGGAGCGAGTTTCCATTCATGTTTTGACATTGCTTCTTACCTCAATTGGAAAGACGAATGAATGCGCTTAGTTCATATTCCAAGTTCATCGATAACGGGAGGTCAACAGAATGTGAATTCCGTGTGCCTCCTTCCCTTCAGCTGCATTTTGTGATATTGATAGGTGTGCAGTAGGTTTGTGTATGGTAGGACGTAAGCTTCTCAAGAGCAGTAACCACATCCCTTAACTTGGTTGGTATATATAATAGCCTGCTCGCTTCCATACCCAGAGGACTCTTAATAGCATTAGATGATGATGAAATACTCTGACATCAGTTTGCGAGTTGAATGAAGTCAGGCACAAAGTATTCCAGAGAACCTGGAGGCTGCTTTCGAGAGCAACTGCTTAAAAGGCATAATCGATTCAAGTCACATCTGTCTTGGAAGCAATAAATCCTGCTTAGGAGAATGTCAAAGGCAAAAGCATTGCCGGGCTATGAAATTCTACCTCTGAGGATTATAAAACAGTATGCATACAGCAAACACATCTCCCAAGTATAATAGGGGTGCCGGGTATGATTGGCAGGTCTGACAGTTCATTCTACAGAGCGGAAGTGAGAAGGAACATCTCACAGGGGGAGCCCCCGAGGCCCACAGTTACTTATTCATTCCCTAAATGTCCGTCTGAACATTGAGGGGGTGTCTGAAAGAGGCAGGGCTCCCCTGTTTGCATTCCATTCCCCTTGTCATCTGCGGGCCCCCCAAATTCAATGACGTGTACCATTCAGACCGCATTTGAAACCTGACCTTGTGGCTTTTGTTCCTGGGAGCCAAACTGCCGACTCAGCCTCATGAGCGATTAGATTCATAACGCCGAAGAGGTAGTTCTTTCTGGTAGAGATTAATTCTTTTACTCGTACTGTGTGACTCTGCATGCTAAGAGGGGTTGATTACAGCCAACTAAATCTCCTGTTGGCACTCCTCTCTTTCTTCCCCCCAGAGACCTCGTATCATTATTTATTAAGGGGTGCGCGAATGCTTGGGAAAACAAGAAGATCGCTTTGTTGGCACAGGGCCCTCTGCTGGAAGGCTGGGCGCTACAAGGTGGAGACGGTCCCTTCCCTGTGGGGTCTTCTTCTGCAGCCACAGCGGCTTGGAGGGGCCTGTGTTCCATCGCCCAGGCCTGGCAGAGCGCGAGGCCCTTCTCCATGGACCCTGGCCTGGATTTGAAGGCAGGGCTTGCGTGCAGCAAGGCTGAGCCCCGGGTGCACCCCTCCCAGAGGTCCATCTCTAGGAACGAAGGAAGCAAGACTTTAAAAATAAAGATAAACTGGGGCGCCTGGGTGGCTCAGTCGTTTGAGCGTCTGACTTCGGCTCAGGTCATGATCTCACGGTCTGTGAGTTCGAGCCCCGTGTTGGGCTCTGTGCTGACAGCTCAGAGCCTGAAGGCTGCTTCTGATTCTGTGTCTCCCTCTCTCTCTGCTCCTTCCCCGCTCATGCTCTGTCTCTCTCTCTCTCCTTCAAAAATAAATAAAAACATTAAAAAAATTTAAAAAATAAAAATAAACTGCACAGCCATCATCTCTAAGCCAGTGTGTGCTCCGGGCCTGGCAGATGTCAAATGTTAGGTAGGAAATAAATGAAATCTGCTTCATCCTCTGCCCGCCCCTTTCTCTGCTCTTTCCTCCTCTTCCCTTTTCCCTTTGCCTTCCTTCCCCTCCTTCCTGCACCCCTCGCCCAGCATCCACTCTTCCTCCCCTACCTTCTCCTTCATTTCTCTCTCTCCCGCCTCTTCTTCCCGTTGGCAAAGTAAGTCTTAGTTGAGAAGCGGAATGAGATTTCTCCCTTCCCTTCCTTCCCCCTTTCTTTCCTTTTCTCATCTGCCTTTCTTTCTCTTCTTTGTGTTCAGAGGTCTCGAAAGTGTATTTGCCAAAAGCCCATATTCCCCCTTACCCGGCACGAGGGGGCGGGGTGGTGACTGGCAGGAGGCAAGCCTGGTTCAGGAGACAGGAGGGGATCCTGCCAGCATCTGAGACTCAGAGTGATGGTTGTCTGGGTAGTGTGAATTTCTGTTCTAGAATGGTCTGGAAAACTCCTCTCCTCTGGTTGGTTATGCTTTCTCATTAATTTCTGGCAACATTGGGCCGATTTAACATGAGATGATTGGCTGTTTGAGCTGCCCGGACACTTCACTCTCTAGACTGGCCTCGAGTGGGGAAGTGTGGTTTGGGGCGGAGACTGCACCAGAGGAAAGCATGGCTCAGGCTGCTGACACATAGTTGGGGACGGATGGCTTGTCAGCTTGTTTTGGGAAGGAGACCTTGGAAATCAGGTAACTGATACACATTCATGGCAGCCATAACCTTGGAAGAGATTCTCTCCCTTTTCTAGCACATTCCATCCCTCCATGTACTTTCTGAAGCCAACACTATGCTCAGGACGTGGAGCTCGTGGTCATTCCCAGTGCAGGCATCTGGTGCTTTCTGGCTGCAGCTGGCTTCAAGGTCAATGCCACGAGTAGGACCCTGTTGACAGTCCTAGGGAATGTCTTGCCTTTTAAGTTGTACAAACTGGGGTACCAGAAGGGTGCCTGGCTGTCAAGGTCACAGATGCTGGCCGCGGCTAAGGGTAGCACAGGAGCACGGGTTTTTTCTTAGTATCTTTTGAAATTGGACCCCATGTGGGAGAAAGAAACAGAACTGTCCCTACGTTGCGGCAAGCAGGGAAGAAAGTCTCAAATTAGAACGAGGGCAAAGAGGCAGAGTTCTCAAAAGAAGAAAATTACCCTGGGATGTGTTTAAATCTACGCACGCTGTCAGATTTCCACCTCTTCCAGGTCATAGGAGAAAGAAACACTTAAACGGACGTGGAGGAATTTAGTTCACCTAACTAGAGAGCTACATTGGTAAGCTGATTATTCAGAGGAGTCTCAGCTTATCCCCTCCGGTAATCCATGTGTTCCATTACCCATCGGTCCTGTGCATTTGAAAAGGCAATGCTTATTTTCTGTTCCCAGATGCAAAACTATAAAACCAGCGGGTCCTATGCCTGCAGTTTCTTACATAACTCGTGCAAGCTCACTTCCCATTCTGCCATGCGATTTTGATCTTTTAAAGTGTCGTGGCTTTTTTAAATAAATAAAATTTTAACCTGCAGGCATTGCCAGGCTTAGATGCAATCCTTGCGGTGACAGAGGCCCCAGCAATCACCTTCCCTGCTCCAGAGGAACGGAGGGTGATGCACACAACTGCGATGCTCTTCCTCTGATAAGCTTGAGTCTAGGTGTTCTTTACGTTAATAGCGAAAGGTGGCCTCTTCTGAGTCTCTTTCCATCTTTGTAAAATCCTATAAGGCAGAATTTTAGGGAAAGTGCTGGAACACTGACGTTTGCTTTCAGTGTTCACTATGCAAACAAACATCCAGGAACAGCTGGAACTGAGACTCAGGAAAAAACCGGATTCCTGTCCACTGCCGTGTTGTGAAGGAAAGGAACGTCTCTTAGATGGGTAGATACTATGTGTTTATTTCAACGACGTACATTTTACTTTTTATTTATTTTTAATGTTTATTCATTTTTGAGAGAGAGAGAGAGAGAGAGAGACAGAGACAGAGCACCAGCAGGGGAAGGGTAGAGAGAGAGGGAGACACAGAATCTGAAGCAGGCTCCAGGCTCTGAGCTGTCCACACAGAGCCCGATGTGGGGCTCAAACTCACGGACTGTGAGATCATGACCTGAGCCGAAGTCAGACGCCTAACCGACTGAGCCACCCAGGTGCCCCTAATGATATACATTTTAAATGGTAATAAAATAGAACGTATGCTGCTCTGATAGTCAATGGTCCATGGTATATAGTGAGGGAATCTGAAATAGTAGCAAAATCATGGAAAGAAGATTAGGGGTAAGGACTCGGTGGGGTTCTTTGGTCACCAGCAAGAAAGACCAGCTCTGATTAATAGAACAAGGGTAACATTTGATGGAAGCCAGTAGGCTTGACCTTTGGAAGAGGTGGAGGACAGCTACAGAGAGTTAGGTCTCAGAAATTAAAGAGCGGTCGCTTCAGGGTGCTGGGGTTGGGATAAATGGACTCCAGCTATTTTCTCTCTTCGTGTCACTTTGATCAAGGATCTGATCTGCGTGACTCAGGTCAGTGGATCGTTTTCCCCATTGGCATGTTGAGGGTGTGCATGTGGAGGGATGGTGCCACCTAGACCGTGTGTGCTGTGGGGAGCACGCCATTGTTACCACAAGAAGGGAGAGGGGACTCTGGGCAGATGGAAGCAATAATAAACCTACCACGCACTCGATATGCATACACTCGGTGCTCTGTCCCAGCACAGGGGTGTGCACTCAGCTCCAGGGAGAGAGAGGGACAGAACGTTGGCCCCGCCCTAGAGGGACTCAAGATGTAGTTGGGCAGGGATCAGACACTGAAGCGCCTTGTGATAAGGCATGTGTGGGGGCCACAGAAGCCCAGAGAAGGAAGTGGCTAATATTTGCAGGTCACTTTACTGTTTACAAAGCACTTCTGCCGGCATTTTGTCATCTTTTCCTCTCAGCCATGAGAAGTACGGGAGGTCGGGTATTATTCTCTGTATTTTGAAAACTGGGTATTAAGCTTTAACAAAATAGACTTTTTTATGTTGTGTTCCATCCAGCCATCGCAAAGCAAGCGTAATTGATTTCTAAGTTGTAGGTGGTGACCCTCGGAGTGTTTGCTTCCCAAAGGGGTTATTAAATGGAGGGGAAAGGAGGGTGTAATTTGGGGAAAGGAGAAGATTTAAACCTGGCTTTAGACATACAACAGTGCTCCTAACTCAAAATGTTTTTAACAATGTTAATAAATATGCAACACTTTACTAAAGCCAAGCTCTACCCTTTCAGACTCTTAGAAGGCTTAGGGTTCTAAGAACACGGTTTTCAAAAATCTTTAAATAGACTATAAAAGGTATTATAGGGACCCCCCCCCCAATATTCTAGTCTCCTCATCGTGTTCTATAGTTATATTGGCAAATATATGGCTCCAAAAATAATACCCAACCCTACTATCACCCTTTAGGTGAGTGGTTCTCTACTGAGAGGGGAGGAGAGCACTTATGCTCCACGCAGGGACATTTGGCAGTGTCTGGAGGTATTTTTGGTGGTCACGGCTGGTGGGGGTTGCTGGGCAGGGGTGGTGGTGCTCCTGGGATCTGGTGGGTAAAGGCCAGGCATGTTGCTAAACTTCCTACAGGGCACAGGATGGCCCCGTATGACAAAGAATTATCCAGCCCCAGTGCCACTGGTGTCGCGATTGAGAAACTCGGCTTTTAGACCCTACAATCAATCATAATTTGTCCTCAAGATAGATCTTAGTTATTTTATCATTCATTTCTTGAGCACCTACAGTGTGCCAAGCCCTGTGCTAGACTGCGGGGAGCAATATTGAGAGCGAAAGGAGGATCTTGAATTTTAGTGGGGGCGGGTAGCTCTAAGTGTGCAAATCAACATAATAATGAGTTTCAGTACTTGTCTTAAAGATGCATGAGAACCTAATTGAGATAAGAGTTCAAATGTTTTCTCTTTGAACATAACATTTAAGCTGAGATCTGCAGGGAGAGAGAGCGAAGGAGAGAGAGAATGTGACCTCTACTCATACATTATTGCATATAATTTGTACTTTAATTTAGTTGTATGTATTTAATACCACTCCATGAGGTAACTGGAAATAGATCCCCTGGGGTGTTGCAAAAGATCTAAGCAAATTATTTATTCCAGAAATTTACATATAATTTAGAGAATATAAAAATTCTAACTGGTCTCTCAGGAGCAGAGAATTTTTTTATTTTTTTTGCCTATGGGTGTCCACAGAGGAACCAGGATCTCTCTCTTTTTTTTTTTTTTTTTTTGCTAGATACTGTGGACATAGAGACACATGCAAAGGAAGGCCAGCATAAGAGCTGTTTGAACTACATGAGACACAGGAGTCTGATGGGTGAAGGGAAATCTGGGAAGATGTAGACAAGGAAATGAGGAGGTGAAGGCTACTGTTACTTAGCTGAAGAGCTGCCATCTAGAACACGGCCCACTGTCAGTTCTCAGTTATGCACCTATAGATTAGTAACTTTGGATTATCTACGGGCAGAGCCTTCCTTCCCTGGCGGCACACACTCAGGAAATGTAAACCAGCGTTAGTCTGAATGAGACATAATTAGAAAGGTAATTTCACTGCCAATATAGATATTTTTTTACCATAATGGAATTCAATATCAGAATTTTCTTTTAGTATCAGTTACATGGTACTTTTTTAACGCTGTGGCTCTCACCCATTAGTCTGATAGTAGAGAGCAGAATGGATGCCATGTAATTATAATCCTAAAATAACTTACGCTTAGAATGGTAACTCCTCTGCAGAGATGTTGGGACCTCCTATTCACGTTCAACTCCAACATTCCCCGTCGGGCAGCCAGGTAAATAGAGGCGTGGTGTTGCTAAGTGTCATCATTGATGTCCTGTGTTAGATCTGGGAGTAGAGCCAGAAAATCTCTTTGATGCCAGCTCAAGCCAATATTCCATGTTCCTTCACTCCTTAGCTCTCAGTCAATCATGCTTAAAAGCAGTTTAATAGTGAGATGGTGACTTGGCTCTTCCAAGTTCTCACTTACTCCTGTGGACTTGAAATAAACTCACTCAGCTTTGGCCAGCTTAGTAGCCTGGATACTTAATTTCACAATGGACATTCTTGTCTTGGGTTACTCATATGCATCTACTATCTCTTTTTCTGTCCTTGAAAAGTAGGAGACAATGAAACAGGCTCATGATAAAATTGATCATGAAAATCACAACATGGATTTGTATCAGTGAACTACTGCCACGTTAAACAACCATCTTAGAACTAGGTGGTTCAGAACGATAACTTGTGTTTACTTCTTGAAGTCTGCGGATTGACTGGGGTAATTTTGCTAACATGGGCGGGCATGGCTGATCTTGACTGGTCTTACTCCCATATTTGTGGTCACTGGGGCCTGGTGGGTCTCAGATGGCCTTGGCTGGCACGATTCAGCTGTCCTCCATGTATCTTTCATATCCATCCAGCAAGCTAACTCCGGAATATTCTCCTATTGGTGATAGGGGTCCTTAAAAAAGAACAAGTGGACAAAAGCAATCATTTTTTCCAATCTATGTTTGCATCAAGTGCACCACTATTCCACGGGCCGAAATGAGTCAGATTACCAAGCCCAGAGCCAGTGTGGTATTGCACCACCTAACAGGCTGCATAAAGCATGGATCGCTGATGTAATCAATCCACCACATAAACAAAGCAAAGTAGCAGAAGATTTCTTCGTGCAACTCTCGGCAATATTTGATCTTTTAGAAATGGGAGTCTGGGGGCGCCTGGGTGGCGCAGTCGGTTAAGCGTCCGACTTCAGCCAGGTCACGATCTCGCGGTCTGTGAGTTCGAGCCCCGCGTCAGGCTCTGGGCTGATGGCTCGGAGCCTGGAGCCTGTTTCTGATTCTGTGTCTCCCTCTCTCTCTGCCCCTCCCCTGTTCATGCTCTGTCTCTCTCTGTCCCAAAAATAAATAAAAAAAAAAAAAGTTGAAAAAAAAAAATTAAAAAAAAAAAAAAGAAATGGGAGTCGGAAATGTCCTAATTAGCAAGCTTCATGCACATTATCTTTCGGAAAGACTGATCCAGTCAGTTTATTTAGAGGGACACGAATTGTGTTCTTCTGCCCTTATCCAAGCACAGAGGACAGACCGTGTTTGAACAGCTGGCAGATATATTTTAAGAGGGCTCTATGTCAAGCTCGAACAGGATGGTTTCAATGGGCCCGTGACCAAGTGTGAGAAGCGTGTGCTTGTGCTGGCTCTAGACGCATGATGAGCCATTAAAATCCCATTGTTCTAGCTGGTCACTCAAGCCAGGTGCATGGTTTATTTGTTCAACAAACGCTTCCCGAGCTTATACTAACCACATGAAAGGTACAGTGGTAAACATTGCAGGGATATGTGAAAAGTAAAAGTGGTAAAGGACCATTGAGTCCTTACTATGTGCCAAACTCTGTGCTAAGGACTTTACCTTACCTCCGAATCTCATTTGTGAAGTGTGTATCATTTCCCCTACTTTATGGATGAGGAAATGAGGCCTAGAGAGGAAACTTCCTTAAGGTCACATATCAAGTGAGTAGCCGTGCTACTTTAATTGCAAAAATGCCTGCGATTCTTTACTTTTTCTCTTTGCGGTATGCCTCTGGAGCCTTTCTCACTATGAGCTAGGATTTGTTTTCACACCCCTTGAATCTGAGCTGCCTTGTAATTTTTTTGGCCCAGAGATTGTGGGGGAAGACTAGGCCAGTCCAGAGCCTAGCCTCCAGATGCCTCCATGTTTCTGCTCTTTCTTGAAGCCTTGTCTCTGATGTGAGAGTAAGTCTGGCAAGAAAACTGGCAGAGGCAACACCACATGGAACAGAGGTATAATCTCCCTGCTGAGCCTGTCATAGACCAGGCAGCCCCCAGCTGACCTACGGAGGTACCGATGCAAGAGTGAGCCTAGCTAAAGTCGGCTGAACTTACCCCAGGGCAGCAGAATCGCCCGTCTTTCTGTCGACTTGGAAGAAATAAAAAATGGTGATTGTTTTAAGCCGCTAAGTTTCAGGGTGGTTTGTTACACAGCAAGAGCTGACTGATACAATAGTAGAGCCAATATTTGAAGTCAGATCGGACTGATAACCAAGCCCTATAAGGGAAGACGAGCTGGGAAGCGTAGTCCAGCCATGTTCTCGGGGAAAGAAGAAATGGATTTGGTGAGTCTTTAGCTAGTGTCTGCCATACATCCCCTCTGGTTTCATACCATTCATCTAGCTTGAAACCACAATAACGGTGGGAAATTATTGAATGCTTTCAAGCCAAGGGATGACCTGGTTGTATTTGGGTGTGTGAAAAATCACCATGGTTAAGTGTGAAGGATGGATTCACCAAGGCAAGAGATGGGAGAGCTTCTCTTGGTGAGAAACCATGGTCTGCGGTAGGAGGATTAAAGAAGGGATGTACTCAGGGAAGGATTAAGAAGTAGGACCAATTGAAATTTGGGGGGGGGAAGAGAAAGACAAGTCTAGGATGAGTCTCAGATTTGGGGTTTGGGTGCCTGGGAAAAGTGGTAGCATCTGATAAAGGAAATAGGACCAGCAGGCTTGGAGGGGAAAATGATGAGTTTGGTTTGGAGTCTAGGAAGACTGAGGGACCTGTAAGACATCTGGGCAGGGTTGTCTGGGAGAGAGTCGAAACTCTGTCTTCAGTTTCAGAGAAAGTTGTGGCTGAAGGGGGGAGTCTGCTACTCATCAATGTATGGACCATACGTTGGAGTCCTTCTGTATCTCCTTAAGTTCTCAGTAGCACACAACAGAATCTACTTTAATTTAAGTAGAAAGACCTTTAAAAGAAAATTTGACATTTTTGATAGTTCACAGCATCTCTAGGAGGTCTCAAAAACTGGGTTTGGAGGCCACATAACCAGCAGCCAGGAGAAACCAGTCAAGACTGTTAGTGGAAGCCATCCAGTGACTGCTTCACCCAGTAGCACCTGTAAACTGAGGACTGGATGCAAGAACCTTCTCCGGTGCTATTCTGAAGAACCAGGTGCTTCTGCATCCAGCGTGCTAAAAGAGCCAGTCTCCTCCCATGCAATGGCTACCTCGTTGTCCTCTTGTACATCACTGAGGAAGAACCTAGGCTACCTGGCAACCTTAGCCACAGGGGAACCTGGGAAATGTAGTTTTAGATTTCCATTCTCTGTAGTTCAGGGAAGCAGGCTAGAGAATGTTGGAATGTGTGCAAGCGAGCCAACTCACGGTATGCCCGACAGAAACACAGAGGAAATTACATAGGGAAATTGTACGGCGAGGAGCAGAGGCAGAAGAAACACCGTGGAGTAGACGAAACGTCCTCTTTTCACTTAAACTAGATTGAGATGGCTTTCTGTCATTTGCAGCCTGAGGAACCTTGACTAATAGGGTGCCTAAACTTTATAGAAATGCCATCCTTCCTCCCCAGTGTCATCCTGTCAACATGCCATGTGTTCCCTCACATGATTAACCACAGAGCCAAGTGGGAGCTTTTCCTAAGCAGGGGCATCTGGACCCTTGCAATTAAGCCCTGGGAACCTTCTTGCCTGTACTTAAACATTTATGCAGTTTTATACAGTTGCCTACACACTTACGCAGTCACGCACAGGACTTGAATTCAAAGAAGACCACTATAAAGCAACGCTCATTTTAAATCAGTAACCTACTAAAAAAGTTTGAATATATGCAGGGAGGCGGAACAAGGACCCTTCCTCCTGGGTCTGGACAAAAAACAAAAACAAAAACAACACCCCCAAAACAAAAAACCCAGCTTGTTATTCTGGTAGCGCAAATTGTACGTTGGTGTTCATAAACGATATGCATCACATCTCAGTGCATGCTCGTAGATTTTTCCAGTGTATTTCTAAATGGAATTTGAATCAGTGTTTGCAGAACCTTTGAAATACCTCCACCAAAGCCCACAGTTATGCAGAACACAGCTGGTCGTGGACACCCCACACGGCGTTTTCTCTAGCTTCATCGGAAGGGACCAGCTCCTTTGTCATGGGTTGAATTGTGTCCTCCAGAAGAGATACGTTGGAAGTCCTCACATCTGGAACCTCAGAATGTGGCCTTATTGGACATATGGTCTTCACAGAGGCTGCCAAGTTAAAATGAGGTCATTAGAGTGGGCGCTAGTCCAGTATGACTGGTGACCTTATAACAAGGGGCAATTTGGAGACAGAGCCACACATGCACTGAGGGGTGGGCAATGTGGAGTCACGAGGAGAATGCCATGTGATGCATCTAGAAGCCCGGGAATGTCTGAGGCTCCCGCAGCTGGGAGAGAGCCCCAGGACAGATTCTCCCTTAGCGTTTCCAGAAAGAAGCAAACTTGAGGTCACCTTGATTTGGGGCTTCTAACCTCAAGAACTGTAAGACTGTAAATTGCTACCGTTTTAAGCCACCTGGTTCCTGGCACCTTGGAATGGCAGCAACAGGAAACTAATACACCCCTCCTGATGAGAAAATCACAAACTAAGAAGGCACAGTGTGGCCCAACAGCAGCATTATTTTTCTTCGTTTTCTTAATGGGATGAAAAGGATTGTTAAGGAAGGCCTATGTGCATGTTTCCTCACTCTCCAAAGAGTAACAGCCCTGATTGGCAAACCTAGAGGTTTTATTTCATCCAAGGTAAGTTAAGGGTCCCGTATGGGCCCGGGCGTGGCATGGCAGGTGGCTGTGTTTTCTCGGCAGTTGCCGTAGGCGGTGTCGCCGTTGATTACGCCACGATGCCAACAGCACACATAATTTGTTGATTCCCTATTGTTGGTTTCTCTGTGTGATGGGAAGTTGTCACCTGGCTTATGCCTTTCTTTTCATCATCATTACTGCCTCCACTCTGTCATCCTTCCAACTCTAAATCAAAGGGAAGCGTGTCTTCTCTCATCTGGGAAGTGTTCCGGATGCATATCATTAGCACAGAGGAGCACTTGATTTCAGATCATCGTTAGGGCTTCTTAATCGGTTTCAGCCGAACCTCGGCATTTTGGCAGGACCGCGGGGGCAGATAAGCAAGTGAGATGGAGATCTGGCAAAGTTCATGGGGCAGCTGCCCCGCACAGAGTCACGAGGCTCCCTCAAGAGGGACAAACCGAGTCTCTCCTGGGATGCGGTGTCTGGCTCCGTGTGGCCAAACGGGCGGTGTCACTCTTCGGCCGTCACGTTCCGCCTTTGGAGGAATCGTGAAGTGGATTACCTCTCTCTCCCGGGACTTGTGCACCTCTCCTGACTCTGAGCTCTTCTTCCTCATCAGGCTTCTGTCTCGCTGGCCCAGGTCCTCAGTGGGTTTCCCTCCATCAGGCTTGCCCCTTCCACGTTGCTTTCTGTGGCCCCAGACCCATCCTCTCCCACCAGGCTTCTGGAAGGCTGCACGTGCATCATCGTTTGCACATGTTAATGGCTGCCCTTTCTTCTTCGTTCTACAGAACCCTGAAGAATACTGTGGAAGAGAGAAGCATGGGGCGTTGGGGAGGAGAGGGACAAGCCTAAATCAGAGTAGCTGAGGGAGGGGAATACTTCCAAGAGGAACACATTTTGAGTAGTTGGGCAACATTCAAGTCTGGATGTCGGAGGATGGAGATTTGGGGTTGAGGAATCTCAACCTCTTACGTGAGTGCCTGTTCAGTCTTGTTTCTCTTGTGCCAACCCCTCTCTGGATTTTGTTGGAACATTCGAGTACGGTTTTGGTTCCAGGGGAACATAATGAAGCTGTTGGCCCGGTTGGCTGGAAAATGCATTTCCACCAAAAAGGTCAGTCATTCAGGAAAGGGCCGATAATTTTTTTTATAGAAACAATTTCTTACATAGGAAAAAGGGATTTTTTCTTCTATAAGCACATGATTTGTTTTCATTAATGGAATGTTTCTTTAAAAAATAAAGGTGGGATTTTTATTTTTTTTAATATTTTTTAATGTTAGAGAGTGGGGGAGGGACAGAGGGGGAGGGAGAGGGAGAGAGAGAATCCTAAGCAGGCCCCATGTTCAGTGTAGAGCCCAACGTGGGGCTCGATCCCATGACCCTGAGATCATGACCTGAGCTGAAATCAAGAGTCAGACGCTTAACTAATTGAGCCACCCAGGTGCCCCCTAATGGAATGTTTCTAATTGATTGTTAAGCCTCTTCCTTATTCATCAGTGAGGACAGGGTTACTCTTGCAAAGCCAAACGATTGGTAACGTTTAGCATCACTTGTCCCTCTGTCCTCTCCTCTCTGGGCTTCTGGGGACCTTGCACACCTCATTTTCACTCCTCATTGCTGACAGCTCTTTGGGATTAAGATTCGGTCCCAGAAGCCCAGAGAGAAGAGGATGGGGGGACAACTGGATTTGTCCAGAGTGGGCCATCTAAACAAAACCAGATGATCGTTAGGGATTTCAAATACAAAAACGACTGACAGTAAAAAAATAATCCCACCAAACATTTGAAAAATAACCACAAAATGAGACAGAAGGTATAGAATGACAAACTCAATAAACTGAAAAAGTTACATAGGAGAAACTGGTCAATAGAGGAACTGGGACAAGATTTTAAAATAAGTATAATTAATATCCTCAGAGAGGTAATATTGAATACTGCATCTAAGAAATCAGATCAGAGGTCCTGCATTTACCCATGCATTGAGTCCACTGGTATTTAGTGAGCTGCTACTATATGTTAGGGACAGTTGATGCACGGGGCAGTGAAGAGTAAATAAAGCTAAGTCCCAGTCCTCATGGAGCTTCAGGTCTAGTTAGGGGAGACAAAAAAAGATAATAACCAGTGAAACAAGTAAATATATGTCAGGTGATGTGTGTTGTGATGAGAAGTAAGGCAGGGTAAGAAACACTTAAGAGGTACAGGAATGGGGAGGGTGATACTATTCATACAGGATGGTCAGAACAGGCCTCAGGAAATGAGAGAGTAGATGAGCCAAGTGAATATCAAGGGGAAGAATGTTCCAGACAGAAGGAACAGCAGGTGTCAAGGCCCTGAGCCGGGAGGATGTCTCAACGCTTCAAGGAACAACCAGGAGACTTATGTAGTTGGAGTAGGATGAGCAAAGTGTGAGTGCCTTAGAAAATGAATCAGAATGGTAGGGGGGTGGGACAGGGCAGATTATTTATGGCTTTGAAGGACTCTGGCTCTTGCTCTGAGCAAGACGGGAAGCCATGGAGTGCTTTAGGCAAAGAGCTTGATTTGACTTGACTGAACATTCTAAAAGGAATGATTGGACTGTTATGGAAAAAACCGACTGTGGGGGGATGAGAAGTGGAAACTAGGTAATCAATTAGGACATTGTGGAAATAACCCAGGTAAGAAGCAATGTGGCTTGGACCATTGCCTCTTGAAGGTGGTGAGAAATGGTCAGCTCCCGGAAATCTTTTGTAGGCAATGCCGAGAAGATTTGTTGACCTACTGGATGTGAGGTGAGCAAGAGAAAGGGGTCAGAAGAACCCAAGGAACTGTAAGAACAAAGACTATCAGGAGGGAGGGGCAGAGGAAAGCAGAGCATCACTGAGGGTGGGATCAAGAGTTTGGCTTCGGACATGTGTTCGAGATGCTTGGAAGGATGCTCCAACTGGAGATGTTAAGTGGGAAGTTTGGCATTTAGGGGAAAGAACCCAGCTGGAGACACTCAGTCGTGACACTGGGCAGTTTCATCCAGACGGTTGGTGGAAACATGGAAAGAAATGGCCCCAGGACTGAGCCCTGGGCAATTCCAAAACCATTCAGAGGCTGAAGAGATGTGGAAGGGCTTCACAAAGACAGAACAGGAATGCCAGGCTGAGAAATTCTCCCAGAGTGCAGCATAAAGGAATCAAAGTAGGAAGTCAGGTGTCCCCAGACCGAGCAACGGATGGGTCGACGCAGGGTTGGATAATAGCAGTCACAATCATAATGGTAGTGGCAGCAACAACTCATGAGCCATTTCAAGTTATCAAAAATAAAGGGGAAAAAAAGGGAAAGCCACTAGGGAGAGGCTGGTATCACTCAGATCACAAAGGGTCTTGGAGGTCCAGGAAAATGCTTGAATTTTATTCCAAGAGTAATGGCAGTCGCCGAAGGGTTTTCAGAAGGCGGGAGGGTGGTGACAAAAATTGGATTTGTTTACAAGGCCATTTCTGGTCTCCTGGGCTGGGGGTGAGCACAGAAGCCCGGTGAACAGGTGGGGAGCTGCCTGAATTGCGCCCTCAGGAGGCGGACAGTCTCTTAATGTGAGAGCTTGCCAAGTGCTACGCACTAACTACTTTACATGCGTCAATTTATTCAGTCTCCCTGCCCCCCCAGGACCCTTCCGTTACCTCCCTTTGGCGGATGAGTTAATGGACACGCAGAGAATTCCTGAGCTCGCCCAGCCAGTAGGTGGCAGAGCTGGGATGTGAACCTGGGTCCTCGGGCCTCAGAGCCCTGGCTTTTAACCAGTACCCAGTAGAGCGGTGATATGGAGACTGGAGAGGTGGATGGGTTGGGGACGCAGCAGGGGCAGGGTGAGGGTGCAGGGGAAAGGGGAAGAAATGAATCAAGAATGACTCCTGTCTTACTGTCTTGAGCATATCGCTGGCACTTTTGCTGCCATCATTTCACACTCCTGCTTGAAACTCTCATTGCCCGCCCCCCACCCCCAACACACACACCGAATTTAGAATAAATCCACACTCTCCTCAACTGCCTGGAGGACCCTGTGCTGAACACTGTGCCGAGAAGGTGGCCAGTGTTCAGTTTGCCCAGGGCCAAGGGCTTTCAAGGATGTGAGTTTAGTTTTTTTTTTGTTTTTTTTTTTTTTTAATTTTTTAATGTTTTTATTTATTTTTGAGACAGAGAGAGACAGAGCATGAGCAGGGGAGGGGCAGAGAGAGAGGGAGACACAGAATCCGAAGCAGGCTCCAGGCTCCGAGCTGTCAGCACAGAGCCTGACACGGGGCTCCAACTCACGGGCTGTGAGATCATGACCTGAGCTGAAGTCGGACGCTCAACCAACTGAGCCACCCAGGCGCCCCTGAGAGTTTAGGTTTTAAAACCAGGGAAGTCCCTGGCAAACCTGGATGAGTTGGTCACCCTCCCGCCATGCCACTTCCCTGCCCCACACCCTGCCCAGTTGCCCAGGGACCTTCCTTTTCATGGAGGGGACTCTCCCCACCTCTGCCTTTGCAGACGGGGTTCCTGCATGTGGATGGCTCTCTGTTTGGCACTTGGCACAACTGTGTCCTCCGGTCCTGGGCTCTCACCTTCGCTGTCACTGCTCCGAGTGGCCTTGCGGACCACCTTGTGCCATGTAACTCACTACCAACATTCCTGCCACCCCCAGAACTTATCACGGGTTCAACAACTTCATTCAATTACCTGATTACTCCTGTGCTCAGGTATTAATTAGCTCCATGAAGGCAGGGCTCACGTCTTTCTTGTTCACCTGCATACACATTGGAAGAAGCTCTCTGAGGACTGGAGAAGAGACATCATCCACAAAGGCGGCAAGAGACATTTCACTGGAGTATCTGGAAAGACTTCACTACGAGCAGCTCCCAGGAAAGGTTACCAAGCGAGCTGGCAGCAAAAGCCCATTTAGAAATTAAGGCTTGTAAGTAAGTTCCCAGCCTTTCTTCCCGCTACCTCTGCCCTCTGGCCTGCTTTGGTCAGTTAAGGAGAGAGCTGAGATCCCACACGGGTCTCAGGCTTGGTTGCTGGACAGACGATGAATTCCGCAAGCTGTTTTCTACCTGGCGTCTTCCTTCTGCCTGACTCCGCTGGAGACAGCGCAGCTGATACTTGGGGAAGCCACTGCCTGGAGTGACCCAGGTGACTGCTCTGTGTCATTCCTATCACAGATAAAAGTGGGCACTGTTCATACACTGTTTAACTTTTCTCTGGCTCCATGCATGTCCTATGCAGTCCTGTTTGGGTATTATTTTAAAACTTAACGCTTGTACGATTGTAACAGTGAAAAATTGGAAACCACATACAAATCTAATAATATTTGATTGGCTAAATGAATTTTGGCACATCCCTAGAGTGGAATAGTCTAGAACCATTAAACACAATTACGTAGATCTATGTTCACTGACATGGAAACATGTCTGTGATAAATTGGTAAATAAAAAGAAAAAAGAAAAAAGCCCAGAAGGAAACACACAGAAATGTTGGCAGATGCAGTCTCTGAACAGTGAGATAATAGATTTTTAATTTTCTTCTTTATTTCATTTTGTTTTTCTGAATTTCTACAGTGAGATGTATTATTTTCATAACCAGTACGGGAAAGCTCTCCCCCTATATAGAACAAGTAAAAACCAGTTTGAGAGGAAAAAAATGTGTCTCATTAATATTTCTTATTCTGCCCAACTACCCTTAGTCTCCTAGAGATTCAGAATGAGCCTGGAATACATATGTTGTATATGAAAAATGTTCTTTGTAATATATTTCCGACTACATATATGAAACGCAGAAAACATGCTACCATAGACTGTGTAACATGGTATATGCTTCATGATCTAAGTATGTTCATATACATGTGTCTACATATAAAGCCTAGATGCATATAACTTATATGCATATATCTTGTCCTTTACTTGGTCTGTTGTTTTGCTGCATTTATTTTTCGAAGTGAAATGATGCCTATCCTATTCAGATCATCGGTTTGTAACGTAATCCCTTGTCGCACCTGTGTTGGAAGCGAATGCCCACCAATGGTCTTGGGTTGCCTCTTTCTTTTCTTTCCTCCTTTTTAATGAGATCTTTTTGAAAGATCAAGCCCCCAGCTGGCTGGCTCCATTGAGGACCACGGAGCTTCTGGCAGCATCATTAGTATTTGTGGCTCAAACACAGGCTTTCCTCAAGGGTGCCCCCAACACGCCTGTGCCTCGTCACTTGATTGGCACGTGGGGCGTCCCAGCCCAGTTCACCTCAGGGGGAGGGGTGGGTGTCAGGTGAGGTAATGAATGGGGAGCAACGATGGCCTTTGGGAATCTGGTGTTGCGTCTTGACCGACAATAACGTTATCGGCTCCCAGATGTCTGTAATTGACGTTCCTTTTGAACCCCTTTGTATTTTATTATTATTATTTTTTTTTTATTTGTTTTTTTTAGGTAAACCTCTGGTCTTTTTTTTCTTTCTTTCTTCCTCCTTCTCCCGCTTTCCAAGTCTCTCTCTCTCTCTCAGGAGTAGATCAGTTCATTTTCATGGTTGAGAATGTGCAGGGAGCTCTTGGTGGCACCCAGTCCTCTCTCTAGTTCAGGAACCTCAAAAGTCCCAGGGACTCAGATAAGACGTCTGATTGGCACCGGGCCCCGGTTGCCCTGGAGCTGCTGGCAGAGCCTGGCTGTGGTCTTGCAGGTGAGGCCTCCCTCCCCTGCCAACATCCCCCCTGGGCTGGCCTGGCTGCTTCTGAAAGGGCCCTTTGTGTTTGGGCTGCAAGGACAAAGCCCCAGCAGACATTTACCCCATACTTAATTCCCTTTAACACCGGCTCACTTGATCGAAGCAAGCCAAGTGAGATTCCCTGCCCCTACACATCGTGCCCCTCTCATTTTATTCAATGTTTTGTTTTCACAAATACACAGTGCTTCCTAGATGCCAAACTGTTAGAGGCACCTTTATTTATCTCATCCTTAGCAGCCTGTCGAGGCACATATTAAATTATTCCCATGTTATGATTGGACGATAGAGAAGAGGGACATTAGCGACCTGCCCAAGACAGCAACATGTGGTCAATGCGGGAGGCAGGATTAGAGCCAAGGCATTTGACTCGGAAACTCCGGCATTTTCCCTGCGTGCTGTGTTCCTGGGTCCTCTTCAGCTAGTTCTGAGCTGCAGGAGACATGGGCGCCTTTTGCTACATGTGGGGTTGCTTTGGAACACCCATCAGTTTCCACCAGTTCTTCTCCTGAGGTTTTAGTGAAGGAAGTGTGGGGGAGTTCACGGAAGGCATTCCAAACGTGTGGCTTGCTGATCTGAGCTTGCCCGACGCAGGGCATTATGGGTGATCAAGCCTATCGAGAGCGGAGCTTCTCCTTTACAGTTTGAGAGCTCCCAGATGCCCCCTGCACGTGGGGGCAGTGCAGGGAGAGGGTGTAAAGAACAAGTTCCAAGTCCGATCCAACTACTAACTTCCTAGGTGACTTTCCGAAAGGTCCTTTAGTCTCCAGGGCCGGCGTTCGTGTCTTCAAAAAATGGGACACTACTGTTTTAGCTCGCAGCCTCAGGAGTGTAACGAGGGAGGCAGCTATTATTAAGAAGGACATACGCTGGTGCAAGACACTGCCCTGGGTGTACTCACACTTCCCTATCTGAGGTTCGCAATAACCACGTGCAGGGAAGGATCCTGATCAGAGATAGGAAAGCCTTTGACTAGAGCAAACAAGGAATTGTTCATATAGAAGCATGTTGCGTTTAACTGAATAATGCATCAGGAAGGTCCTCTTGGGAGAATGGAGGGCGCGAGGGGGTGTCCAGGGCCTATGCATAGTAGGGGGGGGTCAGTAAATAATTAGAAGTGGGTCATACAGAACAGCGTCAGGGTGCAGCCACATTCAGCTGTGAGACTTTTCCCGTCTGTGTGTATACCAGTTAACCTGCAGCCATCTGTCTTCACTCCCTTCTCCTTTTCTTTGGTTTTGATTTGTATTAATTGCTCGCATCTGGGATCTGTAACACTCTTCAGTCTTCGTTTTGGATGTAAGGACGTGTTTGGGAATTTCAGAAATGAGGGTATTTCAAGCAGAGGAAAGAGAGATTTTGACGTAAAGCAGAGATTCATATCCCGGGATCTGACAAAGGCATAATTGCCTCGGAATCCAAGGCCTTCTGGAAGGATGGCCTTCACTAAAACCAAAATGTTGTCTCATAACCCAATAAACTTAGGTCCCATTCAGTACGTGCTAGAGTAATTTTAGAAGCCATCATTCTGTTTCAGCAGTAAACGCAGCTCAGAGTGGTATGAATTCCCCATTAAGATGATGTGGTGGGGAGAGCGAAAGAATCTTTTGGTGCAATCAATTTATTTTAGTGTCCCAAATGTTCATAGCAACAGGGGCACACGTGGTTACGGCTGCCGTTGGGGTCGGCTTCCTGTCACAGAGGGAAACGAATGGCCCTCTCCTTAACCACCAACCTGCACTCCTGCCACAAGAGAGGGGCCATCAATTTCCTCCAGACAGTGGAATAGGACGCACATTTGGGCGTGTTGCAAATTAAACTTTCAATAGAAAACCAAAGAAGGAAGCTTTGCCCATTTATTTTATAGCTTGTTGCTTTTGAGGAAGGAGAAGGTGGACTAATACAGGTAAGACTAGTGGAGCCATTTGGGGTGGGGGGGGGATTTTCCTTTGGAAACCTTTGAATAAAACTAAGGTTTCTTTCCCATTTTGTCCTGGCTTCCTCATTATTTCCCAAACAATCACCGGAAACGCTTTCTTTGTTGTTATTCTTTCCCCTCACAAACAGGCAGAACACTTCTGATCTATAACCTTGTACAGGACGTGCCAGGATTCATTTGTCATACCTGTCCTCTGAAGAAAAAGTCACGGAGGAGGGAAAGGATTACTGTAGGCGACTTTATCTTCAAAGGAGGATGGTCCAATTACACGGCTTTTAAACTGCTAAAGCCTGCCTTCAAATAGTAAATAAAACTGAGGTCAAGTGATGGCATGTTGAAAGTGGGACAAGAGTTTTTGCATTTTTTTCCTTGTTCCACAAGGAAATTTGATTTTATCTCTTCCCTTTTCTCTGATGTACTGTCCTCTATTCCTATAAGTGAAAAATGAGCGAGTGACACATTTAGTCACGTGGCCTTAGAATTAATGAAAAGTGTCAAACAGATGCACAAAAGGGCTCAACTTCTGGAACAAAAAGAGGGTTTTATGTATACACCTATAATTCCAGAAATACAGAATCGACAAGGCCTGGACTAATTTTTGCCAAGGCACGTTAAGCAGTAAATCCATGGTATTTTTAAACCGGTGCAGCTCACATGAGCTCACGTGATAGATGAGACCTAGTGGGAGAAGAAAATGTTGGAGCTGAGGTCTTTTAGCCTTTAGAAAACCTCAGCAATAGAAGAGGGCAGTGTATTAGAGAATGCCAGCTGCTGTAACAGATAAACCTGAAATCTCAGAAACATAGCCAATCAAGGCTAATTTCCTGCCAGTATGCAGTATGGATATCTTGGAAATTCAAAATAGGGCGTCGCCTTCCACATGGTCATTCAGGGGCCCAGCACCCTTCGTCTCATGGCTTCCTCCTTTGCATTCAGTAGAAGATGGGAAGGAGGCTGGAGATGGCATGTGGGAGGCTTGGATGGGCCATGCCTGGGCATCCATCACTTATGCCTACGTGTAACTGGCCCGTACTCAGCCACGTGGCTGTGATAATTGCAAGAGAGGTTGGGAAATGTAGTTTAGCTGTGCTCTCAGGACTAAGAGGGAACACGTTTGGTGGTCGGCTGGCCTCCCTTCTGCCACAGGGAGCAAAGTCCTTGAGGATCAGGAGTGAGAAATTGGAGTTTGAAAGAAGATCCAAAAGTTGGGTCAAGCTACAATGGCGGAGGGGCTTGTCAAGAGGAAACAGAAATAGGCAGCATGGTTGTGCACCTGATGTGTGGCAGTGTCCTTTGTGCCATGGCCCCAGATAGCGTCTTAACTCTTTCTAGAGAAATTTCCAGTTTAATTTATCATAAAGACTTTTTAATGGAAACAATACATTGTAGTGGTGAAAACAAGATTTTCTGTGTAGCCAATGTTGCTTGAACCCATTAATCTACTGGTGAACGCATATATCTAATTATAACTCCATCCAAAGATAGGTAAGCGTTACTGCATGGGCAGTATATCCACATACCTAAAATTAATGAGAGAGCAGTGGAATAAATACAGAACCAAATTCCCACCTACCTCTTTTTTTTTCAATGTTTGCAGTAATGTAACTTTGTAAAAGAATGTTTGGAAAATACAAGTGGTTAATATTTTGCCCTGCTTTCTAGTTCCCATAGTTTTGTCTTTGTAGTTTTTGGTTTTTGAGGGCATGTAAGTGCCTGCAGGAATGAGACGGTGTAGCTGTGTTTATGTTTTGCCTGCAGTTTTGTTTTTCAGTTAATAATAAGAGAAAAAGTTCTACTTCTCCCTGCTCTGTATACGTTGCAACAGCCTCACCACGCCAGTGGAGGAGAGGACATCTTGGGGCCAAACTATCTTCTTCTGTTTGTGGGCTGTGTGGCCATGTGCCTGTCATGGTAACTGCTGTAGAGTCTTCAGTGATTAGACATCACCCCCTTGATCTTAGTTGAATATCCTTTGTCTATATACTCTGTGTTGTCCTTACTCAGCCTAACATTACTCCATGAGCCTGTTCCCGTGCCATGAAGCACTCTTCCAGATGGAACTGTTAATGGCTACTTGGGGGTAGTAGAAGGTATATGGCCCCTGTCTCCCATTCTTGTCAAAGAATGCTGGTCCCCAGAAAGACCAAGCCATGACTAGAAGCTTGGAACTTTCAGCCCCACCATCCATTCTCTTGAGAAAATGGAGAAAGACTATGGGATAAAGCCTCTATAAAAATCCCAATGGTTTGGGTTTCAGAGAGCTTCCAGACTTGTGGACATATCCACACAGGGAGAGTGATGCACCCCCAACTCCATAGGGACAGAAGCTCCTGTGTGGGGGACCCTTCCAGGCTTCACCCTATGTGGCTCCTCATCTGGCTGCTTCTCTGCATCCTTCATCACATCCTTCAATAAACTTGTAAATGTTAACTGTCTCCCTGAGTTCTGCGAGCCACTCTAGAAAATTAATCACGAAGGGCAACCTTCAATTTGTGGCCAAATGGACAGAAGTTGTGGGTAACCTGGGGTCTTACTCCTTGCAATTGACATCTGAAGTGGGGACTATCTTGTGGGACCGGACCCTTCACCTGTGGAATCTGACACTCTCTCCAGGTAGACAGTATCAGAATTGAGTTAAATTATAGGACATCCAGGGGTGCCTGGGTGGCTCAGTTGGTTAAGTGTTCGACTTCAGCTCATGTCATGATCTCACAGTTCATGAGCTCAAACCCCACATTGGGCTCTGTTCTGGCAGCTTTAGAGCTGCATAACATGCCATCATGTGCCTGTGTTGGTGTCGAGGTGACCAATCTCCTGTAGCTGGACATTAAGGTTGTGTCCAGTTTTGTGCTATAACACTGTGATAAATGTCACTGTAAATGAATCTTTGTATGCATTTCTAGAACTTTCCTTACAATAAATTGCTAGAGGTGCTGCTTAGAGGTCAAAGGGAATGAACACTTCTAAAGGATTTTATGGCTTATTGCCAGGTTCTTGACCTTTAGAATGTCAAACCCACCTGCTGATGGCAGTTGTGAATGTGCTGTCCAAACCCAGGCGCCATGTTTTTCAAAGCTTTGCCATGATGACCAAAATACCAAAACTGACATAAAGACAGGATCCGGCCCTGTAGGTGACCTCACTTGCTTCACCTAACACTGTGTCTGATCCTACTTCTATTTCGAATTTTGGCATTTCATACTCATGGATTATTTTTATATCAATCTTGATTTTTTTTTTTAATTGCATTCGAGTGTCTTTTACCTCGATCACTGATTGGGGTTTTTTTTGGCACCCCTTACATTTTGCATCTGAGGTAAGGTGATGCATTTTGCGACTGAAGCGAGGTGACCTTACCCTAGTCCCACCCCGGGAGATTTGAACCCAGCATCTACAGCAGGCCTTTTGTTGTGTCCAGGGACATTATAACACCCAAGAGGAAACACGTTGTGCTAAGGTCAAGGCCAAATGCCAGAGGATGTTATGAGACCTTTTGTGGGGCAGTGTGCACACTTAGTGGTTCCAAATGGATGGAAATGGACAGGCCAGGGAGGGGCTCATAGTGGCCGGCGGCAGATAACGGAGGTGTCAGAACTTGCTTTGGGGCCCGAGCAACAAGCTGTTCTAATCGCCCGATGCAAAAGCTTCACAAAGATTTCTCCCGAGACCCCCGTTCCCCTCCCATCAGTTAAAAGTATCGTTTACTGGAGCCACGTGCCCTGTTAGCTTCAGCTTTGATCTGTTTTCAATCTGATCGCGGACTAAAAAGAGTGTCCATGCTGTTTGTGCTGATTTAATACCAAAGCAAACGAGGATTATCTCCTGTATCCATAATGATACTTCTCCATCCCCTGGCGCGCAGGAGACAGAGGCTAATGGTTCGCAGAAAGGTGGCAAACTGGTCATATGGTGCTAGTTATCTGCATTTAAAAATCAGATCCTCGTTTTCATCCTGAAGTGTTTCTCATGTAAACATACCCACACAGTTGCCAGCGCTCAAGGCTATATGAAAAATAGCTCTTACAAAATTATCCATTAAAGTGATTCAGGGGACAGTAAATAATAACTCCCATTCATTAGCTCATTCGTTCAAAATTTACGGAGCATTTATTGCGTGCCAGGTACCGTGGCTGGTCTCTGGTAAGACGGGGGTAAGCAAGCAGCTGCTGGGCTCTCCCCTCATGGGGTTGACGGTAAGGGTGGGAGAGAGACAGTTAACAAACACAGTAATCACTTCGTGACTGCAGATTGTGGGAGTGTAAGGAAGGGGCACGGTGTCCTGAGTGCCTTCTCAGGGCACGCACTCTCCCGGGCCGTGTACTGTCTTTCCAGCCTCAGAGTAATGCTGCACTGTGGGTATAATTTTCTGCACTTAACTAGTTAGGAAGGAAAGGCTGGTATAGGCCGGCCACCTGCCCTGGGGCTCCCAGAGCTAGGTAGAAGTCGAGGCAGATTTATACCCCGGGTTTGAGTCCAGATCTGTGGTCTTGCCTCTGCTTGGGCTGCCTCTCCGGTCGTTTGTTAGCCAGCCCCGACTCCCTTGGGGGTTCCGAGAAGTTCGTAAGTGACATTCCTGCCTCCCTGTGTTTAATTTCGGAGCCATCGTGAGAACTGAACGTAGGGGCCCAGTAGGTGGACATCACCACGTCCCTCTTGGATAAAGCTGTTTGCAGACTATGGCTTTGCTATGCACCTGAAGTACTCTTTCACCCTCTCTGCTCTGTTTGCCTTGTACTCCCAGTCTAGACGGGGGACAGGCCACCAAGGGAAATTAGGATCTTCAGAGTCCGTATATATGTGGTTACCCGGAGCCACAGCCTCTCACTGACCCGGTGCAGACAGGAAGAGAAGAAGAGACGAGAACCCATGCAGAATGCTTGCAGATTTGCTGGACCAGCTCCACCCCGTTGAGGAACAGGGCTAGCTGACTTGCTCCCTCCTCCTTGATGCAGTGTTTGAGGGGCCTGCCCAAAAGGCCTGGAGGTCCCTCCACGTGGAAATGAAAGACCCCGGGAGGTGTTTTTCCCGGCACACGCCTGTCTCCATATATGTCCCTCTTGCTCACAGGAACCAAAACCCTGTGCCTTCCGGGCACCTGTAACTTTTGAGAAAATCTGCCTGCCATTCACAAATACTTTTGAAGTCTATATATGTTTTCCTTTATAGTGATAAGGGTGATAATGAACTAAGGCACAAACATCACTTTAAATAAGCAGGTGATTATTGTAGATAACTATAATGCAAGTACGACCCTAGGAAACTTACTACTGACGATTCGTCTACAGATCACGATGCAAGTTCCAATTTTATAGGCAAGTGAATATCAAGATAACCCTGCGTGTGTCTAGAGTAGATAATTGTGGTTGTTTGTGTAGCAGTCCAGTACCGCTAATTAACACGCATCTGGGTCTGCATACCCATGCAAGGTGGCCTGCATGGCGATGCTGGGTCCTAAGTGATGGCAGTGTGTGTACCAAGATGAGGCCGCGGATACCAGGGTGAGACCAGTTCTCCTGTTGGCACCTACGAAGGGCTGCCCTTGCAGATGAGCAGTTACTTTTTTGGGCGTCTGAGATCCTGGGTGGCTGATTCTTAGGTTGGATGTCTCCCTCTGATGTTCCTGTTCACGCTTTCAGCAAGGAGATGCACACCTGCTCTGGGCCAGTGGTGGTGCTGGCTCCCGTAGCCTGATGAGAGAGGAGGACACTTACATATATAATCATTTTCCAGTGGGATGCCGGCTACGTGGAGGCAAAACGCCTGTGGGCAGGAGA
The DNA here is from genome assembly GCF_024362965.1 of Panthera pardus. Classification (NCBI taxonomy): domain Eukaryota; kingdom Metazoa; phylum Chordata; class Mammalia; order Carnivora; family Felidae; genus Panthera; species Panthera pardus. The sequence goes on along the minus strand of NW_026526666.1, from coordinate 96,524,668 downwards.
GGCTAGGTCTTTTTTCTCCCATGAATGCGTTCATTGGACACGGATTATTGTATGGCACTGTTTTTCAAACTTGTTGGTCTTAGAACCAACCCATTATACTCTTAACAATTACTAAGGACCCCTAAGAGTTTTTACTTGTGTGCATTCAATCTATCGATATTTACCATAGTGGCAATTAAAATGATGAATTTTTTAATTAAAAAAAATTTTAATGTTTACTTTTGAGAGAGAGCGTGTGCGTGAGTAGGGGAGGGGCAGAGAGAGAGACACAGGGGCAGAGGGAGACACAGAATCCAAAGCAAGGCTCCAGGCTGTGAGCTGTCAGCACAGAGCCCAATGTAGGGCTCTAACCTCACGAGCCGTGAGATCATGACCTGAGCCAAAGTTGGATCGTTAACCGACTGAGCCACCTAGGCACCCCAAAACTGATGAATTTTTAATTGTTTAATTCATTTTAGAAAAATAAACCCATTTTATCTTAACATAAATAATATAATCCATAAATTACTGTATCCTACTGGACAAAAATACTGGGAAGAGTGGTGTTACGTTATATTTCTGCAAATCTCTTTAATGTGTGGCTTAATAGAAGGCATTTGGATTCGTACATCTGCTCCTACAATTAATCTGTTGCAATAATGCACATCATGTAACTACAGGAAAACTCCATTGTATACTCGTGAGAGCATCTTAGGATTACTATAAAAATAATAGATGCCCTGAAAGGGTTTTGGGGTCATGCGAAGTTTCCCAGATAACACTTTGAGAACCCCGGTTGTATGGAATTCTGCCATAAGTGTGTATTTACCGAAGGCACTCATGTACCCAAATCTTACAGGATTCTTTGGAATTGAGTATCCAAATATTCAAACCTATTTTTTATTTTTAATTTTCTTCATGAAGACAGGGCAAACAGTGTCAGACAATATATTATGGACTTGAAAGAGCTCGTTAATGAATATTGAGGAATTTTTGCCAGTTGTTAAGCCATGACTAGCCTGCCCTTGGCCGTGGCGGGAACATTTACACAATGAAAGTAGGCAAATGCTAAAAACAAGGCCTTTTTCTTTTCAGAAAGCTAGCTGGTTTATCAGACCACTACTTGATAGATTTTCCAGTAGGGATTCACAATGGCAACCCAAGGCATAACCCATCCCACCTGCTTTTCTTTTTTGGCTAGTATAGTAGATTTTTATTTGTTTGCCTCATTTTTGTTTTGTTTGTAGTGGTTCCATCAAAGTGCATTTACATAGACAGGCAAGCTCCATATTTCCATGTCCTCCTCACCCGGTTCTTTTTGTCCTCACCCCCAGCCTGATTCATACATTTTTATAGACTCTTATAGGCCTCATAGGCATTTATGCTTGTGTCTGTGGTTCCAGGTTTTCCTCCTTTGCGTGGCAGCTGGAATGTCTCTTCCGAAAACCCCATGGCTTTTACTCCTGCCCTTGATGTTGTAGGGATGGTGTTTGCCAGGAATGTTTTGGTGAAATGATTTAGAAACAACAGCCAATTCTCTTCTTGGAGACAAAGTAGCACCAGTGCCTGGCACGAGTTACGTTATGCAGACGGTTGGCATTATTCCTTGTGAGGATTTACTATTATTTGGAAATTAATGATGGCTCCATATTTTTGGGAGGGTGGGTGGGGAGCTGTGATTTACGAACCTCTCTCTTACCATCTGTTCATTAGCTTCAAGGCACTGCTTTTCACAGCCTTAGAAATTGAGGGAAATTATGTTAAATCGTCACACATTTTCTCTAAAGTTTCATTTTAAAGAAAAACAAAAGAAAGCTTTTAAGTAACTGGCTCTTTTTCTGTAGGTCAGTATACCACAGATAGCAAGCCAGGAAAAAAAAAAAAGGAGATTTTGTTAGGATTTGTTTTTAATTAAGATCTAAATCATGATTCTCTTTGAATGGGATGGAAAGCGACACCAGCTCTGAGACCTATTTGATAAATTTTTGCAATATCCGACTGCCAGCAGGGAAATAAGAACAGGTAGGTGCTTCCAAAGGGATTCCATTATATCTAGTTGTCAGATGCCAACACCAGCCCAAATCAGGGAATCTTACTATTTCTATCTTCCTGCCTCCAGGACCAAAAAAGATTATACTTGTCTATCCTTGGTAGAAGAACATTTTATGAATCTTGTCCTTAAAAGTTCTCTGAAAACCCACCTCTCCACCTAGTTAATTCTAGGGCCTCTATGCCCTGATTTTATGCATTTCAAATACATGAAAGTCCAATTTTATACATGAAGTTAAAGAAGATATTGCTGCTTCACTTTACATTAGGATTCTTTCAAGTAATAGACTCCTATAATAAATTCAAAATGACATCTGATATTTAGAAATTAAATGTACACTCCACTTTTCAGGAACGTGTTTATTTTATAAAGCAAGGTACATACCTGTCTTTAACAATCTTTGCTTGGGAAGATTTTCTTATATGTAAATTCTGTCTATTTAAAGGCTCCTTTAGCAGATTATTTCTTAAGTAGATATAGAGAACCATTTATGTTTTTACAGCCCTCGTATCTTGTTTTATGAGTATCAGATGTGCAGAGTTGGATTTATTGCATTCCTTAGCTGCTGGTTCAGCATCACTGCTGATCCATGCCAGTCCCGTCTCTTGTGTTACTAATGTATCTATCTTCCCGCCCGCTTCGCCTCCCATTCCCTGCTGCCCAAACAGGGAAATAGAGCCAGGAAGCATGTCGGAATATGCCACAGAGGCAGGAATTGTAGTTTTTTACGTGGGACAGTCAGGGCAGGCCTCTTGTGACCAAAGACCTGAAGGGTATATGGGGGAGGAATACTCAGGACTGAGAAGAGGAAGTGCAAGGATCCTGAGACTGGGGTATATCTGTTGTGTTGGAGGATCAGCGTGGAGGCCAGTGTGGTTGAAACAGCTGGGTTATAAAGGCACCTTACAGGCCCTTATGCGGACTCTGGAGGAGTTTGATTCTGAGGCATTAGTGGAAGGTTTTAAGACAAAGAGTGATGTGCCTTGGCTGACTTTTAGAAGGAACAAATTGACTGTAGTATAGTCCTTATGGGAGCAAAGAAGGGGTAGAAGCAGGGTGCCTGGTTGACAGGCTACTGTGGAGATCCAGAAGAGAGATACACTAGCACAGCAGCAGTGGAAGTGTCAGGAGACTAGGCATATTTTCTAAGAGGCAACAAGATTTACCGATGGATTATGTGTGAAAGAGAAGAGAGAACAAATGGAAGGATGGAGGTGGCCACTTACTGAGAGAATGAACATGGTGGTGTGAGCAGATTTGGCGTGGCATTCAGGAGTTCAGATTTGGAAATACCAAGTTCGAGGTGCCTACTGGACATCCAAGGGGAGATGTTGGAGGAGGCATTTGGCATTGTTGCAGGTCTGAATTTCAACTTGGGGATCATCAGTGTGTAATGGTGCTTCAAACCATGAGACTGGATGAGCTCATCAAAGCTATGAATGTAAGTGAATACAGAAATGGTCCAAAGACCTGGCTCTGGTTCACATTTCTACCTCAGGGCCTTTGCCCTTACTCTTCCTTCTGCTTGGAACAGTGTTTCTTCAAATAGTTGTATGGCTTACTTCCTTATTTTATTCAGATTTGTGCTTAATTTTTGTTCCTTTAGAGATTTATTCTTGGCCCCCCCCCCATCTGGTTCAGAAAGTGCATCAGAAAATTATGCCAATAATTCTTCATATGTGATACCGATTCATGAGGTCAGTATGAGGTACAGAGAATTAGAGCTTTGTGACCGTCATGGTGTGTTTTTCATTTTGTTAGGCCAGGTCACCTGATTCCCCAGAGCACAGTGCTGTATGATTTATTTAGACAGAATGTGTATATCATTGATCACCAAATTTCTCCCTGATGGACAGGCTGGGAAGGAATCTGGGAAGGATCTGGTCATCTGTGCCTTTCCTTAAATATTCCCATTTATCTTAACAAGTGAGTATTCTAGTATCTACTGATGTAGACAATGCCCCACAGACAATAAACGAATGCTAGAAAGACAGGCCCACCTATCCTTCAAATAATACTATAACCCACTATTTCTAAAAAGCTAAAATATGCTAAGAAAATGATATAGTATGAGAAAGAAAACATATGCCTAAGAATTAAAAGACTCAGAAGTGAGGTTCTATTACTCAGGAAAGGATAAGAAATAAGAGAGAAGAAAGATTTTTAAAAAAGGGTTTGACAGCATATGATTAATTTAGAAGACAGACAAAAAAGATCCAGCATACATATTGTAAGAAATATATGGGGTCCCAAAGAAGAAAATCAAAACAAGGGAACAAAAGAAATAGTAAAACCACAACTTAAAATATTTCTAAGACAATTTTTTGAAATTACATTGAAAATACATGCCACATACCTGAGAAAATTGACCCAGAATGACCAATACTGAGGCAAAAATTGGTGAAATTGTTGCACTTTCAAGAGAAACAAAAACTTTAGGCATCGAGGCAAAAAGACCAAATCACCTATAAGAGAAAGCAAATCAAGTGTCATCAGCCTTCCTACAACAGTATTTCCTGACAGAAGGAAATGGAGTGACATATTTAAGATACATGTGGAGAGAAATGTGTGCTAAGAATTTTATATCCAGCTAAAATGGCTTCCAAGTGAAAGGTGCAGACAAACTGCCCAGGCAAACTCGGTGACCTGGGGAACGTTTTTCCCATGAGTTTTTTCCTGAGGAATCTGCTAGATAGCAAATTCTAGTCAACTGAAATAAGTAAAGAGCCATTGCCATATGGTTTGACAGTAAGTGCTAAATTTATATCTTCTTGTGGAACTAAGATTGAATGAGAGTCAGAAGGGAGAAAGTATAGTATGTAATGTCTATATGCTCTTACAATGTAGATACAGTATAACTATAAAAATGTAAAAAAAATGTAAAAATGCAAACGAGAAAGAGGATATTAAGCAGTCTTTAAGAATCATATATTTGGTAGAAGAATTGCTATTTCTAACTGAGATTGTTTCATATATAATGTGAGAGAAAGCACAGGAGCAATTATGTGATATTCTAATTCTGTAATCTCTTGTGGCTTCAAGAATCAGGATTCTAGGTGTGAAAGAAAGTCAATATGAATGCCAGGTAGAAGAGGTTCAGTAAAGGCTGTGGTACTGAATTTGAATTGGGAGTATCAGACCCATGTGCACGGACAAAGCTTAGGAATGATCAACAGTCCAGTAGCAATGACATTTGTAGGACCCAGATCGTGATCTTGAAATACTATTTTCCATAAAAGGGAGAAGAGAATTCTTGGGAAAATAGATGAATGTACAGAATATGTACAAGGTGAGCCTAGGACATTGGGTCATACCGGTTAGCAAGAGAGCTAAAATACTTAACTAAGTTTGTTTCCAAAGGACTTAGGAACTAAGTTAAAGATGTTCCCACTGGATCAAGATTAGATAATACGTGTTCAATAAAGGTAATAATTTTAGTGAATTGAAGCTCAACAGATTTATTTAAACCCACAAGTTCATAAGAATATTAAAAACTAATTTACCATCTTTGGAGAACAATAAAGAACCACTCATTATGTTAAAAACTGGTAAATAGTGCAAAAGAAAGTCTTCTTATCCTGCCTTCCTGTATGAACTATGCCCTGGGTAAACAAAGCATAGGTAAATGAAAGTTTCTCTTTCCAGAAATATTCCAGCCAATAACTAAAAAGGGAGTGGTTGAATTTGAATACTGTTATTTTGCAACCCTAATGAACTAGTGGATGTAAGTTTTATACATCATTGGCTGCTAACGTCAAAAAAGAGACAACCATGCATTATGTGGCTCTGATAGAAGGATGCAACGAGGTCTATGTGCCGTCTTGCCAAAAATTAAACCTGACGGTCAATCCTGTAGATACGTGGAGACGCAAACAACAAAATCCAGATAGTAGGAAACTCTATAGGACAAACACCTTCAACAAATAAATTACATGAAAAAAAAGGGGGGGAGGGACAGAGGTGCAACCTATAGGTTAATGTAGAGAGAGGCATTTAAATCTAACAGGCAAAACTAGTGTTTAGAATTGTCATCACCCAGTTTATAAAACTGTAAAGGAAAGCTCTGAGGTGGTCACCATAAATGGAGGACCCTGGTTACTTTTGAGGGAGTGGAGAAGAAATTGTAGAGAGGCACCTGGGTGGCTCAGTCAGTTAAGCATCAGACCATGATCTCTCAGGTTGTGAGTTCAAACCCCACTTTGGGCTCCACGCTGACAGTGCAGAGCCTGCTTGGGATTCTCTCTGTCTCCCTCTCTCTGTTCCCTCTCTCTGCTCCTCCCAAACTTGCACACATGCTGTCTCTCAAAATAAATAAATAAACTTTAAAAATATATATTAAGGGGTACCTGAGGGGCTCAGTTGGTTAAGTGTCCAACTTCAGCTCAGGTCAAGATCTCACGGTTTGTGAATTTGAACCCCGTGTCAGGCTCTATGCTGACAGCTCAGAGCCTGGAGCCTGCTTCAAATTCTGTGTCTCCCTCTCTCTCTGACCCTCCCCCACTTGTGCTCACACACTTGCTCTCTCTCTCTCTCTCTCAAAAATAAATAAACGTTAAAAATAAAAATATATATATACATATATATATATTTTTTAAAAAGGATAGACATGTAGAGGGTTTATGAATATCTGACAGATTTCTGTTTCTGGACCTGGGTCATGACTACAAAGCATTGACCTTACGATGGTTTATTAAACTAAGGATTTATTCTATTCTATTTTCTGTGTCTGTTATGTTTTATAATTAAGACGTTAAAAAAAAGGACAACTGAACTGTTTATCTCTTCAGTAGTTTTTGTATAATCTTCTAAAGAGCCACATTGGGCCGGCAGACCTGTAAGCATGTGGGCCTTTATTCATTCTACAGATATTTCTTGAACAACTGACTCTTGGGTAGGCATCAGAGAAGCACTGTACCCAAGATGAGGCAATTATAGTACAAAGCATAATATGATAGATGCTATATACACAAAGTGTTATGAGAGTACAGAGGAATGGGAGTTTATTTCTGGTTGGGATTAGCAAAAGCGTAACAGGGCGATAGCACTTCGGTTGAATCCTATAACATGAATAATGCATGTTCTTTTTTAAAACCATCAATCCATATTGAAAGAATATTTATAACTCACTGCCTCGATAACTACTCATCCTTAACCCTTGTGTTCAGGTTTCCATCATTCAAAATAACCTGTTGAAGCCCACTGAAACCCATTCAGCACAAACCATGGACACCCAATGCTTGAAGGTCTTTGGTCATTTTTTTTAAATTTTTTTTAATGTTTATTTATTTTTGAGACAGAGAGAGACAGAGCATGAACGGGGGAGGATCAGAGAGAGGGAGACACAGAATCTGAAGTAGGCTCTAGGCTCTGAGCTGTCAGCACAGAGCCTGACGCGGGGCTTGAACTCACGGACCGCGAGATCATGACCTGAGCCGAAGTCGGCCGCTCAACCGACTGAGCCACCCAGGCGCCCCACTTTGGTCATTTCTTAATGACTTTTCCTCAGTCCTTACCCTCCATAAACTCTGCCAACTTCATCACTGTTGAGTGTTGCCATCTTCTTGAAACCTTTCTCTTCCTTTTCTTCTGAGCCTTCAGGGTACCCTGTTCTTCCTCCTACCTTCCGTCCGTCCCTTTTGTGTCCTTTCCACCCCCATGGTTACGTCCTCTGCCTCTTTCTGTCTGTGTTCTCTTGCCTCGGCTTTACCTGCCACCCCACATGCTATTAAAATTGAAATATCTACCAGATTCTTTCCCTGTGGGAACCTGAGACATGGACTTCTGACTCTCTGCTCATCATTCCTCTCTGGATGTCCTCTGTCACCTCAAAATTGACATGCCCCAAATTGGACCCATTTTCTTCCGCAAACCAAATCCTCCTCCTAACCTTGCCAGTTCAGTTAATAGCTTCTCTACCTCCCTGGTCTTAACTTAGAATCTTTTACTCATCCCTAGCTGCCCTGGGGAGATGTTGTGTCCCAGACTTGGAGAGCTTCTATTTCTCTGGACCAAGAGTACTTACGCACCCTTTAGAACTGCTCCGTGTGCAAGGCTTTGGATGGATTTCATCCAAACCCAGTGAGGAGGTCTCCTCTGGCGTCTTCACTGTCATAAGTCCATCTGCCTCCCTTGCTAGATCATTATATGTCTGCGTCTTGTTTGGGGATGGCATTCTCAGGTTCCAGACCTATGCTGGATACTTCATACCACTAGCTAAGGCGATGAGTATCAGAGCTAATGTGGCCATCATCACTAACGAGCTTAAAATGAACCAAGTTGCGAATGTTTCCTTGGTGAAGGTGGGAGCTGTCACACGTGGACAGTCCCCACAGCTAACCTCCAGGACCTGTGTTCCTTACCATGCTGATACTTGTCAGGTTGTTTTTTTATTCTGCTGGTTTTTCTTATTCTGGTCTAAGTGTACATTGATTAAAACAAAACAAACAAACAAAAAAGATGTATTACAAATACAGGCACTGTTGTCTGTCCTGGAAGTAAAGGTTTAGGCTGAAGTGCTTTCCTCAGTTTTTCCACCTGGTTGCTCATTCAGCAAGGATTACTGAAAGCTGACTTTGGTGCTAGATGCTGGCCGGTCAGATGAATGGTGTGGCTCCTGCCCCCAAGGAGTTCACGTTCTAGATCACGGTCGTACTACATCTGTCTGCTTGCTGTGTGTTTATTAGCCCCGAGGATGTAATCACTCACTCACTCACTCACTCATGCATTCCTCCATCTCTGCACTGACTTTCCGATCTGCTCCTCTCCCATAACCATTTGCTGATGAGTTTCAGTGTGTTTGAGATCCCTTGCTGAACCTTCACAATTACATTCAATAGATAATGACTGAGTTCCAGACATAGTGAATGGGCACCATGCTAGTCCTTAAGAATACTGTCTCAAACCAATAGCGTGATCCCTGCCCTGTGGGTCTTCTGTTAACATTTTGCAGGCTTCCATACTGTCCTTAGCCTCTAAAGTTATGTTCAAAAATCATGGTGACAGTAATCACGTTGAGTCTAAATTGTTTTAGTTTTCTTTTGCTTCCTGCATAGGTTAAGTTGCTTCCAAGAAGGGAAAAAATAAGCTGCATAAACATGCTCCTTAAACAGGAGTTTGGGGTACTGTTTCTAAAGAAAAATCACTGTGGAGCTTGTCAGCTAGGATTATTCTTTGGCTAATCACAATCCTGAGACCGGTCAGCATTATTACAACAGCGTTGTAAATAATACAGCTACACAAACAAGGCAGTAATCAGCTACCACTGAATGCCATGTAATTTCTCTACCTTTAAAAATCTGTAGGAAAGGGGGTGGTTGGGAAGAAGATAACAGGGATTTTTTTTAAGTGCCGTGGATAATCACGAGTGTTTTTTAAAAAGTGCTCTTAAATATATGCCCATGTCCCCTTAAATCTGTCATGATAAAACATCTCATTTCAGTTGATGCATGACACGAAAGCAATCACCGTTAATCAGAATGACACATTTCCATTTGCTTTATGGAAGAGAAGGTAGATGAAGGTCATGAATAAGGAAACAAAGCAGCTTGTGGTTCGTGATGTTTGGGGTTTCTTTGGAAATTCATTTCCTCAGGAAGTTCATAATCCATCGTTGTCTTCTCGCGAAGCTTCATCCATCCAAATTTGCCAGAAGTCCTTGTCAGTGAAGACGGACATACTTTGTCTTCTCTCCCGAGTAGAGAAATAGGTTAATTTGCTCTGGGTTCTTTGACAAATTTAGTCCTTAAAGGTGTAAAGTCTCAGAGTTCCTGGCTCTAGATATTTCTTTAGGGGGTACCGACTCCATCCTCCGTGTGATAAAATTATACCTGCAAGATTAACGTCCCAGCTGGTCACAGCCATGCCCGTGGGAAGCTGGGAGGGCAAAGGACCCGAGGCTTAGTGCTTTATTAGAAGCAGACATCAGGAGCCTCCTTCTACTCTCTGCTCTCCGTATTTTCACACATGTAACTGTTTCCGTGCCTAGCAATAAGAACTAGGTGCCTGGTTCAAGCTTTACCTTCCTTGGATATCACCTTTCATAAAGGAGCATATTTTCCGGCTTTTGGTCTGGGGTTGGGGTGGGGGAGGGGGGTGGCGCAGGCCTAGCTTTGGAGCCATTAGATCTGGCTTCATGCCCAAACATTTGTAGCACCTTTTGAAGTCAGTGTGATACCCCATTGTGTGATATCATCAGCTAGCTGGTGTAGTCTCTATTCGGAAAGTTAAAACGTAATTTGTGAAATAGAGAAAATCTTGGCACCGGGGTCCCGTACAGATCTCTTCAGGGGCATGTAGATTGTTTGTTCTAAAATCCAAAGATGGCACTCTTCAACTGGCAGACTTAGTCTGTGAATCCCCCAAGGTCATGATGCCCCCAGGGTAGTGAATTTGCAAATACCACGATGCCTAGTTATCTTGGGATAATTTTACGACCAAGCACTTAGCTCATCCAAAGCCTTTTATTATCATTACTATTACTATTATTATTATTTTATTGTTACTATTTAAACCAGGGAAGCTAAAGAATTACGGGAGGAGAGTATAAAGGTGTAGGGAACTCTAAAGGGCTCCCAAAGGGCTGAGGGAGAGGGCCCAGGGACAAACAGTGGTCTCCTGCCCCAGGCTGGGGCTCAGCCCTGATTGGAGAGAGAGTGGTAGCAGCCACTGGATGGTGGAGAAGGTCTCTGGGTTGCTCAGGACAGAGCTGGTCCACAGTCATCAAAAAAGCAAGAAACAACCCACTAGGGCATGGAAAGCTAGTTACCTTATTATCCTGCAGAAACAAAGATGGCAACCTGAAATGGTCGCTTTAGCAGCAGGCTCTTTTGATTACGCTTCCTTCCCTGAGCTTTTCAAAACTCAAACCGTAGCAGGCTTTTTCCTGGAACACGCTGCGAACCCAGGGCCAATGCCTGAAGGACTTTGTGGCGGCTATTTGGGGTCTGCATGAAGCCAAGCTTTACAAATCCTATCATCAGCAAGCCGCTTGAGAGAGACCCCACTTGGTGCCACCTGATACTGGCTCACCCACGATGTGAGTTCCCTGCCCACACTCCGTTTGGTGTGGCAGAACTTTGTAATCCACAATTATAATTTTCTTTTTGTGTATTCCCCTCTTTTGCGTTCTTTGGTCTTTTTCCCTAAGGAAAAACAAAATCCCCAAATTTGAATATTCTCCCACATTGCTCTTCTTTTTCCAAATATTAGGCCAACTTTGACAGGAAATCATGCTGAAATTACTGTTAAACTTCTTTGGACTGATTTTTCAGATGATACAAGAATCTCGACCGTGAAACTGATCCAAAAGAAAAATCTCTGGATCGGTTAAGATTGTTTGCATGCGAGGGAAACATCACTGATTTGGCTGTAGAGAACAAAAGGTAGGGGAGATTTATAAAGTGTTTAAGGGGACCTCTGGGAAAAGGCCCTGGGCCGCGGCCAGGTACTGAAACCAGGCACTCAGAAGCACCAGGACCCTCTATCTGGCTTTTATTTATGATGCTTGCAAATGTCAGAGCTTTTCCCATCTTTCTGGGGAAAGAATATCTCTGTCTTAGGGTCTCAGCATTTGTTTGTTTGTTTACTTGCTTATTTCTCAAGTGCCTAGCCCAAACTACACTAGAATCTTGCTGACCTCTCAGAACCAACGTGAAGAAAGACTCTCACTGGTCCAGCCTGATCATTTGTCCTTCCTGGGTCTAATCAGCTACGTCAGAGGGGCAGGTAGTATCTGATATAGACAAGGCAGTTGGGGGCCCACATTGGTGGACAAGGGAGGTAATCAATGCGAGGTTAGGAAAACACCCCAAAAAGGACCTTCAGCAAACACTGAGGGAATACATGTGCCATTTAGAATTTATGATAGCTGGGGCATGGGCGCCGATTCCCTACCGTAAGATCTATAAGCTTTTTCCCATCCAAGTACTAACCAGGCCCGACCCTGCTTAGCTTCCGAGATCAGACGAGATCGGGCGCGTTCAGGGTGGTATGGCCGTAGACAAGCTTTTTCTATTTTAGCAAGGAACACTTTAAAAATATACTTCCAGGGGCAGAGATTTTTAAGGACCCCAGGGGTGAATGAATGACTGTCAGAAATGAATTTCTGACGCCCAAACTGCCAGTGCTTTTGATGTGAAAGTCAAAAGGCCTCTTAACGTAACACCCAGGATGCACACGACAAGCCCAGACTTACGAAGGATGAACGATGCGGGACGTGTTCATGGGGGAACGCGAGCCTGGGAAAAGTGGGAAGAGAGGCAGACCAAGCAAGAAAAGAAGAACAGGATATGCTGAGAGCGACCCAAGGAAATAATATTTGGGTTTTAACGCTTACACCAGATCAGACAACGATGTACGGAAGATTCTAAGAGAAACCTGAAGAAATATCACCTGGCTTTTAACAGTTCTGTCAAGAGCAAGGAGATGGAGAAGGAAGAGGGCAACTGTCTCTTGGATCTAACTAAGTAATGCCGACAGCTGCCAGAAGAAACGCAGCTTGGTTTAATCTCCTTGGCCCTTCATCTTCTCTGCCTAGGAGAAAGGAGAGCCGAGTTGGAACTAAACAGGGCGTCCTAGGCACGACTCCTTGAGTTGAAAGATCCCAGCCAAGCTGGCTAAGAACAGGTGGTTACAGGGATACTACAAAAATCTCACCGAACTGAGGAAATAGAAACAAAGTCCAGCCAGATCTCTGGAAACTAGAAACGCGGCTGACAAAAATGAGCGCCCTCTCCAGGTCTCAGGGGAAAAAGGGCCTCGCCCGGTGGTTTCTACCCATTGGACCCAACTGTCTCTTTTTATACCAAATATCTTTGACAACAGCCATTTTCTTATCTTGAAGTGAACTTCCCAGATAGTATAACCTACATAAATGCTTAATTCAAAGTGAAATTAATATAATGCCCTGCCTGAGATATGAAAGAATATGGCAAGGCACGTGATTTACCTAAAACAAAAGGATGTAGCATACTCTGTAAATGCAGAGACAGAAAATGAAGTGGCCGTGCGTTTGTAGAATCACCACGAATGCGACGATCTCAAAGATACGCTGATGTGGTCGGATTGTACTGCCAACATGACTTTCCAAAAGGGTGAGTTTTCTAGCTACCAACTGCAGTATAACCAATCAAAACTCAGTGACCCCCAATCATTTGTGATGCTTATAGGTCCTATGGGTCAGGAATTCAGGAAGAGCACGGAAAGATGAGCTCTTTGCTGTTCCATGATGGCTGGGCCATCAACTGGGAGGACTCCCAGTGGCTGGCCCTGGAAGAGCTGAAGCTGAAAGGAGTCACTTTCAAGATGACTATGCCTCACTCACCTGCCTGGACCCTGGGCCAAGATATGGAGGACTGGACTGCCTACATGTGGTGATCCAGCTCGATGATCTCAGGGTGTTCAGACTTCTTTTTTTAAATTTTTTTTTATCTTTCTAATATTTATTTTTTGAGAGAGAGGGACAGAAAGAGAGAGAGCGTGCGCAGGCATGTGAGTGGGGAGGGGCAGAGAGAGGGAGACACAGAATCCGAAGCAGGCTCCAGGCTCCGAGCTGTCAGCACAGAGCCCGACACGGGGCTCGAACTCACGAACCATGAGATCATGACCTGAGCCGAAGCTGGCCGCTTCACCGACTGAGTCACCCAGGCGCCCCATCAGGGTGTTCAGACTTCTTACATGGCGGTCAGGGCTCTAGGGACAAGTGTCTCACTAGATGCTCCCCGGGCTTTTACAACTTAGCCTTGAAAGTCACACAGCATCATTTCCGCCATACTCTTGGTCAAAGCAGTCATAGGGGGTGGGGGTAGAAAGAGGGGAGGGTATGAGTTTATAGATCCCACTTGCGGATGGGAATACGTCAAAGAATTGACACCCGTGTTTGAAGCCACCACAGTGACGGACTCTTAGCAAGTTTCCAACAAAACAAACTGTGACCTTTCTTGGGTTTGCATAGTAGATCCATTCCTGGAAAATTCGGGGTGTAGTAAACCCTCGTAAGCAACATGTTTGTATATGTGTAATGTGTAGTTAGATTCCAGGCTTGACCTTTATATACATTGTCCAGCAAGAATTTTGAAAGTCCTGTGGGACACAGGATGCTTCCTGTGCTTGGCCCTTGCCCACTAAATGCCGGTACCCCGCCTGCCTATGTCCCTCTCCTTCCCCTTCAGACTGGTTTTCTCTGCTTACTCAGTGCGTAGCCTGTAGATCAAAATGGTGTTTTCAACCCTGAATCTATAAGCCTTTCAGCTTATCTCTGCTACTCAGCTGGGTTCTGATGATGATGATAATGATGATAATACTGATATGAGTGATGGTGGTGATGATGACAGAGAAACCAGCAGCTCATGTTACCAAGTGCCCGTGTTTTGTCAGGGACCATGTTATGTTATGCACTATCTCACTATACACTGACCACAACCCTAAAGCCAGTGTCACAGGTTTTGTTTTTCACTTGGGGAAACTGAGGCTTATAAAGTTGAAATAATTTGTACAAGATCACAAAGCTAGAAACTGGAGAACCGGTAGGTTCAGTTTTTCTCCCGGGCCTCTGGACAGCTTCAAATGACACTGTGATGCTATCCTGTCAACTTTGGCCGGGGGGGGGGGGGGGGGGGGGGGAAGTAGTGTCGTGTATATAATTGGGATCATTGCCCTCCTAAGAGGGCTATGGGCAGGTAGGAACCACGATCAACATCTCCAGTACAATGAATGATAGGAAATTGGAGCTTAAAATAGATGTGGCAATTGTAGAACATGAGCCTGCTCTCTTGGACCAGCTAAATTACCTCCCAAACTCTGAGAGAAGATGGCAGAATCACTACCGATGATCTTTGGGAATTCTGGGGAGCAAAGCAAGCATAGTTCTAATATTGAACAAAAGGAAGAGCGTGGAGCCTTTAAACTTCAAGCCTGATGCAAAATTCTAGATCATGTTATGAGAAGGGAGCCATCCTGATCTATTCATTGTTACCTGGCGAGGCGTCTGCATTGTTTTCAACACACCATTAGGGAGGCCTGGTGTCCCTGCCTTGGCCACCCTCCTGGTCTCCCCTGGTCCATATTCGCAGAACTGCCCTCAGGATATTGTCCATGCGACTCACAGAACCACTCAGTTACATGCCAGTGGGAGAGCTTTGAAGATCTGTGATTTAATTGAAGAAAATCCAAAGCCTTAGACATTTTTTATGCACCCCCACATCTGCTAATGGGTTGCCTTTGTTTAGCAAGAAAATAGTTTATAAACTCTATTTGTATTATCTTTAAAAATGGGAAAAAATAAAATTGCACCATGAACTGTAAAAAGACAAGAAAGAAAAATACCTTGCCATTCCATAATTTAATTGCATCCAACGGATTTCTCTCTTCTTAGCTTTTTTTTTTAAAACAAAACAAAACAAAACAAATTTATAATATAAATGCTTTTTTGGCACACAACGTATCCTGCTTTAACATTGCATATATGTTTTATAAAAGTGTGTTTATAAAAGCCTTTGAGTGCTTCTTGGAAATGTAACAACATTTTTAGAAAGAAGTGTTATTGAGGTGTTGTTTTCCAAATTAAAAAAACAACAGCCTGAATATAACATATTTTATGCCCGTGTAACATATTTTATGTAAAAATATGGTCATATTGGTGGGGGGAAATGCAAAAGATGAACAGATGTAAAGAAAATTCATACTCCTGTTTGCTTTCGGACCATTGATTCTTCGGCACACGATTTATCTAATGTTTTGTGTTTTCCTTGAATGGCATTTTCACAACATATATCTTATCCACACAAGGGCCCTTGTATGGTGTCCTTTGTCATGTATCAGTAGTCACTTGGACCCTTTCAGGTCCAAAGCCCTGGCTAGGCATCAAACACTTGAGGATACCAACCTTAGTTTCCAAGATTTCCCGCCAAGGGGAGCCTAGTGTCATTCTTTAAGAAATACCCATCCAGGGGCGCCCGGGTGGCTCAGTCGGTTAAGCAGCCGACTTCAGCTCAGGTCATGATCTCATGGTCCGTGAGTTCGAGCCCCGCGTCGGGCTCTGTGCTGACAGCTCAGAGCCTGGAGCCTGTTTCGGATTCTGTGTCTCCCTCTCTCTGACCCTCCCACGTTCATGCTTTGTCTCTCTCTGTCTCAAAAATAAATAAACGTTAAAAAAAAAAAATTAAAAAAAAGAAATACCCATCCAGGAAGATGTTGTGAAAAATTGAGTATCTCTGCAAGGAGTGCCAGATTCTCATGGATGCAGAAGGACCCCTTTGGTCCATCTGGTCCATCAGCCTGTCTCCATGAGAGCTTTGTGCAAAGTAGCCTCTGTAAGTGCATGGGTTCCCTAAATTCTTTCCAGCTCTGTTCTTCTAGACCAACAATGGCCCAGGGAACTGCACGCAATGGTGGAACTAGTCTACATCGGTTCGTCTAACATAGTAGCCACTAAATTCATGTGGGTACTGAATTCTTAAGGTGTGACCATTGTGACCGAAGAACTGACTTCTTCATTTTAATTAACTTAAATTTAGATAGGCTCATGTGGCTAGTGACCACCATATTGAGCTCTTGGCCATGCAGTTCTAGAAATTTTGCAAAAACAAAAAACTGAAACACAGAAAAAACCAGAGGTGAATATAATCAGAGTTCAGTCTGAGTTGAATGAAACTTCCAGGATTACTTGGAAAGTCGCCTTTTACAAGAAACTAATAACACTTGAAATAAACTCTACCATTTGTTAGGCGCCATCTAGGAGCCAGGCAAGGTGTGAGCTAAAAGCTTCGGCAGTATTATTTTATTTTATTATTTTATCCAACCCTCATAACATCCTTATGAGGTAAGTATTATTGTTTCCACCCACCCTTTTTATTTGCAGATGAAAAAAAAAAAACAACAACCTGTGGCTTAGAAAGATTAAGACCACAGCTTGTTCTTGGCAGAGGGAGGCTTTGAACTCAGCTCTTGAGTCCAGTGCCTGTGTATAGTGTTTCATATTCTTCTCTTAAATACCTTGTCAGAATTCACACTTCCTTCTAACCAGGAAATTCAAAAAGGCCTTACTGAATAAAACAAACTTTTTTTTTTTTCTGAAAAGTTCTATTTCCATCTGAGACTCTCTTTTTTTTTTTAATTTTTTTAAATGTTTTTATTTATTTTTGAGACAGAGAGAGACAGAGCATGAGCAGGGGAGGGGCAGAGAGAGAGAGAGACACAGAATCCGAAGCAGGCTCCAGGCTCTGAGCTGTCAGCACAGAGCCTGACGCGGGGCTCGAACCCACAGACTGTGAGATCATGACCTGAGCTGAAGTCAGACGTTTAACCGACTGAGCCACCCAGGCGCCCCTGAGACTCTCTTTTAAGATTCTAAGCTCTGTCCTTGGTGACCCTGAGACGCTGAATTTGTAACTGTCTGAAATATCTCCCAGCCCCTTTGTGGCCCTCTGTTTCAAGTCCAAAAGTTACAAGAAAAATTCAGGGCCTTTTGAGGCGCTAGAAAACATTGCGTTTGCGTTTTGTATCATCACATTACAGTCCCATTTAGTGGCATGTCATCAGTGATGGTCTCACAGATAATCTAATGCATAAGGACATTATACAACCTCAGATGAGTTACGTTACCTTTGGAACCTCTGTTTTGCCATCAGTTAAATGGGCATAATAACGGTCTCTTCCTGAGTCCCTTTCTGTGGAGCAGTGAAAGAGTGTATTTGTATTTGGCATGGGTGCCTAATGTAAAGGAAGTGCTCAGTGAATGTGAAGGCTAATTTATTATGACTCTGTATCCACTTCAGGTCATGCTGGGTGGATTGTTAATTTCTTACCTGATTTTTTTTTTTTTTTTTTTTTTTTTTTACTGTGAGGGAAAAGAGATAATGACAATGATGACATAGATCAAAACTAACAAGATAATTGTTGTCAGATGCCTTTTTCTCTCTCCTGAGGTGCAGAGACAATCTCAACTATGCCCCCGACTTGCTAGTTGGTGTGTAATGGGGAAACACCCTGAGAAAATGCTATTTTCCCTTATAATTAACAAAAGGCACACGGAAGAGGAGGCTCTTTCTGAGTTTCTTTCCCCCCCCCCCCCCCCCCCCAGCGTGGCCTGGATACTTGGCTCTTTCATATTTACCTCTGGCTTGTAACTGTCCACGCTACTGTAATGTGTGAAATAGAAGTAGAAGTCAAATGGTGGGTTGGAGAGAGCCCACGTCAGAAAATCAGAAAGGTTGGGTCTGACTCCCAGCTCTTGTGGTCTCATACAAATTACTGGAATTCTCATTTCAGCCATTTGTGAGATGAAGACTTCAAACTCCGAAAATTCTCACACATCACCTGGTTACAATGCTGGTTATCGATGGCCAGCACACCAACTCTGACTCAGAAACCACGCCGTTTGGTTACCTTTGAGTGAAGTAGGGTGATGCTAGCTACTCTAACAGATAATTTCTCCCAATCTCACTGGCTTAGCACGGCAAGAGTATTTCTCATGCATGCAGACGCTACTAAATAGGTGCCCATGGGGGCGCCTGGGTGGCTCAGTCGGTCGAGCGTCCGACTTCAGCTCAGGTCATGATCTCACAGCTTGTGGGTTCGAGCCCCACGTCGGGCTCTGAGCCGGTGGCGCAGAGCCCGGAACCTGCTTCGGATCCTGCGTCTCCCTCTCTCTCTGCCCCTCCCCCGCTCACACTCTGTCTCTCCCTCCCTCAAAAACAAACATTTACAAAACATTTAAATAGGTGCCCTTGATGAGCAGATAGCTCTCCTCCCAGTGGTGACTCAGGGATCTAGGCTCCTCTTGCCTTGTGACCTTGCAGTCCTCACTTCTCATTCCAAGGTTGCTGGATGAGGGACAGGGTCTGGAGACGGTTGGTGGAGGTTACGTGGGCTGGGCCTGGGAGCGGCACCTGTCGCTTCTGCTCCCATCCCTTTGGTAGAAGTCAGGCTTAGCAGCACACCTAACTGCGAGGCCACCGTGGGAAAGCTAGTATGGCTGGGTGCCCGGGAGGAAGAGGAAGTGAGCGTGGTAAACATCCAGGGCCTTTGCCGCAGCTTCTTGTCAATATTAGACGATTGGTGTCTTTGCACAAGGTGCCCCTTGTCAAGCAACAGAACTTGGAGTTTTAGATAGGTGGGTGACTGTGTGTCTGTCTTTGGGGCCTTGGGGATATGACATTTCTGCTCAATTTTTTGAAATATTAAAAATAGTTGGGGACTTATTTTCTCATTCCCCGAGATCCTTAGGTTTTCCCTTCTTGCCAAAGCACGGGGAAGCTCCATACCCTGTTGCTGGTGCCTGGTACCAAGGACCCAAAGACCCTACGCTACTTTCTGGGCTCTAGGGACCCGGAGGGGAAGACTTGAGCCCCCCCTAGAGGCCAGCAAGGTCCCTTCCATTTCTGATATTCTGGCATTCTGGCATTCTCTTATGGTTGGCTTCTGCACGGTGCCTAATCCCAGTTGATATGAGGCTTAGAGACAATGGTCCCTTCCCCACCTCAAGAGCTAAAGCATTTCTCTCTGGCCAAGAGGAGTGCTGTGCATCTTCCCAGTTCTCGTGCGCGTTTTTGCCAGATTTTATTCACCGTTGTTGTTTGATTTTTTTCTCTTATAATTACTGTTTTGTTAATTTTCTTTCACAGCACATCTAATATTTAGAAGACAGTGAGTATTTTAGGGGCATCTGGGTGGCTCAGTCGGTTAAGCGTACGACTCTCAGTTTCAGCTCAGGTCATGATCTCACAGCCCGCGAGTTCGAGCCCTGCATCGGGCTCTGTGCTGACAGCTCGGAGCCTGGAGCCTGCTTCGGATTCTGTCTCCCTCTCTCTCTGCCCCTCCCTCACTCATGCACTGCCTCTCTCTTTCTCTCTCTCTCTCTCTGTCTCTCTCCAACATAAATAAACATTTAAAAATTTTTAAATAAAATAAAATAAAAATCCTATTGTATATAAAAAGAAAACAGTGAGTATTTTAAAATAAAAAATAATACATGAATTTCTCAAGATTCCTATCAATTGCAAAGGAAAACCTAGGTACCAAGACAATGATATCACATGCAAATGTGTTCACCATTTTTAGGGTAAAGAATTTTTATAAAAGCTAAAGGAAAACGGTAAAAGACTGAAGCTTCTTTCATATTTGGAATATTTTCCTTTTTTTCCTATAATTTTAACAGTACAGAGTTTTGAGGGCCTCGGAAGCAGCGTACTGTAGGGAATTGGGATCCCCTCGTGGGGACACCTGCAGTCTGCTCTGGGCCCCCATGTTCTTATGCATAAAATGACAACAGTAGCACTTGGTTGCAAATTCTGCATGGACTTTTTTTTTGAAGGTCAGGTGAAGGAAATTATAAAGCATATTGCGAAAGCATCTGGCACATGGTAGTCGCCTCCTCCAGGACGGCTTCCTCGCCCTTCTTATGTGATAGGGGGAATTGCAAAGCCCAAACCGGCTGCTCCTGTGCCTTCAAAGGTTCTTCAGTCTCCAGTAGAGGACCCAGAGGCAGGAACCTCAGTCCCGTTGGGCCGTGTTCTCAGTCATACTAATGAAGTACCATTTGCCCAACTCACGTGCTTTTGAAAAGAGTGGTCAGAACGCGTTCACTGAGTATCTTCTATATGCAGATGCCTTCCCTGCTTGCTCTGCCAAAATAGAAAATAAATTGAGGACATGGTACCTGACCTTCAGAGGCTTGAAGGGCATTGACAGGTGAAGAGTGTTTGAGAAAATTCCCGGGTAATTTACAAATTGAACTTGAAGAGCTGGATGGGGCTAGGAGACGTGGGCAGAGCAGGTGGTGATGCCCGCATGGGATAAACCTCCCTGGACGGAACGAGACTCGTGCCAGGCTCGGAGGGTGAGAGAAGTCAATTAGTGACACCGAAAGAAAGCTGTTAGGAAAATTGCTCATGCTACCTTTCAGCAAAGTGGTTTGGCAGTGTGTGTCTAGGGACTTTATTATTTTTCTTTTAATGTTTATTCATTTTTGAACTAGAAAGGGCGTGAGTGGGGAGGGGCAGAGAGAGAGACTGAAGGTCCGAAGCGGGCTCTGTACTGACAGCAGAGAGCCCGATGTGGGGCTCAAACTCATGAACCACAAGATCGTGACCTGAGCCAGTCAGACACTTAACTGACTGAGCCACTCAGGAGCCCCTGTCTAGAGTCTTTAAAGTGGAAATCTCCTGTGAGAGGAATCCTAAAAATGGAAAAAACTCCATAGCTGGTGGGATTATAAAATGGGCCAGGGGCATCCGGGTGGCTGAGTCAGTTAAGCACCCAACTCTTGATTTCAGCTCAGGTCGTGATCTCACGGTTCTTGAGATCGAGCCCCACATCAGACTCTGTGCTGACAGTGCGGAGCCTGCTTGGGATTCTCTCTCTCTCCCTCTTTCTCTGCCCCTCCCCTGCTTGCACACTTTCTCTCCCTCTCACAATATAAATAAATAAACTTAAAAAAAATAAGAGCAAAGATTTGTTTAAAAAAAATAAAAAATAGAATGGGCCAGCCACTTTAGAACATGCTTTGACGGTCCCTCAAAATGTTGGTTGTGTAGTGATCGCGTAGCCCAGCCTTTCCACTCACAGAAGTACTCGGAAGTAAAGGGAAACATTCCCACGCCGAAATATGTGCACAAAGGTCCATACCGGCATTATTCACAATAGCCCCAAAGTGGAAGCACGTGGCTGTTTCCATCAGTTGATGAATGGATACATCACGTGTGGTATTTGCATGGTGGAATATTATTTGATCATCAAAGTGAATGGAGTACTCTAGCATGGACGAACCTTGAAAACACTGTTAAGTAAAAGAAGCCGGTCACAAAAGATCACGTAGTATAGGTTTCCATTCATATCAGATGTCCATAGAGACAGAAAATAGATGGGTGTCTGCTCGCGGGTGAGGGAATGGGCGGGGGGGATGGAGAGTGTCTGCTAATGGGGAAGGGGTTTCTCTGGGGGATGATAAAAATGTCCCCAAATTCGATAGTGGCGATTGTCAGACAACTCTGTGACTGTACTGAAAACCTCTGAATTGTATACTTTACAAGGGTGAATTTTATGGTATGTGAATTATACTGTTATAAAAACAAAGAGGAAGTTTTATGCACAAAGACAAAATCGTGCCCTTTTTTTTTCCCCTAAGAATAAAAAATTGGAAGCAATCTAAATGTCAGCCACAAATGAAAGAAGAAAATGATGTGGCCACAGGATGGACTCTTAGCCATCCATTTAAACAATTTTTAACTCAATGCAGGAGTCCCTTCCGGCTTTAGTGCTGGAGACAGTCCCCTTCACAGTGACCCCATCTCTTTCTGAGCACCTCTCCAGTCGCTCACTTGGACGCTTCTTGGGTTTTGCTCTGTTTGGTTCGTTTTGACTCTGGTTTCCCTCCCTTGGTGCCTGAGACCAAGGTTCAGGTTCAGTGGGCTGAGCCTTCCATAACCATAACCATTCCATCTCTGGGAGAAAAGATACCTATGTAATATTGGCCCCCAAAATAACATAGAACCTTCCCTTAATTCTCCAGTATGGTCTATTCGTTTTCTGGGGCTGCTGGGACAATTGGAGCTTAAACAACAGGAATTTCTTGTGTCACAGTCTGGAGGCTGGAAGTCCAAGATCAAGGTAGGGCAGGGATGGTTTCTTGAGGCCTCTGTCCTTGGCTTGTGGGTGGCCATCTTCTCCCTGTGTCCTTGTTCTCACATGTCTTTCCTCTGTGTGTCTCTGTGTCCTCTCTTTACAAAGACACTACTCATGATAGATCCGGGCTTTCCCTAATGACCTCGTTTTGCCTTAATCACCTCTTTAAAGACCCCGACTCCAAACACAGTCTCTCGTACTAGGGGTGACATCTCCAATGTGTGAATTTTGGGAGAACACCATTCAGCCCATAACAAGCGGAGGCAGAAATCACGCTTTAAAAAAAGATAAATTATTAAGATATAGAGGAAATGGGAAGAAAGTACTATAAAAAAAATGATTCGTCCCTCCCACCCTGGGCCACACCAGTCCTAGTTGGTTTAGGCTACAGCTCCTGCCTGACTTCTGTTTTGCCTTCATGAGGGTTTATCTGGGGTGGGGTGGGGGGTGGTGGTGGTTGGGGAGGTGTGGAGCGCGTACAGTTATCTCTAAGGTGTTCAGATCTTTCCATGCTTGAGAATAAAGCCCCAACTGACTCCCAGAACCCAAGAGAGAAAGAAGGGTTTCCCCCATCTTCCTAGCCCAGAATCTGCCACTTGAGTCTTCCTCTTCTGCACGAGGACTGACCTCTAAGGAAGACAACCTAGAAGAGATGGTCTCCTCCCCTCCCCCGCCACAAGGGCGTGGCTGCCGCCATTTCATTTACCCCTTGTAGGTTCCTTGATGCCCTTGGAGGCCAATAGACCAGAGAAACACCACACGAGCTTCATCTAGCCCCCTTTCAGGCATTTTCATCAAGGGCTCAACAGTTTGAGGTTAGCCCCACCCACTGTCATATTTGATAATGAGCAAGTATTAACACAAGGCGATGTTACTGAATTAATGTGAAACAAAATAAGCGATCACATATCAACAGCAGAAATGAACTAATCTGTAGCCGGGGGGAATGTCTGAATCAAAAACAAAGGCTGTCAGATAATACCTTTTTTTTTTTTTTTTTTTTTTTTGTCTTGCATTGTTTTTCCCATGAGTAGGTCCTGGGTGGGAGCCTCTTTAAGGTTCATTTTGAGGGGAGAGCGGGGGTGGGGGGGAAGGTGGATGGGATATGTTGGAGGAGAGCGGGAGACCCATTGACTCTCAGGAGTTGTTCTTTCTCCTAAAGTGGAAAGTGGGTGCAGGAGAGAAGAAACACAGAGGACAATGTCAATGAATGTCGGGACTGTTCTGGGCTGAAGGGCCGGTGTATTTTCCCATTAACATGATTGTTTAGTGTCTGTGGAGCCAGCGAGGCCCGGAGAGCCCCTGAGTCCCAACTGCTTGGGAAACTAATTGCACAGAGCTCTGACCTTTTGCTTTAAATCATCCACAAGTCCCAGGAAATCGTTTCAGGCATCCAGTGGTCCTTGGCCTCTTTCATTTCCAAATCCACGTTGAGAACTCGGTTTGCAGAAACTCTTCTCTGAATACCTTTAATTTAGGGATGCCCTTTTCCTGGCAGTCGGCAAGAATGCTCTGTTACGGTGCCATATAAATCACCCACGGACGTGCCAGAGCAAACGGCTATAGAATGGATTGGTGTAATCAGTATAATAAGTCAAGCAGATAATCCACTCAGCAAACATTTGTCAAGTACCTACTAAGTGTGAGGCCACGGGAATGTGAAGATGCGTACCACGCCCCCGGCTTGCTCACGAATCGTGGGAGACCACACACTGTTTAGGGTCCGTGAGACCATCAGTGATGAGGCCCGGAAGCCTGGATGAGAACCCAGCCATTCATATACGAGGCTGTGGGAATAGATTCTGCCTCAATGAGTTGTTGTTGTTGTTGTTTTTCCCCCAATTTATAAAGTTGGATCTCGAGCTCATTAATTTTTGGCCTTTCTTCTTTGCTAACACGCAACATTAAGGCTCTACGTTTCTTTCTTTTTTTTTAATTTTTTTTTTAACATTTATTTATTTTTGAGACAGAGAGAGACAGAGCATGAACAGGGGAGGGGCAGAGAGAGGGGGAGACACAGAATCGGAAACAGGCTCCAGGCTCTGAGCCATCAGCCCAGAGCCCGACACGGGGCTCGAACTCACGGACCGCGAGATCGTGACCTGAGCCGAAGTCGGACGCTCAACCGACTGAGCCACCCAGGCGCCCCACTACGTTTCTTTCTTTAGCAGCCTCCACATTTTAAAAAAAATAATATTTTTGACAGCTTGATCGAGAGGGAATTCACATACCATACAGTGAACCCATTTAAAGCAGACAATCCGGTGGTGGGCAGGTGTATTCACAGAGTGGTGCAGCCATCCCCACGCTCAATATAACACCTGCCTCAAAGGGTCCTTTTGAGGACCAACTGAGATACTGTGTATAAAGCACCAGACTTGCGTGGGGGGCACCTCGTAGACATTTTTCTGCCAGCGGATATTCTTGCTGCTGCGTTTGGGGCTGGGGGCAGGGTAGATACAGCCACACTCGAGGGGACCTAAGGAGCACAGGGGCCCCGCTGCCTGGGTATCCTTACCAGATGGCAGTGACAGACTGTCCTCCTTCACAGCGAGGTGGATGATTTTCCGGCCCCAATTTCAAGCCAAGTAACATGACTTGACAGGAGCCATTTGGGACTGATTTGGGTGGGTTAAACTCAAAACGGCATATTATTAGGCCTGGCCATTTCGCAACAACATGTTAACAAACCAACAAGCAATAACACACATCTGAGAGGAGCGATCGTTAAGCTAAATTTAGCTCCTCTTAGCCCTTACGGCTGGAGCCCACGAGAGAGGCCAGACATCCCTCTGGATGCTTCTCATTTGCTAAAGCACTCCAGCTGGCCCACGAGGGTGACGGCCAAGTGCACCAGGCGCCTTTCCTACCGCATGGATGCTCCCAACTACTGCGATCCTAGAGGGGAAAGAATAGGGGATCTGGACTCTTCCAATTTCCGTGTTGTTTAGTTAGAGTGTTTGTGTGCGTCTGAATCCCCAGGACAAACAGCGCTCTTGTGTTTGTTACCCTGGGCACAGCAACAATGTATAGTCAAGGCTGGCCATTGTCTTTCCAATGGCCAACGAGCTCTTGACGCCATTGCTCCTGTGTGCGGCCAGGTAGGTGAGGGCTCTGGGATTCTGGTGGCTTTCGTGTTGGATGAAAACTTTGGCTGTGATTTCATAGATTCTCTTGGAATTTCAAATTAATGATTCTCCTTTTCCTGGTGCTAAATTGCCGTACTCTGTGTTCTCCAATTAAAAAAAAAATTGGGGGGGGTGGTGCCTAGGTGGCTCAGGCGGTTGAGCGTCCGACTTGGGCTCAGGTCATGATCTCACAGTCCGTGGGTTCAAGCCTGCGTTGGGCTCTGTGCTGACAGCTCAGAGTCTAGAGCCTGTCTTCGGATTCTGTGTCTCCCTCTCTTTCTCTGTCCCTCCCATGCTCCCTCTCTCTCTCTTTCTCAAAAATAAATAAAACATAAAAAAAAATTAAAAAAATTTTTTTTAACGAAGCCAAAACCTCCCTATTTTCAGTAAATCATGCTTTTGTTTCCCGCTTCAATACAGCAATCGATCATATGCTTTAATGGACAAAGACAAGCAAAGATAATACCTTGTCTCTAGTTTTGGCAACATAGCAATTTTTTTTTTTTTTTTTTTTTTTTTGCAACATAGCAATTTTTAATCACTCTTGCTTCCCATCCCGCCACCCAGAAGTCTTTGAGGAGGCTGGGTCACATGGTGTCATTTTCTCTGTGTCCTTGCTGCCAGCTCTGTGAGCACCCAGAGCTCGGGAACCTGAAGTCTGAAAAGGGAGCTAGGGAATTTGCATTGACGATTCTTTTTCCTGGTGGTAAATTGTAAGGGGGGGGGGGGGCGGTTCTGTAGACCACTTGTGGGTGTTTTTGCCCCCTACAGGATATTTGCCTGGAGGTGGGTGGGCGTTACAGGCACCTGGTGGGTGGAGGGCAGGGGCGTGGCCAAGCATGGTTCACACCGGCAGCGCCCCTTGCCCTCCAACAAAAAATTCTCAGTCCCCAGATGTCGCAGGTGCTTGAGGCTGAGGCTGGATCGCACGTGTGCTGGAGGGGACAGTGGTGGAGATCTGGGCCAGCTTGCCGTCCTGTGTGTCGGAGCCTCACCGGATGAGACTCAGACTTACAGACAGGCAGCATGGCCCCCAGTCAGCGTGTGAGCTGCAAACGGGAGAGGCCTGAGCCCGAGAGCAAGAGGCAAGGCTTGGATCCTAGTAATCTCTTGGCACAAACTGAATCAGCACAGAAAGGAAATGAGGGCTGGGGAGACAGGAAATGTCCGGGCAAGGACAGCCCCCGGGGAACCTGGGACCTCCGGTGCCCATGGGGGCACCTCTGTGGTTAGACAAGGGGGCCCGTGTTTCCCCATGAGTGCACGCACCCTCCTGATAGACGCGGTCGGCCCAGGGTGCACGGGATAGAGGTAGGACGCCGGCCCTACCCTCTGATTTCACCTGGCAGGTCAACACGAGGGGGCCCTGCCTGGTTTTTCTTTCTACTCCTCGTGGGGACGCAGGAGGGGTGATGACGGTCCGCCCGAGATGAGACCTCTACTCCCCGAGACCCCGCTGCCACTGCCAGGGCTCGCTTCATCGGCACCCACAAACGTCCCTCTCTGGGGTCTCAGAATTCTCCTGTGTTCTGCTGTGTCCGTCTATGCCTAGACCGGGCTACGGGATCTCCTTTGACTGGAGCCAGCTTTGTGGGGTTCAGGGACGCTCCCTTTCTGTCGACTGAGGGGCAGGCTGGCGCTGGGCTACCACGGACCCGCACCTCACGAGTCCACGTCCCTGTTCCACCAAGACCGAGGGTATGACCTACAGAAAGAAAAAGAAAAAAAAAAAAACTTTGAATTTCTCTGAGCCTTCACCATCTCGTCTATAAAGCGGGGATCACAGTGGCACCTTCCTCATCGAGTGGGTGGGGAAGTTGGGTGAAATCATAAACGTCAGGTGTTTAGCCAGGGTCCTGGCTGGGTGGAGGACGCTTCAAAGGACACGGCGCGAGGGCCTGTCAAAGTCTCCATCTGGTTGACGCCCCGGCAACCCCGGGCCGCGTGGTCTCTTGTCCCCCTCATTTGGCACCTGCAGAAAGCAACGCCCAGAGAGGTCACTGGTCTAGGAAGTGAAGAACCGGGACCGGAGCCCAAGCTTCTGGTTTCTGTCACGCTGTGGCCTCTGCCACGCAGCCTGGCTGTGTCTACACAGGTGCAAATGCCGTATGACCCAGCACTCCCACCCCTGGGCATACACCCAAAAGAGTTGAAATCAGGAGCTCGAAGAGGCATCCGCACTCCCATCTTTCTTACCGTATTATTTACAATAGCGAAGGTACAGTGACAACCTGTGTGCATCACCAGATGAACGGATACAGAAAGCACGGTGCATACATACGATGGGATGTTATTCTGCCTTAAGAAGAAGGAAATCCTGCCATTTGAGACAACATGGATGATCCTGAAGGACGTTATGCTAAAGTGAAATAAGCAAAACACAGAAGGGCAAATCCTGCGTAACTTCACCTATAGGAGGTATCCTAAAATAGCCAGACTTACACACGCAGAGAACCCAACGGTGGTTGCCAGGGGCTGGGAGAGGAGGAAATGGGGAGTTTGGTTCCATGAATATGACGTCTCAGTTATACAAGGTAAGTAAGTTCTAGAGCTCAGCTGTGCAACACAGAGCCTAGAGTGGACAGTCCGTATAGTGCAGTTCAGAATTTAAGAGGGTAGACCTCACGTTAAGTGTTCTTGCCACAAAACAACAACAACAACAACAGAACAAAGCAAAAAGCTAACAGGGACACAAGAAAGCTCTGGGAGGTGCTGGATAGGTCTCTTACCTTGACTGTGACGGTGGCATCATGGGTGTCTGCATACTCATGGACTCATGGGTGTCCAGACTCATCGCGTGTGCACGTGAAATACGTACAGCTCTTTGTGTATCAGTCATGCCTCAGTAAAGCTGCTAAAAAGAGAGTGACTAGGTGGCTACCCCCTACCCTTGGCCTCAAGGGCACCGGGAGCCCTGGCTGCCTCCCCAGCCTCTCTCAGCAGCGAGAATTTCTCCTGCTGGCCCTGAAAAGTCCGTGTCGTCTCTTCTGGGCTGTACCGCTGAAGGCAGCCCGTAAATGCACATTGTATCTGGAAGACAGGAGCCGATGCAGATTACTAGGAGGGGCGCCTGGGTGGCCCAGTCGGTTAAGCATCTGACTCTTGATTTTGGCCCAAGTCACATTCTAACGGAGAGTTTGAGTCCCGCGTGGGGCTCCATGGTGCAGGTGCGGAAACTGCTTGGGATTCTCTCTCTCTCCCTCTCTCTGCCCCCCGCCCCCTCTCGCTCCCTCTCTCTCATCATAAATCAATACACTGAAAAGAACTAATAATAAATGTTGTTGTTAAAAGAGGTTAGCCCTCATTTCTTCACCAAGTAGTTCTTGCCTGTCTGCTGTGAGCCAGCGTCTGGGCTCCCCCTTCCTGTGCTCTGACTCAAGGAATCCTTCCTCCCCATGTGTGTGCATGTGTGTGTTTGGGGGTGGGTGGGGTGGGAATGGGCATTCTTCCCATTTTACAGATGAAGAAAGAGAGGCTCAGAGACAGACTTGGTCAAGATCGTAGTGGATGGGGGAGGTGCTCTAGAAGCAGGAAGGGAGTCAAGTGGGCCGTGAGAGAAACTTTGAACTCCCGGCAAGAGTCAGAAAACAGAAGAACTTGCTTTTCTTAACGCCTGTCTTTGAAAGGTAGTCCAACTTTTTGAAAGCATCGCATGATACCGCCTTTATTATCTATCCCCTCCTGTCCCCACTGCCTCCAAAGTGCACAGACCTTCCTGACCTGTAGATGATGGTTGCGATTCCTACACGGACCAGCTGCTGGGAGGCCCCGAGATCGTTTGCACAAGTCATTTGTCTAATTGGACTCTGCCCTGTTTTCTGACCTGTTGCTGCACGAAATATCATCTTAACGAGGCTTTCCAGAAAGGGTGGCCTGCGTCCACGTTCTCCTTTGGCCACAAACACTCGGATTTTCCCTGAAGATACGTCACAGTCCTACACTTAAAATTTATCGTAAGTAGTAGGGAAGGAAACGAATCCAAAGAGTGTAAACTTTCCAACCAAGAAGAGAATTACACAGATGAACAGATCGTGTCTCAGTGTATAGGGGCCAGTTGTGAAAAACGGTTCATGGATGGGAAATACATGGAAACCACCACGTGAAGCAAGAGAGCGAAGTCAGGTTGTCCGAAGCTTGCTTTCTTGTAAGAAAGAACTTGCACGAGAACTGCCTTCCAGCATATGTGATCACCATTTTCAAGGAAGGAGTAAAAAAAAAAAAATAAATAAACCTGAAAAAAATTATGTATTTATTTGAACAACAAATATTTACCGAGTGCTCACTTTGTGCCAGCTGGGATTAGAGCGTTGAACAAAGTAGACAAAGTCCCTGCTCTTGTGGGGCTTGTATTTGGGTGGGGAAATGAGGGAACAGAAGGCTAGAAACTAAAGCACACTATTTCAAGGGCGATTGGAGCTAAGAGCACAAACTAGCAACGGGCAGGGCTGTGTGTGATGGAGACCAGGTACAGGGGAAGCGCAGAGCTGGCTTGAACTTTGAGCTCGTGCTAGCTCACGTCGTCCCCAGCCCCCGCTGTCTCTGATTTCTGGAACCAGCTTCCTCTGGCATCTCACACCACACATCCTTTCTCTACCAGAACCTGCCCCGCGTAGAACACAAGCCCTCTCTCTCCATCTCCCAAAACAAATACGCAAAAAACCAACCCCACAAACAAAGCCAAATAAAACGAAAGAATACCTCACCTAAGACATTTGTAAATGGCAGACATTTCTGAGGCGCTCAAGTGACAAAGGAGATCCCTTGACAGCAGCAGGGGGTCCACAGCCCCACGCTGGACATCAGTCACGTGTCCTGCCAGCACCCGCCCCCCACCCTGTGGGCCTCCTGCCTCATTGCTCAGAACACGCCCTTCCCAGGCCCCCCACCCCCATTGCCACCATACACACACCCTGTGTTTTGTTTTCTGTCTGGTTCTCCTTTGTTTGAAACTGTATCTCTTCTTGACCTCTCTCTAGAAATTCAGCCCCATTGCTTTTTTTTTTTTTTTTTTTTTTTTTTTGAGAGCAAATTCATCCTTTCCTCTCGCTTCACCTGCACACAGCTGAAGCGTCAGTAAGGTGCTCGGCTGACCTTCAGATGCCTGAGCAAGCCCTGCCCCTTCCAACAGGCAGAAGGTAAATTTTCCTTCATGTATCTTTCCCTCCAGTCTCTGGGAGGAAGAGGAGGAGAAGAGAATGGAGCGATTCATTGTAACATCGACAAAAAACAAACACACAAAAAAACAACTTATACTCCATTGAGATCACAATGGCAGCTCCTCTGGGTTCTGGTCCCACATGGCTCTTCTCCTTGACACAGTAGCTCTCCGGATGAAGTTGGGAGAGAAGGAAGCCTCCAGTGCTGTGCTGGGAATTTGCACGTAGTCAACATACTGTATTGTGCGCTTAGAAATTTGTTAGGAGGACTACCCTACGACCCAGCCATTGCACTACTAGGCATTTATCCAAGGGATACAGGTGTGCTGTTTTGAAGGGACACATGTACCTCCATGTTTATAGCAGCACTATCGACAATAGCCGAAGTATGGAAAGAGCCCAAATGTCCATCGATGGATGAACGGATAAAGAAGACCTGGTATATATACACAACGGAGTATTACTTGGCAATCAAAAATAATGAAATCTTGCCATTTGCAACTACGTGGATGGAAATGGAGGCTATTATGCTAAGTGAAATTAGTCAGAGGAAGACAGAAATCATATGACTTCACTCACATGAGGACTTTAAGAGACAAAACAGATGAACATAAGGGAAGGGAAACAAAAAGAATATAAAAACAGGGAGGGAGACAAAACAGAAGAGACTCATAGGTATGGAGAACAAACTGAGGGTTACTGGAGGGGTTGTGGGAAGGGGGATGGGCTACATGGGAAGGGGCGTTAAGGAATCTACTCCTGAAATCATTGTTGCACTATATGCTAATTTGGATATAAATTTTAAAAAATAAAAAATAAAATTTAAAAAAAATTAAAATGAAGAAATTTGGTATGAGGGTAGATCTCATGTTGCCTGTTCTTGCAACAATAAGGATAAACAAAGAAACAAATGAAAGAATTGGCCAGCTCTCCGGGCCGGTTTGTAAAGGAGAGTCTGCACTTGTCTCTAGGGCCAACCCTACTTATCTCTGTGTAAATTTAAGATAAGGTCTGAGCTCCTCGAGAAGGGAAAGGAGTCCCCAGTCTCCGTCTGGGAAGAATGGGGAAAACCGTGTAAATGGGCATGTTCTGAGCCACGTCGGATGTGGAGCCCTGACGTCCCGATGTGACAGAAGGTGGATGCGGTTAGCCCGTGATCACGAACCCGCATGGCCACACACAGCCCGGGAGGCAGTCTGAGATGGACGCGTGGAGTCACGCGTCCCAGATTTGCCCAGTCAATCCATGCTCGTTGTTAAAATAATGCGAACGGTCATTAAACAGAGAAAAAGAATGATAAGAACTCCCCTGTGATGTGGCCGCTGTAAGAAACAGTATAACCTCTTGGGGGTGTGCACCCTCCTTTCATTCCTTGGGCACTTCCTCTGGCCTTGAGACACTTGAGCTGTCTGTTCCCTCTGCCTGGAACGTCTTTCCTCTGGGTCTGTGGGTACCCGGCTTCTGCCCCTCATTCAGGCCTTGCTCGAGTGACGCTTCATCAGGAAAGCCACCTCTGGCCAACTTCGTTTAAAGAAGCAACCCGCCTGCCTGGCCCCACAGGGACTCTGATCTATTCGGTTTACTTCATCGTACATCTCCCTGTCTGAAATTACGTTCTTCAGCGACTTACTCATGCAAATAACTTTTTGTTGAAGGCTTATTATGTGCCAGGCACTATTTATTCTAGGTTCTGGAGATACAGCGGGGAACAAAACAGACCAAATGCCTGTCTTCATGGAACTGACATTCTCATGGGAGGTGGCAGACAGTGAGGAAAGTGACTGGGTTCTATGGGATATAGAGAGGGTGAGAGGTGCGTGGGGGAAAGGGAAGCCAGGAAGGGAGGAGGGAGCGCTGGTGTGGAGTGGTTGCAGCTTTAAGCAGGGAGATCAGGGGGGAGGTCTCACTGAAAAGGCAGTTTGGGGCTAGGAAGAGCATTCAAGGCAGAGAGCAGAGCGAATGCAAAGGCCCTGAGGCAGGAGCTTAAGAAAATCAAGAAGCCGGAGTGCCTGGGGCAGGGTGAGCAGGTAGGGAGGGGGTGATGTCAGATAAGCAGGGGGAGAAGAGGGTGAGTGCAGATGAGGTAAAGCCTTGTAAGGCATTGGAGGTATTGACGTTTATTTTGAGCGAGAAGGGGGCAATTGGAGCCTTTGAACAGAGGTGTAAGTTGATCATCCAGAATCTGTGTTTCTGGCTGCTGTGTTGAGAATGGGCTGTGGGAAGGCAAGGAAGGGCTGGAGAATGTTGAGGAGGCTCTGGCCTATACCCGGGCAGGAGTACACGTGTCCACATTCACATGCACATACATGCATACTTTTGCAATAACACAAACCTGTGTGCATATAACCTGTTATTTTTTTTTAGATGTTTTTTAACGTTTATTTATTTTTGAGAGAAAGGGAGACAGAACGTGAGTGGGGGAGGGGCAGAGAGAGAGGGAGACACAGAATCTGAAACAGGCTCCAGGCTCCCAGCCATCAGCACAGAGCCCAACGCGGGGCTCGAACCCACGAACCGCGAGATCGTGACCTGAGCCGAAGTCGGACGTTGAACCTCCTGAGCCACCCAGGCGCCCCTCATTCACCTGTTCTATTACAGTGCCCCTTACTTAATATGTCATCCACATCTTTCCATATTAATAAATGTGGAGCTGTGTAAAATTTCAATGTGTCCGTAGTACCCCCTTGCACGGACGTACCATAATTCACCTGGCCAGTTTTGAGTTAAACACCTTGGCATTCCACATTTTTCACTGTGAAAAGCGGTCCTTCAGGGAACGTTCTTGAACACACATCCGCGAGCACTCATTTATCCCAGGATTTCTCCGAGAGGGAGTCCTAGAAATAACTGTCAGGTCAAAGGCTGTAAGTAGTTGAAGGCTTTGGATGCACGTTCCCAGATTGCCTGGAAGAAAAGGTATGTACCAGGCAAGGCGCATTCCCTCCAGCTGTGTCTCCCACCCCGGTCCCAGTTTGGTATTATCGCTGTTTTTATTCTTTGCTAATCTGATAGATCAAACTGCGGTATTTTTGTTATTTATTACCATTTCGTGGCTTTGCCCCTATATTATTTGGGCTGTTGGTCTTTTCTAAAATTAGCATTAAGAGCATTTCATATCTTAAAGGCATTGTCAAAAATGTTGCAGAGTTTTGGGGCGCCTGGGTGGCTCAGTCGGTTGGGCGACCGACTTCGGCTCAGGTCATGATCTCACAGTCCGTGAGTTCGAGCCCCGCGTCGGGCTCTGTGCTGACAGCTTGGAGCCTGTTTCAGATTCTGTGTCTCCCTCTCTCTCTGACCCTCCCCTGTTCATGCTCTGTCTCTCTATGTCTCAAAAATAAATAAACGTCAAATAAAAAAAATTTTTTTTTAAATGTTGCAGAGTTTTAAGGATTTTTTTCATACAACCTTTTACTTTTTTTAGAAATTATAAAATATTGGGGCACCTGGGTGGCTCAGTCGGTTGGGCCTCCGACTTCGGCTCAGATCATGGTCTCAG
This sequence comes from Panthera pardus, assembly GCF_024362965.1. Taxonomy (NCBI): domain Eukaryota; kingdom Metazoa; phylum Chordata; class Mammalia; order Carnivora; family Felidae; genus Panthera; species Panthera pardus. Next base: position 96,490,243 of record NW_026526666.1, on the reverse strand, counting down.
GGTTCGTGGGTTCGAGCCCCACGTCGGGCTCTGTGCTGACAGCTCGGAGCCTGGAGCCTGCTTGGGATTCAGTGTCTCCCTCTCTCTCCGCCCCTCCCCCGCTCGCGCTCTGTCTCTGTCTCTCTCTCTCAAATATAAACATTAAAAAATTAAAGAAATGATGAAATATGGTATACTTATAAAATACATGACACACTTATGAAAAGTATAAAGAATAAAATAAAGCAAACTCTTGTGTCCCCATCGCCCAGTTTAAGGAATGGAACTTTTCTGGTCCCATGTTTGCACCCCCCTCCCTCCCGCAAGCCAAACTAATCCCTCTCCTGAATTTGATGTTGTTGGTTCTCTGGCTGTTCCTTATAGTTTTAGCGAACGCATAGGACCTGCTAAACAATGCAGTTTGATTTTTGCCAGGTTGTGTGCTTTGTGTAAATCATATGGTGTGCATCATTCATGACCTGTTATTTTCAAACACTGTTATGTGTGTGGGTTTCCTCCATACTGAAGCTGAACTGTGGTTCACCTGTCCTCCTGGTACGAGAAGGATCAGTCACGCCCTTGACTTGTGTATCCTCTTGCTGCTGTACGTGGGGACGGCTGCTCTAAGTATCGTTGCTTAGCCTTCCCAGTGCACCTGTGCAGAAGTTTCTCTAGATGTGGGATTTCTAAGTCCCAAGGAATGCATATCTGAAAATATATTAGCTTAGGCTGAATCTTTTTCCAGAGTGTTTTTTTTTTTTTTTTACAAATATGTATTTTGGTAGGCAGTGTATGAGATTCCTGATTTGTCCACATCCTTGCCAAGATAGGCTTATTTTTCCCTAATCTCGTGCACATGAAATGGGAAAAGACAAGGAACATTTTTTATTTAAAAAAAAATACAAACTCTTAGAAGAGGTAGCCAGATAAAGAAAATCTTGTGGATTTAAAAAACTATTGATTTGTTTGTTTGTTGTAATGTTCTCGGAATACTAAGAAGGCAAGCTAACAACACTTCCTTTTCATGAAGCTGAAAATGATCAGAACTTTTGTTAGAAATGGAGGTAATTTTAAGGCCAGAAAAAGCAAGCTATCTAGGGGACAATTTGCAGGAAGAGATGGTTACACTGTTAATAAGCTGAATACTCTCCTCTTTGGAGTTGTGGATAAGATCGGTGTTAAAAGGCGCTACCAGAAAGGTAAAAGAAATCCCCAAACTAATTTCTTCTGGACCTGTTTTAAAAACATTCAATTTGCCTTGGTACAAGAAGGGAATGGGTAGATCCATAGGTAAAGGAAATGTGTTATCTCGTGCTCTAGGAAGTACTTGCTGATAAATACCTATGAAATGGAACCATGTGAGGGGCGCCTAGGTGGCTCAGTCGGTTGAGCATCCGACTTCAGCTCAGGTCATGATCTCACAGCTTGTGAGTTCGAGCCCCGTGTCGGGCTCTGTGCTGACAGCTCGGAGCCTGGAGCCTGCTTCATGTTCCGTGTCTCCCTCTCTCTCTCTGCCCCTCCCCTGCTCTCTCTCTCTCTCTCTCTCTCTCTCTCTCTCAAAAATAAATAAATAAACATGAAAAAAAAAGAAACGGAGCCACGTGAGTAGTGTGTATCGTCTAGATTTAGATTCTTTGTATGCGGATTTCTTTGTAGCACAGTTTTACTTTGCACGTGTGACAGGTTCATGAAAAGTGAAAATCGTTCAGAATGTTCTAAAGCATTTCAGCACAACCGCTCACCTTTCTGTTTGTTTTGTTTTTTGTTTTTTCCTGGCGATAACTCTTCTGCCTATTGGCCTGCCAAACATCTGGCCCACGTGTGCGGGAACCGGCCGTGCTTGTAACACACATTTCAGCTGGGAGGTACAGGGCCTGCTGGCAAAATGCATAAGCTAATTAGGCTTGAACTCCAGCGCGATCGGTCCTTGTTTCTGCAAATGTAAAATGCCACTCTCAATCTATTGTGTTTTCTTCCCCGGTCGAAAAGCGTTCACGAATTAGTGGGTCTCGAAAGCCAGTGATTTCACTGGCAGAGGTTGACCGCACCGATCCTCCCGGGCTCATGGCTGCCATACGCAACCCTTGCTGATCGCCCTTGGGACTTTATGGTGGGAGCAACATGTTGGCATAGGGAGAGGAACATGGGAGTTGTGGACAGAAGACATGGGTTCTAGACTCTTACAAATGAGTTGCATGACTTTGAACAGTCTCCTTCTCTTTCTAGGCTGGTGTTTTCTCATTTGTAAAGTGAGGGCGCTGGGCGTTTTCACTGAATACATTTTTTAGCGTCTTCTATGTGACCGGAGCCAAAGTAAAAATTGATAATAATGATAATAATAATAGTAATGATAATAATAAAAAATACATAATAGAAAGCATGGTCTGTGCTCATTAGGACGTCTGCGATTTGGAAACAAACAAGAAAGATGAATGAGGCAGTTGCAACATGGCGAGATGACCAGAGGGTGTGAATGTGGCAGAGCAGCATGAGGCCCAGCCCAGTTCAGAAGAAGTCAGGGAATGCTTCTTCAGGGGGTAGCATGTTACAGAACCTTGCAGAATAAAGAAAAAGTCAATTGGAAAGACCAGGATGGGGGAAGAATACCACCTGACCGGAGAATATCTGCCAAGACTGGAAGTGGGACAAAAAATTGCTACACGGGTGGTACTCTTACAACATGGCGCCCGATGCTTTGACACTGTCCCTTCCCATGAATCTGGGAAGGCATATACATGTGGTGTAAGCAGTGCTGTATGAAGGTAGATCATGATTATTCTGTCTTGTTCACTGGGACATTTGCCCTTGGAGCCTTGAGGATGTGTAAGAAATCCAGCTAGCCCAAGGCCTTCATGCTGTGAAGAAGCCCAAGCTAGCCATACAGAGAGGCCATCAGTAGGCATTCTGTTCGGAAGTCCCAGCTGAGCCCAGCTCTTGTGTGCACAGTGCCTAGGCACCAGATGTGTATAAGCAAAGAAATCTCTACAGGACTCCAACCTCACATGAGTCCCATCTTGCCTGTGGAAGCCAACGAAATCACGAAGTACAGACAAACCACCCCGCACTGTGATGTCTCTGAACTCCTAACCCACAACATCCATGAGCATCCAATAGTTGTTGCTTTATACCGTTAGGTTTTGGGGTGGTTTGCTATGCAGAAAGAACAGGAACAGCTCTCAATAGCTCTAAAATTTCGTTATTCTGTAAAACCCAAATATATCCTCCTGTTCTCCAAAAAGTAAGCTCTAAATACGCAGACCTTTGGTTTGAAGAAAAATGGCTGTAGCAACATTGAGAAAGACGCTAAATTGGTTTAACCCCAAAAATAATCTATGAGTTCGCACAACGGGGAAGGTCAAGGTATGGATCCAGCACCTGAGGACCCAGGTTCTCAGGTGATGATTGGAATCTAATTCTCCCCGATTCTGCATCCTGCTTTGTTCTGTGTGGTCCTCATTTCCAGGCAGGTGCTCCCCAGGTAAGGGTGTGATGGCCGTGACCAGCCCCTACCCACAAAAAGAGACCATCTCTTCCCCGGGCATTTCAGCCCATCTCTCAAGGTTGACTGATATTCACTGGCCTTGACTGGACCCCAGCTCAGATTCTATACCTGCCTTTCACCCATGACTACGGCCATGAGAAAGCAGTACCCTGATTGGCCCTGGGCCACATTCCTACCTTTGGAGCCAGAAGATGTTTATGAATTCCTAACAGGGGAAGAAATGAAGTTGCTACTTCTTGTATTCTCAGAAGGAGAAATAGATACTCAGAAAACAGAGATCCCCCGCGGGAGACATTTCTTGTTCCCTTTTGGCATGACCTGACATGACTCAGGCTTCATAGACCTCATCCCTGTTACAGGTTTTGTAAACACCAAAGTAACAGTTATGCCTCCAAGTCCTAGACTTACTCAGTGTTGGGGATTCTTGACCCCCATTCCTTTTGTTACTCTCTTTTTTATCATTGTTAATTAATAAACAGTCCTGAATCTTAATGATGGGTTCTTTGATGCACGCTTTTTATTCAGCACTAAAAATTGAAACGCCATGTCCAAATTTCCTTCCAGAAAATAGTCTGTTATTAAAGAGAAAATATTTCGTTTCCAAATAAACTCTCCCAACCATTCTGTTTTACTCAAATAATGCAACATAAAGCCCCAGGCTCTGTATACATGGGCCTTTTCCACATGTTCTTTTCCTGGCAGAGTCTTCATGTTCAAGCTTATCATCAACTTCAGGATTCCAGAACATGTGCGCATAAGATCTAGGACTTCTCCTTGGGGCCAATCAATAAAGTGGAACAAAAAAACCACCTGGTGTCAACAAGACATTCAAAAGATACCTTATACATAATGGATAAAAGATGCAGAAGAAACAGAGATCTAAGGAGGGAAAGAGACAGCTCACATCATGGAAAGCATAGTGTGAGAATTAGAAGCAAATAAAAGCACGTCTTCCCTTCTAGCACGCTCCGTGCCGCATCATGAACGTAAAGCAGCAAGCGGGGAAGCTCCTGGCCCTGGTATTAAATCTCATCTACGTGAGCTATGTCTGTGTGATTCCTCGGCACATAAATCTGGTATCTTCCTCATTGCAGAGATCCCAGGGTTTTTACCAACAGAAGTCACAACACTGGCAGGGCTCCTCGGGGGGCTCCTGACCTCAGCTCAGATCCTGATCTCGCGGTTCGTGGGCTCGAGCTCCGCGTTGGGTCCTGTGCTGACAGCACAGAGGAGCCTGCTTGGGATTCTGTCTCTCCCTCTCTCTGCACCTTCAAAATAAATAAATAAACTTGAAAAAATAAAAAAGAAGTCCCACAACGCTGACATTACTGTTGATCTGTTGTGACCGCCATCACTTGTGTCCCATGGAGCAGACACTCGGGTTCTCGTTTTAGATGATAAGCTGGATTGAGATAAAAGTACCTCAATCTTAGAAAGCTCTCAAGCGTTCTCCTCCCCCGGGACCACCTTGTTCTTGCCATCACCTCCGGGCAGGCCGTGTATCTTCCCTCTCTCATTGGGTGGTCCCTTCTCTGTCCTGTTGGATCCCCCCTCACTCTGGTAGAAGAGGGAGAGGGTCAGAAGCAGCCGTCAGGTTGGCTCAGACTCCATATCGGACATTCTGGCAGGGAGGGAAGGGAGTCTGCTCTGCCTTTCTAGGAATCCTCTTCAGCCGGGTCTGGGAAGACTCAGAAGGCCAACTTGACCTTGGGGTGTGTCCAGGGACATGCAGGCCCAGCCTGGATTTCTAGGGCTCTCACGAAGGGGAAGTTCCAGTTGCTCGAACGGCTAGACAGTCTCCAGGAAGGGAGGATAGCCCAGCTTGGCCAGAGGAGCCAGGACCTCCACACAGGGGCGGCGGTGAGAGGGAATTGAGCGGCCCCTTCCTTGTGTTTATACTGTATGTTTGTATCTGTGTTGTCCAGTATGATTTTATCTAAAAATGTGTTTTTCAAGCTAGAAACTATTTTCTAAGGCTCCAGATGGCCCTAAGGGGTGTCTGCTCTGTCTGGTTTCCATCTCAGTCGCAGAGGTGGACACGGTAGCCCCCATGTTATTTGCAGATCTCTTACCTCAATAGTAACAAGCTGATGGGTAAATGTGGAGTCCATGCTGCCAATATGGTTTGTCTACAACCGAATCTCATTACCTTGGCCTTAATTACAGGCCAGAATGTGAGTGACGGTGCAGTTTTTCTGGATCTTTTTTTCAGAAAAACAAGTAACAAGGAACTTTAACTTCTACCACTGCCCTCTTAATTACACTGACCTCCTGTCTGCTTCTCAGACATGCCAAAGCCTTTCCAACCCCAGGGCCTTTGCTCACACTGTTCGCTCCACCTGGAACACGGCTTTCCCCGGGGGACTCATGCTCACCCTTCAAGCATTAGTTCAGGGGTTACCTACTCTGGTCTGTCTGTCGGTGTAAGCCCCACCCCATCCCACTTATTCTCGCTCACATGCTCCGTGTATCTTCTTCATAACATGCAACAGGTAGTGTAACTATCTTGTTGGTTGGTTTGCTTGATATCTGCCCATCCCCCAGGGCCTGTGGGAAGGTCAGGTCTGGGAGAGCAGGTGCGTTCCCTCTCTGGTTCACCACCGGGTCTGTCCCTTGTGCCTGGGACAGTGCCTGGTGCACGGTGTGCGCTCAGTGAATCTGCATTAAGTACACGAGCACCTGAGAAAGGGGCCAAGGCAAGGTCCCATGAGGAAAGCGTCCGGCTAGTGGCACTGGTTTCAAGTCCTCTGGCATTGCTAGGGGCCACGTGAGCTGGTGGCTGCTCTCCGGTGGGTTCGGTTAGGGCCATGTTGTGTGCAAGCTAGGACCCGCGAGCACAGGGGACAGTGGGTCTCCAACCAGTTCTTCATGCTCCTCTTTCATCAAAAACGACCTCTCACCAGGCAGGAAGGGAATAGATGCTCGTTCAGCACCCACATTGCGCCATGAACACTCACCTTGTTAATTCTCAGAGCCCGCCAGCGAGGGGGCGTGTCCCCATCCCCACTCTGCAGGTGACGGCCCAAAAGCTTGCAGAAACCAGATGTCTTGGCAGGGGGCACACAGTCGGGGTGTGAACGGCACCCGTTGGCTCAGAATTGGCACCCACTTCCGTCCGTTACTGAAGCCCGTACCCCCTGGTCTATAACGTCATGCCCGAGTCTCCTGTCGGGAAACATGTGAGGCTTGTAAACTTTGTCATCTCTAGTGGAACCAGGTCCCCCCTGGTTTCACCGCGATGCTTTCTTCTGCCCCTTTGTGTGTACCCAGAGCTTTCATTGCTCTCTAGCTGGGTGGTCCTGGGCAGGTTACTTAACCTCTCTGAGCTTTAGTTTCCTTACCTATAAGGAAGTGCGAGGACGAACATACTTAGACACGTACCTGGTGGGTGTTAGCTACCGTAATAGTGAGTTAGAATAAGTCATGTTGATTGCTTCACCAACTCCACGTCGGAATGTCAAGGCTTTAACACAACAGAAGTCTGTGTCCCCCGCCTCTCGCAATCCAGGCTGGGTCAGTGGAGAGGGGCTCGGCCCCGCACAGACACGGGGGCTCCGGGCTCCTTCCGTCGGGCGCTTCGTCATCTCCCGCGGTCTCGGCATCCTCCCCTGAGTTGTGAGTTGCGTGCAGCTCGTAGTCGGGCGAAGGGAGCAGAGGACCCTGAAGAGGTTTCAGAGGCTGGCGGGGCAATAGTGGAACCGCGTCTTCCCGCGTGCCCCAGCCGGCCACCTGGGGCAGGAGCGTGTGGACTGGCCGCACCCCAAGACCAGCAGGACGGTGGCGTTGGTGAGCGCGGAGGGTTTCTGCCGCGTGATCACAGTGCTCGTAGCTTCCAAGCTCCTCACCCCAGGTTGGCAACCCACCTGGGCGTGTCTTCCCCACAAGGTACCCCCATCCCTCCAAGCTCCCCACCTGCCCGTGGGTACTTATCTGCCGAGGGTCCTATTTCTTCAGGACCATTTCACGGAGAAGTTGTTCCCCACATCAGAAAACAGTTTTAAGTGTTGTTGTTGTCGTTTTCTTTATTTTTGAGACAGAGAGAGAGAGAGCGCGCGCGCAGGGGAGGGACAGAGAGAGAGGAGGACAGAGGATCCAAAGCAGGCTGTGTGCTGACAGCCGCGAGTCGGATGCGGGGCTCGAACTCACGAACCCTGAGAATGTGACCTGAGCTGAAGTCGGAATGTTTACCATCTGAGCTGCCCAGGTGCCCCAGAAAACAGTTAAAAAAAAAAAAGCCATTTGATCTGAGCGAATGGCTTAGTAACGGGTTAACGTATAGCACTATTTGCATTTTAAAATAAAACACATATGGGGCGCCTGGGTGGCTCGGTCGGTTAAGCGTCCAACTTCGGCTCAGGTCATGATCTCACGGTCCTTGAGTTCAAGCCCCGCGTCGGGCTCTGTGCTGACAGCTCAGAGCCTGGAGCCTGTTTCAGATTCTGTGTCTCCCTCTCTCTCTGCCCCTCCCCTGTTCATGCTCTGTCTCTCTCTGTCTCAAAAATAAATAAACGTTAAAAAAATTTTTTTTTTAATAAAACACATAGAGGAAGAGAGAAACTGGGTTAGTTGGGGGAGGTATTCGGGCTGGGGGCAAGGGGTGACCTTGTCCTTTCAGATGCAGTCCAACTGGAGGCCTCCCTGGACGGCTGTTTTTGCTCCTGCCCCATACAGGTGTGGGGAAGGCCTCCTCCCCGCCCCCCATGTCACACGGGCTTTCTCCTGCCCCCCCTGCAGCTTCTCGCATTCTCCCCTCTCCAGGCTGCAGGGAGAGAGCTCTCCAGCATACAAAGTAGGATTCAGACCTCCTTATCAGCGTGCTTTTCTTTCATTTCCCGAGTCCTCACTGACCAAGATACTCGTGTTGCAGATGTGGGAGTTCCTACAGCCGTTATCAATCAGCACACACTCAACAGGATATTTAATGGGTGGTTTCTGTGAGCGGGAGAGTCATTCAAGTTCTTCAATGGAGGTGGGGGGGGGCCTGTATTTTTGGTTGAGGCTATTTCGTTTTTGGAGTTTATAAAATGTCTTAACGGGCAAGTCACCCAGAAAAAAATTCTCTCCCTAAAACGCACAAAATCTGTTCTCCTATCTGATCTGCCTGTACACGTTTCTCTGAGCTTCTGGTTTTCTAATTAGGGGGGAAAGGAGGAAGTTTTATTCCTGCGCCTATTATAGCATATGTGACCGTGTTTCAATTATATTTTCCTTTTGGCTGGATAAGGGTAATGAATAGATCTTTATCAAATAATTTGATAGACTTTGTTATATCCAGCAACTTGTGCTAATAAGATGTGCTCAGAATCTCGTCTGTGTTTGAAGTTGGCACTGACATCTGCAGAAAGTCACGGGGGCTCGTGGAGATCGACCCTGGTGTCTGTGACCTTCATCACCACGCCCTTCTTCACGTTGTTGCTCAGAAGTCAAAAAGCTGCAGAAAACCATTCCATTTGTTGGCAACTCAAGTCAAGCCAGTGGTCCCCAATGGTCCGCTCAATGATAGACCAGTAACAGCCACAGGCAGCGGGGCGAAGTTCAGAAATCAGTGAATAAGATCAAATAAATTTGGGAATGGCCAAAATACAGTTCCTTACACTGCCCACACAGTCTGTTGCCTCCCCCACCCCCGCCACCCCCAGAATCGGAACAGATCGCTCTCTTATGGCTGAGCGTTGAGGGAAAGAGTAGGGGACTCGTTTCACAAAATTTTATATCTTGTTTTTATATACACACATGCATATAGTCCAATGTAGTCAGCCTAGCAAGATGGAAACTTGGGAACTGAGCGCCACGAAGGGGTGGTGTATTCGTTGGTGCCATCCTGGGCTGGGCTTGGGCACATCGGGTAGAGTGACAGGCACACTTACCTGCACCAACCAGAGCGATCCGTCCATCTGTGTCGTCTTTATGGTGTTGAAGTCACCCAAGTACATGATGTACAGTATGACTCCCACACACCGATCATTTATTGAGTCCTTACAATGCGCCTGATGGGGCACATGGGGCTAAACCCTTTACAAGTGTGATACCATTTTGTCTTCTGAGAACCCACTGGACTAGATAGTTTTGTAGATGAGGACGTTGACTCACTGAGAAGTTAAATCATTTGCTCAAACAAAGAGCGAGCAAATTAATTGGACCCACGGTCTGACCGCCTCCGACGTGTGTGCTACTCTCCCGCACCACCTTGTGAGTCGCGACCCCTAACCTCAGTCGGGAGAGAAAATAATTGGAATCGCGGGAAGCCTAGAAAAGAAGCTTGATTTTTCTTTTCTTGTGTAAATTGGAGCCTCCCCTGTGCCAGCCTCTCTCATCCCTAAGTGTCTACACTCGGCAAGTCTAAATAAGATGCTTTTTACTCCTTAGACTCTGGTCCTGGAGTTTCTCTTTCCCCAATATCAAAACCTCTTCATTCTCTCCAGCATCCCTCTCTGCCTGCCCCTCGGGAAGGATGCGGCCTCCTTGTAACCCTGTAGCTTGTAAACTACTAGCTGGTCAAGTTGCTGAGAGTTCTGCCACACACGTAATCACAGCTCACCTTGGTGTTCCTCGTATCCTCAAAGGTGAGCCAAGTGGCTTTGGCCACGGTTAGTATTTAATATGCACACGGGTATCAGAAGACAGGTACTCTGTCTCACCTACCATCCCCACTTGTGCACGGTGAAGAAATGGTCTTTCCCTGAATATAATAGGAAGGAAAGAAGGAAGGGAGGGAGGAGCCAAGGAAGAAGAAAGGGAAGGAGAAAGGGAGAGAGAATGAGGAGGGGGGAGGAAGGAAGGGGAATAGTAATGGTCTTTCCCTGAATTTAAAAGGAAGGAAAGAAGGAAGGAAGGGAGGAGCCAAGGAAGAAGAAAGGGAGGGAGAAAGGGAGAGGGGATGAGGAGGCGGGAGGAAGGAAGGGGAATAGGAGAGCCCGTGTTGCCCACCTGCCCCCTGAAATCTTCCTTCAGGTCACGTGAGAACAAAATGGCAGAGAAAGTTGCACTGGCTTTCGAGTCGGGTATTCTGGGAGCAGATCCCTTCTTAGCCATACGGTGACTCATTCAACTTCCCTGAGTCTTGACTTTTCTTCTTAACGCGGTGTGAGGATAATGGCACGTGCCTCAAAGTGTTGTTGGGAGAATCCAATGGTATAGCATATGTAATGGATGTGGCAGTGTGGGTGCTCCCTGAATTTAGTTTTTTTCCTCAGCAAGGGCTTTGAGGCTTTCCTCCTTGTGAATCCTTCATTGAATTGCAAGATCTAGATGTGCCTTCCCATTTCTTTTTTTTTTTTTTTTTTTTAAATTTTTTTTTAACGTTTATTTATATTTGAGACAGAGAGAGACAGAGCATGAACAGGGGAGGGGCAGAGAGAGAGGGAGACACAGAATCGGAAGCAGGCTCCAGGCTCTGAGCCATCAGCCCAGAGCCTGACGCGGGGCTCGAACCCACGGACCGCGAGATCGTGACCTGAGCTGAAGTCGGACGCTTAACCGACTGAGCCACCCAGGTGCCCCCCTTCCCATTTCTTTAGCTACTCTTCCTCTCCCCACCTGCTGCCCCAAATGGTATAATTGGAGTCCTTGCTACATTCCCACAACGTGATAAATCAGCGCATTTGACCGATTTTCTGTTCATAGGCTGTGTCAATGGTTAATTACTCTTTCAATCAGAAAGTTTGTTCTTATCTTTTCAGGCTCTTCTGCATAACTTACTCGTATTTTTGCTTGTTCAGCCCTGAATGTAGTATATGTCTTTATTTTTCAAGGCAGCATTGATAAGAAAGGGAAAGGGTAAGAAGGGGGAAAACAGTAGGCCATTTGATGGAAGTCTAGATGTTTCTATGAAGTGTCAGATACTGACAAGATGAATGGAGAAGAAAAGGAAGGGGAAACTGAGAGCCCCACTTGCGTGTCCCAAAATTATGCTTTGAGGAACGTTTCAAGATTATGACTTTCTTTCTTTCTTTCTTTCTTTCTGTAAGACAGAGGTCAGCTGTCATTCTGGGAGAGGGATTTCTTTTGCCATTTGTGTAACCGAGAGTCTCTACCAGCGAGAGCCAAAGGGGTTGGCTGGTTGGGTTGCTTTGATTCTGCATATTCAATTCATTCCTCAGTTGTTGGATTTCACGGCAGCTGGCCGGTGTGTTGTGAGACCAGGCCGGGTCTGAGGCTGTGAAACCTCATGCAAGTTGCTTTTGCTCTTAGACATGGAATGCAGGAATGTGTGGGGATTAGGTGATGGAGGAGAAGTAAGAGAATCTGACATTTCTGTCTCCGTGGTAGATGTTCAACAAATGTCTTCTTGCATCGGAGTTTAGATTTTGATGACAAAAGTCAGAGTGGCTTCGTGTTTGGGGGTGGGGGACGGGTGATACTGGGGTTGGTGGAAAGTAGGGAGACCCAGGTTCTCAGGGGTTATTGACACACGAGGATGCACCACAGAACAAATGAAGGGCAGGCACGCCTTCAGCTCAGAGTTGAAGTCACAAGGGCAAACGGTGTCTGCTCGGAGGGTCCACGGGGTACTTGCACGGCTCCGGGCAGGACGGCGTGTTCCAGATGCACACAGCTGCGAGCCTCTGAGGGCCAGGAGCCCGGGCTTTCTGTACGAGGTGCATTGTGCTCTCTCCCTTCCTGACTGGAGCCGATGTAGCCCAGCACAGGCTTTCACTGTGCAGAGCTGGGACAGCAGCCACGGCACAGAGGAAGGCACATGATGTCCCCAGGAGCCCCGGCCACTGGTGCCAAGACCCCCCTTTCAACTGTCCAGCCCTCTGTGGGATGCCTCTCCCTTTCAGCCTTGGGAACATTACAGCTCCTCTCCCCGAGTGTCCTGGCAGGACCTCCATCCATCACGTCGACCTGGCTCTGGTTCAGGAACCATCTGGAAGAAGCACATTAATTGCGTTAGTCTGGGGTTTATCAGCCTTCCCAAAGGAGATGTTAGAAACTCCGGACATGCGACAGGCATTGGTCCCTTTAATGCTCCCTCCTCTCAGATTAAGAAACTGCAGAGGTGTGAAAGGAATCTTCACTGCAAGGCTAGACAGTGGCTTCCAGGCCTCAAGAAAGCTTTGGGAGAATAGGAGGTCCTCTCTGAGCTCTGGAAATTTCTGCGTGACTCAATCCCTCTCTTTGTAACAGTGACTTTGGGTGACCTCGAGCCTTTTGACTGAGTCTAGGAAATACGAGAGCCGCTGAAGTGTTCCCTCTCCCCTTGAACACATCAATGTGCTTTTACCAAATTGTGAGGTTTTACAGGGGCACAAAGCAGACGGGTCTTTCTTTTGAAAATGGAATGATACTGACAACTCTTTTTTTCTTTCTTTCTATTTTCTGAGTCGGCTGTTAACCACTGTTTCTGATTTCTGTCCTCCCGAGGTCGATCTCTACACAACATCACCTCCTTTCTTTGCTTCCTCCACTTCTCTGTTCGTTCCAGAAATGTTTATCAAGGTCCCGTGATGTGCCAAACACTTTTGCAGACACTGAGGATACAGCGTTGGGCGAAGGAGACAAAGATCCCCACCCTCGCGGAGCTGATATTCTAGGGTAGGAGGCAGACGATAAGCAAGAGACACGAGTGAAAACATATAGCGTGGCATATGGGATAAGTATACAGAGACCATGAAGAATTACAAGGGAGAGAGGGTGGTCTGGATGTTTGTGGGAAGTGTGAAGAGGTGAGACAGCCATCCACGGACGTACCCCGGGGCAGACAGGACAGCAAGTACAAAGGCCCTGAGGTAGCAGCATCAGGTGTGCGTGTCAGCCAGATAGCCAGTTTGGCTGGAGCAGAGCAAGCCGTGTGAGCAGAAGAGAGAGATCAGAGAGGTTGTGGGGAGACAGGTCACGTGGGGCTGGGGCAAAGGATATGGACTGACTTTGTGGGACATGGGAGCCAGAGGAGAGTTTTGAGCAAAGAAGGGGCATGACCTGACTTGTTAAAATGCTCCCTCTGGCTGCTGTTTTGAGAATAAGGTATAGAAGAGTAAGGCTGGCAGCAGAACAGTGTGGAAGCTCCTGTAGTACAGAGGGGATGGGGGCGGGGGGAGTGCAGGGAGTGAGGGGTGAGGGGAGAAGAGGGCGCTGGGGCCCATGGAGATGGTGAGAAATATTCAGAAATCAGAATGATATTCGGGAGGTAAAATGGACAGGGTTTGAGGGATGAGGGAGGGCTCAGAATCATGTCCGAGTTTCCTGCTGGATAGAGGTGTCATTTACCACCACCCCTCGCCCCTGACGAGGGGCTGACCCTGGGGGTAGCTCTGACCTTTGCAGGCTGGCAGGGCTCAGGCTGCTTGGCTGTGCTCACCCACAGGGGATCCCCTCCAGCAGTTACTACTGGCCGGCACTGTTTCTGCACTCTGCACACAGTAGCTATCTAACGATTGTCCCGTTTTTACAGACGGGGATGCTAAAGCTGAAACAGGTGAAGTCATCGCTCAGGGGTCACAAAGCATTGAAAGGCACTGGAATTCAAAGCAGGCAGGACCGCGTGCAGGCCGCATGCACCTGCCTGTTGAGTGATACCGCCGCTGTGTCGGCCTGATGATGATATCCAACACTACGTGCTTCTTGTATGTGAGCGCCCTGCGTGGTGTGCAGGAGGACGTGACTTCTATTATTTAACTTCAACAACACCCTGGGAAGGAGGAGAGTAAGACAGTGACTAACGCAGGAATCGATAGAACTTAGGTGAGACCGTGGGTCGGACCAGTTCTAAAGCTGTTTTTCTTGGTCCGTGGGGGCAGTTTTAACAAAGTCACCGTAGACTGGTGGCTTAAACACGGTGATTTCTAACAGTTCTGGAGGCTGGGAGGTCCAGGATCAAGGCACGGGCAGATTCGATGTCTGGGGAGGGCCTACTTCTTAAGTTCGTAGGTGGCTGTGTCTTGCTGTGTCCTCACGTGCTGAGAAGGAGCAAGGGAGCTCTCCGGGGTCTCTTTGAATGTTTACTTATTTTTGAGAGAGAGAGAGACAGAGGCAGAGCATGAGCGGGGAAGGGGTAGAGAGAGGGAGACACAGAATCTGAAACAGGCTCCAGGCTCTGAGCTGTCAGCACAGAGCCCGACGCGGGGCTCGAACTCACGAACTGTGAGATCATGACCTGAGCCGAAGTCGGACACTCAACTGACTGAGCCACCCAGGTGCCCCTAGGGTCCCTTTTATAAGGGCGCCAATCCCGTGACCTTAGCCCCTCCCAGAGTCCTCCCCTCCTGATGCCTTCACATTCGGAATTAGGTTTCAACGTATGAATATTGATGGGATGCAGACATTCAGTCTGTAGTGGTGTTTAAGTAGGTAGAGTGGGCATTACGCGTCTGGTTTCAAATCCTGGGTCTGCTGCCTACAGTTCTGTCCCCTCACACAAGTGACCTCACCATCTTGAGACTCACATCCCACAGCTGCAAGATGGTATTCTGGGTTGAATTGTGTCCCCCACAGATGTGTATATTGATGCCCTAAATCCCTGGACCTCAGAATGTGACCTTCTTTGGAAGTGGGGTTGTTGCGGGTATATTAAAGGGACCGTGAGGTCATCCTGCAGTTGGGTGAGGTCCTAATCCCATATAACTGGGATCCTTAGAAAAAGGGGAAGGTTGGACATAGACACGCGCACACACACACACACACACACACACACACACACAGAGTGCCAGGGAGGATGAAGGCCGAGATCGGGGTGATGTGTCTACAACCCAAGGGATGACAAGGATTGCCAGCAAACCCCAGAAGCTGGGGGAGAGGCACGGAACAGGTCCTTCCTCCCAGCCCTCGGCAGGAACCAACCCGGCAACATCTTGATCGCACATGTCCAGCCTCCAGAACATGAGACAAGGCATTCCTGTCATTTAAGCCCCCCAGTTGGTGGTACTTTGTCCCAGCAGCCCCAGCAAACTAATCCAAATGGAGAGAACAAGGGTGGGTGCCTTGTGAAGAGGTTTGTTTTTTTTTTTTAATGTTTATTTATTTGAGAGAGAGAGAGAGAGACAGAGCATGAGCGGGAGAGGGGCAGAGAAAGAGGGAGACACAGAATCCGAAGCAGGCTCCAGGCTCCGAGCTGTCAGCACAGAGCCCAACGCAGGGCTCGGACCCACGAACTATGAGATCATGAGCCGAGCTGAAGTCGGATGCTTAACCAACTGAGCCACTCAAGCGCCCCTGTGAGGATGTTTTACGGTGAAATAAGACGATGTGTTTTCAAGTCCCATCACCTAGTGATAAATCAGTACACTTCAGGTCTGAGCATCCCCCCCAGCTTGTTATTGCTATAATCTAAAGTTCCCGTTTCCCTGCCTGGTGCTGTCTGCGCCAGGCTTCAGTGGCCAGGACTCGGGTCAAGGTGGGCTGGGTGCTCAGGACAGAACCGGGCGGTTCCCACAGGCCTGACCAGATACTGTCATGGCTGTTGATTGGCCGAGTGGCCTTCTGTCAAGTTGCTTCCCCTTTCTTAGTGCTCATTGTCTACTTGTGAGGCCCCAGGCCCTTCCAGAAGGATGTGAGGAGGCAGAATAATCTTTTCTACAATCTCAGATGTTTTAGGGAGGGTGCTATGTCACCGTGAGGCAGGACATCCTTCCAGTCACTTTCCAGGTCTCTTGGTACCCCTTCCAAAAGTCACCCTCTGGGTTTGAGAGTTTCCTGTGACTTTGGAGCTGCAGCTTAAGCAGATGGTTCCAGAAGTTTCCCCTTGTGCCCAGAAGCCACCTGGGTCCCCCCCTCCCCCCCACCGCAGCTGAGAAGCTCTGGAATGTAGTTGGAGAAACCACAAGGGCTCCAACTCACCTCCTGCAGCTCAGCTACAGGGAGTCACTGGAGACTCACTTTACCCAAATGCCACGGTCCCCAAATGGTGACAGGCAGGTAAACACTGCACGGGTGAGGTTTTAGGGCACACGTGGAGGGACACCAAGATTTGAACAGCCATATGTTTAGTTAATGTACATCAGAAAAAATAAAACCAGCACATCAAGCCAATGATGCAGAGTTCTAAAATTAAATTAGTAGGGGCACCTGGGTGGCTCAGTCGGTTAAGCGTCCCACTTCGGCTCAGGTCATGAATTTACAGCTTGTGGGTTCGAGCCCCGCGTCGGGCTCTGTGCTGACGGCTCGGAGCCCGGAGCCTGCTTCGGATTCTGTGTCTCCTTCTCTCTCTGCCCCTCCCCTGCTCGGACTCTGTTTGTCTCTTGAAAAAAAATTTTTTTTTTTCATTAAATTTATATAAGAAAAAGAAAAAGAAAGTGAGCTACTTTGAAACAATATTAAGTATTTAACCCACCTGGGTGGTTCAGTCGGTTAAGTGTCCCACTTCCGCTCAGGGCATAATCTCACGATTCGTGAGTTCAAGCCCCATGTCAGGCTCTGTATTGACAGTTTAGAGCCTGGAGCCTGCTTCCGATTCTGTGTCTGTCTCTCTCTGCCCCTCCCCCATTCGTGCTCTGTCTCTCTCTCTCTCTATCTCCCTCTCTCTCTCTCTCTCTCTCAAAAATAAACATTTAAAAAAAATTTAAAACTTAAAAAAAATATTAAGTAAATCATGCGAATGGTACATAGGGCAAAACCCCTCATTATATGGTTCTGAATGGCTAAAATTTGGGGAAAGCACAAGAAACATTGGGTGACCCACGTGGGCCCGTAAGTACATAGAAGTACAGCGTTGACAACTGCAGCTTTTTAAAGGTTAGATTTTCTACGCTTTGCGACTCTTTCCAGCCCCTTTGCCCTGCTTGTCCTGCTCCCTGAATTCTACACCAGATTGTCATTTGCACACCCACAGTCAACACTGTGGAGCTCAGCCACGCAAGATGGGCCGCCTGCCTTGGACACTGTCCAGTGTCATTTAATGTTTATTTTTGAGAGAGAGAGACAGAGAGAGAGAGACTGGGGGAGGGACAGAGACACACACACACACACGCACGCACGCACGCACACACACACACACACACACACACACACACACACAGAATCCAAAGCAGGCTCCAGGCTCTGAGCTGTCAGCACAGAGCCCCATGCGGGGCTCGAACTCACGAACCGTGAGATCATGACCCTTGCTGAATTCAGACTGAGCCACCCAGGCCCCCCTGTCCCATGTCATTTAAAGGACCCCCATGACAAAACCACTTTAGATCTCTGCTCAAAAACCTTGTTAAGCCTTCTGTTCAAATGTATTGTTTGAAACCGTTCTGCGCTGAGACGTCCAGGCCTTTCTGAGAGCCGATTCTCAAGCTGTGTCTTGTAAGGTGCCTGTGTGAGCTGTGCATCAGTCGGTTGTTGCTACGAGAAGCCATCATGAGATCTCCAGAACCACCGGACCTGTAGCGCTCACGAATAGCACTGGAGAGGGTGGGGGTTATTCTTCTCTAAAACCAGAGGGGAAGCTTATCGCCTTCTGCACAACCTCTGTCCCGGGCCGTGTGACCTACCACCCTTCCCACTGTGCAGTCCCTGGGTTTGGCTCCAAGTCAGACCACGGAGTGTGCACATGGGCCCGTGAGTTTTCAACTCCATGAGCTGATTCAGACACCACCAATGACTATCTACAAACTCTTCTCTGAGGTTTTAGGGGAAACCCAAAGTGAGTGCCCCCGTGCATTTGACAAAGTTCTCCGAAGAAGCTTGGAGCTCCGCTTTACTGCCCAGCGTTATTAACTTGCTTTACCCTCCAGGCATATTTTGTGTGGAGCGGAGAAGGGTAATTGATGTAACACCAGCAGCAGCTAATTACGAAAAATCAGTTCCTGTAACGACTCGGAAGAGGGTCTGGGTCTCAATGAGGAGCGAGAGCTGGGTTGTGTGCTCCTCATTTTTAGATGGCAAACAGAAATGTCATAGGGTGTGTTCCCAGCTGTCAGCTTCTAATCTAATTAGACAGGATAATTGGGGAGGCTGAGCTTGCTGACGGCTGACAAACACATTGGTCTGATTTCATTCACTCTTAATAGGATGCTGGCAACACCCAGCTTCTCTTGTAACCATGTCAGCCCCGGCTGGCCCGGCGGTGGAGAGGAGAAGCCTTCTCACCTCAAAGACAGAACTCTAGTTTGATCTACAGATGGCTTCTGGGGGTAGAGATCGTCGCTAAGGGGGCTGGAGAAATGCGTTATTGTGGGGCTCCATCCAAACTGCAAACGCAGACTGACAGGAAAAGTTTTTTGAAGTTTATTTATTTATTTTGAGAGCAAGAGCAAGCACGAGCAGGGGAGGGGCAGAGAGAGGAGAGAGCAAGAATCCCAAGCAGGATCCGTGCCACCAGCCCGGAGCCCACCGAGGGGCTCGAACTCATGAACACGAACCATGAGACGATGGCCTGGGCCAAAGTCAGATGCTTAACCGACTAGCCACCCAGGTGCCCCAGAAGGGACAAGTTTTGACTGGATGAGGTGGAAAGCTCAGCCAAATTGCTAGAGATACTAAGGAATATCCTTTTTATTACTTTTGTGGACATGCCACGAACAGAGCCTAAGCTTAGATAGTGCTGCCCAGAGACCCTTGTCGAGCGCAGTTGTCGTGAAGAGCTAAATAGCTGAGAGTAATTCATCACCACCTTTTCCCTCCTTCATCTGCAAGACTGACATTTGAGCAGGATCGGCCTTCCGGCCATTCTGACCAGTGAGTCATCAGTTCCTGGCCATATTGGCCATATGAGAAATAGATGCTCCCACCGTATTAATTTTCTATTGCTGCTGTCACAAGCCACCACAAATTTATTGGCTTAAAACAACGCACATTGATGATCTCACACTCCTTTGGGTCAGAAGTGTGGGTATGGCGTGGCTCAGTGCAGTCCTTGGCTTTAAGGAGATCAGAGCTAAATGGACAGCAGGGCCATGTTCCTTTCTGGAAGTTCTAGACGCAAACTTGCTTCCATGAACCTGCTTCTAACCTCACTCAGGTTGTTGGTCAAATTCAGTTCCTTGTGGTTGGACTGAAGTCTCCCATTTCTTTGCTGGCTGTTAGCTGGGGATCTTTCTTTGCTCATAGAGGCTGTCTGCATCCTTCTTGTGGTTTCTATGCATCCTTCTCCCAGTACTGGGAGGTCAGGTCTCTTTCATGCCCTACATCTCTCTCCAGTTTCTTCTTCTGCCTCATGTCTCTGACTCCAGCTGAAGAAAGTTCTCTGCATTTAAGAATTCTTATGGGGCGCCTGGGTGGCTCAGTGGTTGAGCATCTGACTTCAGCTCAGGTCATGATCTCACAGTTCATGAGTTAGAACCTTGCATCAAGTTCTGTTTTGACAGCTCAGAGCCCAAAGCCTGCTTCACATTGTGTCTCCCTCTCTCTCTGCCCCTCTCCCACTCGCACCCTGTCTCTGTCTCTCTCTGTCTCTGTCTCTGTCTCTCTCTCCCAGAAGCGAATAAACATTAAAATTTTTTTTAAAGAAAAAAAAAAGAATTCTTATAATTAGGGGCACCTGGGTGGTGGCTCACTCAGTTGAGTGTCTGACTCTTGACTTGGCTCAGGTCATGATCCCAGGGTTGTGGGATTGAGCCCCGCGTCAGGCTCCATGCTGAGTGTGGAGCCTGCTTGAGATTCTTCATCTCTCTCCCTCTGCTCCTCTTCCCTACTCGTTCTCTCTCTCTCTCTCTCTCTCTCTCTCTCTCTCTCTCTCAAATAAAAACATTTTTTAAAAAAGAATTTTTGTAATTAGACTGGGATAGTCCCAATAATGCAGGCTCTGCAAAGTCCTTGTTGCCCTGTAACATAACATCTTCCCAGGATCCAGGCATTAGGGCATGGACATCTTTGGGGAGAGGAAATAAATTGAGTGACTTCTGTGTGATTATATATACATGAAAATATTTTATCTTCATAGAGTTTAAATGTCCTCTAGATCTCATCCACCTGAATAATTTTAATTTACCAAATGCTTCCTTTTCCATAGAGAGCACAAAGTTAGATTGTGGCCCAGGCAGTATCCCGTCTACCATTTATTATTCCAAATTAGTGGGATTCAAAGTAATGAAGGCTCACAAAGTCAAAGAGGAGGTCTAATGTTGCTGTGGATAAGGGATTTGTCTGGCCGCCTTGAGAACTCACAGTCTTTAGGCCCAGAGATACTGACATTTTGGTTTAAGTGATTAAACATGATCAGTTGGTTATATGGAAAATGGCCACAAAGCTTGATGGTGGGGGAACATCCCAGGCTGCTGGCTGCGCGGTGATACACACAACAGTAATGCAAGTAATGGCCCCGAGCAGGCACCTCTGGGCTCACTCAGGTGACCACAAGGATCGTGCGGTGTGATAAGCAAGTTGCCTACATCTCTGCTCACCCCAGGCTTGACCCCAACAGTTTGGAGAGGCAGCTGTCTCTTCCCTACCCTCTGCGAGAAAACCAGAAATCTGATCCTCCGTGTGGAAGAAGTTTTCAGCCTTTTCCTCAAATACTCCAGCTTTGTTTTTACATGCCCCTGCGGCCTCCTTGAGATTCAGAAAGGAACAGATGTAGATGGTGATTAAGTAATTCATCAAAAGATGACACCATGGCAAAATGCAACCAGGACCAGGGACTCCTGATTGTGGCCAGTGGGGTGTGCTCTCCAGTGAGGCTCACCAAGCAGGTGGTGATCTGCCCTTTTCCTTAATTTGCACTTCCATCTCTCAGTGAATCAACTGGAAATTAACTCGTACATGACTCTGAAAAGAGCAGAGGTGCTAAGTGTTTCAGGTTGAGATTTCCCTGGATTGGCCACTCCCAAAGGTGTTGCTTCTTTTAAACCGAAGATGACGCGAATTTGAATCTTGCCTCCACTTGATGTGAGCAGCTTCCTTTTTCTTGTGGCCAACGTCTGGCACTGTAGATGGATGGATGGGTGAATGGATGGATGGGTGGATGATGGATGGATGGGTAGATGGGTTAATGGGTGATGAACGAATGGATGGATGGGTGGGTGGATGGATGGATGGATGGATAGATGGATTAATGGATGATGAACGGATGGAGAGACGTGTGGGTGGATGAATGGATGGACAGACAGATGGATCTAACGGATAGTTATAATTGGTGTGCCTTTACCTATGTCTGGTTGGGGTGTTAATCATGCAGCCAAGATGTAACGACCTCAAACTTAATGGTCCTGCTATTGTACTATAAAGACATGGATTAAAATAACAGGACTGTTGCTTTAAGGAGAAATAGAACCAAATAATGCAAAAGATATATATATATATATAATCATGATTAAAAGAACACAAGAAGCTATACCCAGAAAAACTACAGTGTATGCACTGCCTTAATTGTTCCTGGCAGATAAACCATGTTTATGTTCCTGGAACCACTTATCTCTTCCCACGGAATGAGATTCCTGAATGTACCACACTGTTAGACGTTACTCATCAGATTAGTGCCAGAGGGTAATTAATAATTATTGTTTTTCTCGACCTTCTTTGCCAACCCACGCAAACATATGCAAATACAGCAGTGGCCCTTGGGACAGCGCTGTTTGATGACTTTCCATGCTACAATGGGTCTGACCCTTTGCAAAGACACCACAATTACTATCTCTGATCATCACAACAAGTAGAAGTTACCATCCCCGTTGTTTAGAGGGAGACATGAAGTCCAAGATCACAAGTAAGTTAGAAGTCGGCTCAAATGCCACAGACTTGGCCATGCCCTCCATTGTTGGGTCACTTGCTCATTTCCTAGTGATGTCTCAACAACCCGTGCACTTGTCCACGAGGGCGCTGGAACGATTGCGTGAAATCTGTCACCGCATCTGAAGCATCCTTTTTATCTGTACGCACAGAGAGGTGGTGCTTTGCACATACTAGCCCGGCAGTACCTTTTTGCTGGGTGAACGGTTGGAACTCACAAAGAGCATGCGCCTGTATTTAAAGAAGGCTAAAAAGGAGAAGAAGAAAAGGAGAAAAATTCCTCCCAAGGCAGGAAATGCCTCCATCTTTTTTCCCGCTGCTCCCTCCCATCCCACACATATTTTTCATCAGTTCTCTTACAAATAATATTTCTGTTTTATATTATAGATTTGGATGCATTTTAATACCCACCAAAACCCCTCAGAGATGGCAGCACATTTTAAAAAAACCAAGCATGAGACTCTACTAAGAATGAGGGCCTGTCAGTGATGCAGGTCACTTGCCCACGAAGCCAGCCCTGTGCGAAAGAGACAAGTGTTAACATGTACACAAATCCATAACCACGGTTGTGATGAGTACAGGTGCTAGGAGAGATCAGTTATAAGCCCTTGAGTCCCCCGCTGTGACTACATTAGATCGTTCACAGGGTAGATGCTCAAAAACGTTTAGTTAATTGACAGCTTGAAGTGTCCGGATATTACAGGAAGGATTTCCAAGGACCGCCATGGAGAACATGATGGATTATTATACTAATAATAGCTAAACTTATTGACGGTGGTTGATGGCCTGATCAATGCCAAGCACTGCGTTAAGCCCTTCTTGTGTTTGTGTCGTTGAATCACTACATGCTCCTATATGTTAGAAGTGATATGATCCCCGTTTTTCTGATGAAGAAACAAGCCGTAAGAGATTGGAGAACTTTCCCAAGGGGCACCCAGCTGATGGGTGGTGGAACCGGGAAGTTAAGCCAGCCACTGTTTGCCTGACTTCTGATCCTGTGCCGTTAAATACCACTCTACGTGTCGCTTAGAGGCTAAAAGCAAATATTTAACGTCTCTTCATTGTGTCCCATAGTGCCCCACTTTTTGAAAGGTTCTTAAACTCATTTTGCTTCCAATTAAATTGGATCAGCCAACATTTATTGAAGCTAGCCCTTGCTCTGTGTAAGGCCCAGAGAACCTTCCAGGTACTGCAGTCAAGCTAAGTCAGTGCAGCTAGTTCTGTTACGTAATTAACACCCAGAGGTTGATGGCCAGGTTCGCTTTGTTGTAGGAGGTTTCCAGGTCTAAAGAAGTTTAACATATGTAAAGAGATTTGCACAGTGCCTGATCCCTGGGGCTCTGTAAGTGGTATTGATATCATTCTCTGCGTATCCAAAGATCCACTGTGGTTCCCAGCACATACTCTCCACGCATAATCTCAAACAAACGGATGGAAGTTAGCAAGGTGGAAGAAAGCCCCAGGAGTTATTATAAAATAATATTTGAAACCCAGAGGACCTTTTGTGTGGGATGAGAAGGATGGCAATACAGTCACAGGGCTGTAGAAAAGGATGAAGAAGTTAAATAACACCTTGAGAAGAAAGAGTTAATCAAGAGAGGCAGGATGGGGAGGAGAAGGAGAAAAGCTTCCTCTCCGCTTTCACCTCTGTGTTCAAAGGTGACGCATTACCTGTGGGTGATTATTTTCCTCTCCTGTTGGCTTTCAACTTGAAGTTTAATAGGATGATGATATATATGTATATATAAGGCCATGAAAGCAGAGTTTGACCTGCTAGGTTAATAAACACTAGCAGTTACTGTAACTCACAAATTATAGGTCCCAATTTTCACAGCCGGGTTGCAGGCATTAATTAAAACTGGTGTTGTAAATCACAGCATTTTGGAATGCCTTCAATGTTTAAATTATCAATGGTGTTGCTACCTTAATTTAAAAAAGCGACTTCCATCATTTTTCAAAGACGAGCACCCTAAGCCAGAATAAGTCTATCTCTCCCACTCACAGAGTCATTAATGTGCTAGACGCAAATGAAAGTTTTTAATGTCTTTCAATATGTTTGAGTACAAATTATCAGACTTGCTACTGTGGCCATCTTTGCATATAACACAGTGCAGAATAATTAAGGAGATGTTACTATGAATAACAGTGGTTTGGTTGGCTTATCTCAACCTCTCTCTCTCTCAAATTTTTAGTGGAATTTGAGGGGCCAGATTGCCCCTTAAAAGGGTAGAACTTGGTTCTTGTTGGGGAAACTCAGATATTACAATTTCATGGCCCCCCCACAAGGCTATCGTGTGTAAACAGATATCCAGCATCTATGGTGCTAATATTTTATGGAGTGGGGTGGTGAGCAGGAAAAATGTCTAAAAAGTCTCCTTTGGGAGATGATGATGATTAAAAAAAAAAAAGGGGTTTGAGAAACTCAGCTTATGCCTCCTGTATACATGATCTTGATCCATCTACCCACTTGGTGATAGAGAATACGTCTTAATGTTTTTCAGATGGCAGTTTAACAGGCTGAATGTTCGTGCCCCTCCCCCTATAAACTACTCTGAGGGCTGCAGTGGGGTGGGGCCTTTGGGCGGTGATTTGGTGTTGAGAGTGGAGCCTCATCAATGGGGCTAGTACCCTTGTAAAAGGGACCCGAGACCTCACTTGCCATCCTTCAGCCATGTGAGGACACAGGGAGAAGGCAGCCACGTGTGACCCGAGAGAGGGCCTCACTGGACTCTGACCGTGCTGGCACCTTGATCTGGGACTTTCAGCTCCCAGAACCATGAGAAGTAAGTCTCTGTTGTTTCTAAGACACTGGGTCCATGGTACTTCGTTATAGCTAAGACAGATGGGCATTATACAGGGAAAATAGAGCAGTGGACTTTAACAGCAGAAATAAAAAGTGTCTGTTGTGGGTGTGAACTGGGAGGAAGTAGGGGGCAGGGATGAATAAATGGCAACCGGAACCTAGAACGGGACGACGATGGTAGAAGCACATGGGTCAGACAAAGCGATAGGATGACAGGGAATGCCACGAAGACCCTCGACAGCCGTGCCGTGGGGAGCACTGTGTGGTGACAGTGAGGGAAACACCATGTCAGAGTGGGCGGTGGCCAGGAGAAGTTAATGAACTAGGGGGTAAGATTATGGGGCCGATCGAAGGCAAGGCTGGAACAGGGCATTTCCATACGTGTCCTTTAGGGAACGGGTGATGGGGCAGATACCAGCTCTGAAGTCTCTGGTTCCTCCAAAGTGTGAGTTATACCTCTGATCAGATCAGCTTGGGTCACGTGCCCGTTCCTGACCAATCACTTCGGAATGCCCAGCCCTCGGTCAGTGGCAGTGGGGCCAGCCCTATTCGAACTGTGTGGGAGAAGCAGTGGAGGAAGGGCTTATCTCCAAGGAAATCTAGGTCATGTTATTGCCAAAAGTATAGAGAATGGATGTGGGGGAGTGAGGAACGACTGACTGACGACCACAGTGTCACACAGAGCTGCTTTCCAACCCGGCTCGGGTACCTTGGGCGCTTTGGGCAACAGGTGTCATGTCTCTGACCCTCAGCTACATCCCTTATAGTGGCTGCTGGCGATAACAGAGCCGACTATACAGGGTTATTGTGAGGTCTGCCTGTAAAATGGAGGTAAGTAATGTGCCTGGCACCTTGTCAGTCCTCAGTTAATGCGACTCTTTTTCCTCCTTACTGAGGAATTCTATCCTACCAAAGAAATGAGGTTTATGTTGATTAATATGTGTCCACAATAAGCAATTGAATGAGGAGAATCCGTGCCGAAATTCATAATTCATTAACTGTGTGCTTTCAATGAGCTTATTAACTCACTAATTCTCCACGGGGTTATTTTTCTTCTCCTCTTTCAATATACCTCTTTTTCCTAGACCTTCTAAGACACTAATGTACTCCCATCTTCCTTTCAATGCTTTGCCTTTGCTCTGATTTTGATATCTCCCCTGCCATCCTCACTTGAATAGTGCCTGGCAATGACACAGTTTGCCAATAAGTGGGGTACGTCCCCTGAGAAGGAAAAGGATCCTCATGTGATGCAGTGAGAAAGGGTCTGCCACTGCATTGGTTTTCTCGGCTGCCATAACAAAGCATCACAGACAGGGAGCTGAAACAATTCGGGAAGCTGGAAGTCTGAGGTCAAGGTATTAGCAGGGTTGGTTTCTTCTGAGGACTCTCTCCTTGGTTTGTGAATGCTTGTCTTATTCCCGTGTCTTCGCCTGGTGTTCCCTCTGTGCATCTCCTCTTATGAGGACATCCGTCATATTGGATTACGGCCCACCGTAATGACCTCCTGAGTCCTTAAAGACTGCCATCTCCAGTACAGTCACAACCTGAGGTACTGGGGGTTAGTACTTCAACATATGCATTTGGGGGTGCACAGCCCAGCCCGTAACAACCACTTACGAGCTGTGAGCCTGTGAATAAGTCTCTTAACCACTCAGTTGTGATTAAAACTCTTTTCGAGGCAAGGAACCAAAACCCACTCAAGCCGGTACAAGTAAAAGTTGAGTTTACTGAAGAGTTGCAAGGTGTAATCTCCTGAGACAAATGACATCCAGCCATCCTCTTTCCGTCTCTCAGGACTAGCAACATGGCTCTCATCTCTGCTTTATTGTATCCTCTCTCTTTCTTCCCCTCACCCTCGCTCCTTCCCTCCCTCCCTCTCCTTCTTGTTCTCTACTGACACATCCAACAAGGCAATTAAACCAAGTTAATAAGATCTTTTACCACCAAATAGTTTTAGTCTCTAAATCTTAATTCAGAGTCTTAAGAGAGACAATCTGATGGGTCATTGGCCAACCTGACTGGTTGATCTTGAGTCAGGTGCCCATTGCTGGTCCAGTCAGCTGGGTCCCAGCCACAGGGGAGCAGGGCTATGTAATACAGACATTTCCCAGGCCGGTCCATTCAGCGAGTACTAAAGCAGGGGAGTCCCCACGTAGAGAGGCCGAGGCATGGACACACATCGCACACTATGTCTATAACCTAAAATTAACCTCAGCATTCCCCTTTTTAAAGGAGACATGACAGTATATACGTCACAGAGCCATTCTAAAGAAGGAATGAGATCATGAGTTGCAGACTTCTTTGGTGACCCCGAAGCCTGTGAAGTTTTTGAAGAGTTCAATAGGAGCTTACTAATTATATTGCTGCATTGCTACGTCCCTGTATCAGTTAGCTCTTGACACAGAATTGCTGTGTAACAAAACTCAGTGATGTAAAGCAACCATCAGTTTTTCTCATGGATCTGTGGGTTATCTGATGTTGGCTCGCTAGGCTGGGCTCAGATTGGGGTGGCTGTGCCACAGATGTCTTTCACCTCCTCCTGGGACGAGCAGACTAACCAGGATATATCCTTCTCATGGTGATAAGGGAGGTTCAAGAATGCAAGCAGAAGCAGACAGGCTTCTTAATGCCTAGGAATCTGTCTTTACTCTTTTCTCGTTAAATGTGATACATCCTAGGATGAGGCCACCTGGGGTTACAGCTTAATAAGTGTTACTTACATGTGTGGCAAATCAATCATTCATACTTCCGTGGCCAAAACTAAAATATAGTCAGGACTCATGCTTCGAGTTCATGTTAATGCATGATTTTCACAAACATTCATTAATCCAAGAAGCATGGCACACAAAACTCAGCATGCTTGGTTTTTGATTGCCTTGATGGTTTCTGGTTCTTTTCAACCAAATTTTACTGATTTAATGATGTTTTCATTGAATTCTTTATTTAAACTAGAGAATCTGAAAAACATTAGCGCTCTAAGACTTGGGAGACATTTCCCTTTTGTTTTACAGGTAGGGATACTACAGCTTAGAGATATAAAATGATTTGTCCAAGGCCTCAAAACAAATCCCAAATATATATATCTCTCTCGTTGGGCTAAGGGAAACCTGGATCAAACTGAATCTGGAAATTCCAATGCTGCCAGGGAATTGCAGATTAACTTTAATATATCTGGGATTTTTGTTTTTGTTTTGGATCAAATCTAACTTGATTTAGCCAAGGTGTTATTATTCACTGCTTCTCAGACCCTATCTGAAAATCTGGAGATTAAACAGAAAGCTATGAGTCGTCAAGTGGGAGAGAATTTGCAGTTGACTCACCAAATTGAGAGATAATTTTCTACCTGCTCCCCAAATTTTTCACTAGCCTCCTGGCTCTAAAACTCCTTATGAAATAAGTCTTAATGGTATATATATGTATACACGTGTATATATATATATATATATATGTATATACGTGTATACATATATATACACATATATATATATATATATACACAAACCTCTAGTTTTTGAATTGCTTATTTTATGTCTCTCCACTGTGGGGATTTGATTATTAACCATGACAAAATTATTGGTAGGGGAACTAGAGATTTAGAAAATGCTAGACAATCATCTGGTTTCAAAAAAAAATTATACAGCTTATATTCAAAGCTCAGCATTGAACTAAGGACAAGAAAAATTCTAGTAAATACACAGGAAAAAAAACAAAAATAAAGTCTGATGTTCTCTGCCTCTCAGAACCGCCACGTAGAGCCTTCTCGAACTACATGAAAGATACTAGACAGTCTTCCTTTCTTTGAGTCATTTCGATGGTTGTGTCCTGTCCCCCATCTTCTCTTGATCTCAACCCTTCTGTTCTGAAAGCACAATCTTTCTCAAATTCTGAAAGGTGGGGAAAGCATTTTTTATTATTCTCTTGGGCCTTAGTGAAAAAGATCTTCCAAGTAAAAGCACTTGGGTAAAAAGTAACAGATTCAAAATATGCAAATTATGAAACACTCATCCTGCAGTCATGTAGAAGCCAAACTCCTACTACTGTCAGATGAAATTCTCCCATCTGCGAGGGATGCAGGATTGCTTTTCCTACGTACATATTCCTTTCCAAGGTACCCTGTGCTAGGGCACACAAAGGCTGCATCACCCAGGACGATTCTGATGCCTTTGTCGTCTGCTTTTGAACATTAAAAAAGGGTGTGAGTTGTGAGCTACAAACATTGCCTTGGGGTTAATGTTTTTGTAAATGAAAAGTGTGATGAGTTGGGTATTTGCACATCTCTATTACAATCCTTTTAAACAGAAACACTTTGTTGTATGGGATGGGGAACCTAGCTCCCTTGCTGACGTCACCACTGTCTTGAAGTTTTATATCTCCCGCCTCCTGGCTTCTCTTGTTGGGCGTATTTTGCGCCCCACCTCCCCTTCCCATCCGGACCTCACACCCACCTCCCATGTGCACAATTGTTTTTAATGTACTGGTCCTCGTTTCAAAGGCATCCACAGTGAAGCTGTCCAAGGATCATATGAGTTCTGATGTCCACCATCATCTGGAAAAATGTTGGTCCTGATTGTGACTTCATTTATACATAAGCATCCTTCAAAGAGCTTAATAAAATCAAATTGCGAGGGTCACCTGCATCAAGTCTGATATGGTTGGCTGACTTGAAGCTTGGACATCTGATTTGTAAAATGCTTTATGCAACTTGGATGTGTGACCAGTGGACAAGACCTTGTGGGACACTGGTGTGGTCACTGAGAGTGGGCTCTCAGCCACCCACCGTGGGTTTGAATTCTAGCTCCATCTTGGAATAACTGTGATTTTGTGAGCAAGTTGTTTACTCCTCACTTTGTTCCCCAATTTCCTCATCTGCAAAATAGGGTGGGATTACACACACTGCAGCACCGTCTTAAGTGATGAGTTCCTGGTATCTAGATGGAGCTCAGCTAATGTTCCCTTTTTTGGGAGGGGTTCTGTCTTTAAAATTTCTGAAGACTAGCCCAGTTGTCCATGACTCATTTCTTATTCAAGAGTATGACTCAACAGAGAGGGGGGAAAAGTTAGCATGAAATGCAAGAGTTGTATGGGACCAGTTTATTTTTTGCGCGTTGATTTGCTTACATTTAAAAATTATGATATAGACTGTATTTACAAAAGTGTGACTATAATGCATATGTATATTTTAAGGAATATCTTTTGAAAGACCACCTTGCAAAGCAGTCAAGCACCCATCACCCCGCTTAATAAATTGGACACGACTAATATTATTGAAATCTCCTATGTGTACTTTCCTAATCACATCTCCCTACCCCATCAAGGCAACCACTATTCGGTATTTAGTATTTGTCATCCCCATGTATTTCTTTATAGCAGTGTTTCTTAGAGTGTAATCCCTGGTCCAGAAGCATAAACATCCCTGGGAAATTTGCTACAAATACAAACCCTCAGGTTCCACTCCCAGACTTTCTGAGTTAGAAACTTGGGGGGAGAGATCCAAGAATGTGGGTTATAAAAAGACTTCCAGGAGGGGCACCTGGGGGGCTCAGTCAGTTAAGCATCTGGCTCTTGATCTCAGTTCAGGTCGTGATCTCATGGTTCATGAGATCGAGCCCCATGTTGGCATCTGTGCTGACAGCTCGGAGCCTGCTTGGGATTCTCTCTCCCTCTCTCTCTGCCCCTCCCCTGCTTATGCTCTGTCTCTGTCTCTCTGTCTCTCTCTCTCACAATAAATAAACATGATAAAAATGACTTCAGCGGATTCGGATGCTCAGTGAAAACCACAGCTTTGTAGTAGGTAGATGCTTTGTGTGCGTACGTGTGTGTTAATGTGCCCTTAAGCAATAAATTCTTTACTTTTATCTGATTTTGACCTTTATGTCAGTGAGATCATAATTTATGTATTCTTTTCTCCTTGATAGTTTTATCTACCTTATGTTTTTAAGATTCATACATATTCATATGTATATCATAAGCTCATTATTTTACAGCCGTATAGTATCCATTGTTGAATATGACAATTTATTTAAACATTTTAGAGCCAGGAGACATTTAGATTTTTCCTCATGTTCTTCTATTTGGATCAATGCTGGCATGAACATTCTTGAATATTTAATCGATGCACCTATACAAAAGGGTGTCTCTAGGGAGGTGCTTCCCAGTTTTTTTCACGTCGCGGTGAATATAGAAAATGATAATATTTGTAAACAGAGGTAAACGGGCTTCTCAGGGCCTATGGCAAATTTGTAGGCTTGATTCTCAGAACTCCCATCCAACCATCCTTTCATATAGAGAGGTTGGAAATGCACAAAACAACAACAGTAACAACAAAACCCCCTGGAAAACTTGGACTGGCTTATGGCTGGGTTTCTAGAGGCAGATGAGATTTTCCCAAGTAGATGTACTCACGCAAGATGGAGAAGGCCTTACAGGGGCCAAAGCAGTCCTCCCTGGTGCTTCTGGCCACTGTTGCTAGCAAGTTCCTGGAATAGCCTCCCGGTGTCCTTCTTCATATATTTGAATGACAAGGAACAATGGCAGGGGAAATGCAAATCAAAACCGCAATGAAATGTCACTTCTCGTGCACGAGGAGGGCTATAATCAAACAGACAGTGGCAAATGTTGGCAAGGATGTGGACCAGTTGGAATGCTCCTACCTATCTCACGGGAATGGAAAATGGTGCAGCAGCTTTGGAAAAGTCTTCTGGTTCCTCAAAAGGCTAAGCATAGCTACCAGGCGACCTGGCAGTTTCACTCCTAGGTACACACCCAAGAGAAATAAAAGCACGTGTCCACACAAAAACTTGCACACAAATGTTCATAGCATTATTCATTTGTAGCCACGAAGTGGAAACAGCCCAAATGTCCACCAAACTGATGAATATAAAACCCAAATGTGGCATATCCATACAATGGCTTATTATTCAGCCATAAAAAGGAATCGAGTATTGATGCAGGGGAGAAAGAATGAAGTACTACATACAACGTAGATGAACCTTAAAAAAATATGCTAAGTGCATGAAGCCAGCGACTACAGACTACATATTGTATGATTTCATTTATTTGGAATGTTCACAACAGGCAGAACCATAGAGAGCAAAAGTAGATATATGGTTGCCAGGACAACATGGGGGGTGAACAGGGAGTGACTGCTAATGGGTTTCTTTTGAAGGAAATGGAAATGTTCTAGAGTTAGATGATAATGATCACACAACCTTGTGATCGCATAAAAAAATCTCTGAGTTGTGTACTTTGAAAGCATGAATTTTATGGTATGTGAGTTATATCTTGGAAGGAAGGGAGGAAGGAAGGGAGAAAACAGACAGTGGGAAAGGCCACCTTCCAGGCTTGGCTTTCCTAATCCGGGGATACAGGCTTCACATGCCCCTTTCCAGCTTCCTTTGTGTGGCAGGTAGTTGCAGAAGAAAGCAAGGATAAATGCCTCCTACATAGCTCCAGGGACTGTCTCAGGGGTAGTAGGTCCAAAAAGGACTCCATTCTGTATATTCCTGGGGAGTCATGGTGGCAAGAATGTTCCCTCAACCCCTCCAACAATTTTGTAAGTGCCTAATTCTCAATAGTAAATCACTCTCCATTTTAAATGCATAGAATGGTTTTTGTCTTGAGCATTAAACCCTGACTAATTGATGGCCACAGACAACCACCCAGGAATTCTATCCATCCCTAAGTAAGTATCCATACCTCCCTCAGGGGTGAGGCTTTGGACTTTGGCCAAGGTATGAAATGGTATAAAATGTATGAAATGATATCTTATTGTAATTTTGATGGGCATTTTTTTGATTACTAATGAAGATGGCATATTGTAATAAGTTTATTATACATTTTTGTTTCCTTTTCTATGAAATGCCTATTCATGTGTGTTGCCCATTTTTTAAATGTTTGCAATTTTCATGTTGATTCTCGGGAGCTCTTTGCTCATCCTGGATAATACTCCTTTGTTCATTGTTATCAATGGCAAATATCTTCACCTTTTTTGTGACTTGCCTTTTTATTCTTTAAAGTTTTAATTTAATTGAGTTTTGTGTCTTATTTAAGAAATCCTTCCTTAGCCTGAGATAATGAAGATATTCTCCTATATTGTTTTCTAGAAGTTGAAAAATTCTGCTTTTTGCTGTTAGTTGCAGGGCCATTTGATAGAATACAGTTTCATATCTTTCCCTTACGGATAACTGATCTTTCAAGTGCCCCGCAGATTTATAATGTGATGTCTGTCATATTCCAGGCTTCTCTGTATGCATTGGTCTGTCTCTAGGCTTCTATTCTGTTCCATAGTCCTGTTGTATATCCCTTGATGAAGATTATATTTTATTTTCTGCTGTAGCTTTATAATTCTCAGTAGTGAGTAGGGCACATTTTCCTACTTGGCTTTTTTTTTTTTTTTTAATGTCTTGGCTGTTTCGTGAGGTGTTTTGTTCTTCCATGTTGAATTTTAAATCAGCTTATTGAGTCCTATGAAAATTCTTCTCGTATTTTTTTGGAATCGCATTGGACTTCAGATAATTCATATCTTTATAACATTGAGTGTTCATATCCATGGGCATGGTATGTCTCTTTATGAAGACATCTTTAATGTCTTTAAATTAATAAAGTTTTATAATTTTCTACATCTAAGTCTTGTACATCTTTAGTTAGATTTATTCTTATTCACTTAATTAATTTATGCTAAGGTAAATTGTGTTTTTAAATTGCATGTTCTATTGCTGGTGTATAGAATTCATTGCTTTTTACATATCAGGAAGCTTGCTAAATTCTTTTATTCATTCTAATAATTTGTCTATAAATTATTTTGGATTTTCTGTGTTGAAAATTATATGTGAAAAAGTGGCTGTTTTATTTTTCTAATCATTATTCTCTTTCTGTCATAAAAAAGTATATATATATATATATATATATATATATATATATATATATATATATATATATCTTATTGTGCTAGGCCTCCAGTATAATATTGAACAGAAGTTGTAATAGTGGGTGTATTCTTGTGCTGTTACTGATTTTAAAGAGAAACTTAAGTTTCACTATTTAGCATACTGTGTGCTGTAAGTTTTTTGCAGATGTCCTTTCAAGTTAAGGAAATTGACTCTATTCCTTGCTGCTAAGAATTATGCTGCTGTCCCCTCCTAGTCCTCCTCTTCCTCCTTCTTGTTCTTCATGAATGGCAGCTTAATTTTATGAATTCCTTTTTTAGTATTTATTGAAATGGCCATATGTTTTTCTCTCCTGTATTAATATGCTGGATTGCATTGTACTCGTTTCCTGGCATTACCATAATAAAGAACTATAGACTGGGTGGCCTATACAGCAGAAATGTATTGTCCCTTGGGGCACCTGGGTGGCTCAGTTGGTTAAGTGTGTGACTCTTGGTTTCTTCTCAGGTCATGATCTTATGGTTTGTGAATTCAAGCCCCGCATTGGTCTCTGTGCTGGCAGTGTGGAGCCTGCTTGGGATTCTCTCTCTTCCTCTCTCTCTGCCCTCCCCTGCTCGCTCTCTCTCAAAATGAACAAATACACTTAAAACAAACCCCAAAGTGTACTGTCTATCAGATTTTGAGGTGGGAAGTCTGAGATCAAGGTGTCTGCAGGGTTGGTTCCTTCTGAAGGCTTTGACTCTTTTTTCCTAACTTCTGGTAGCTTCAGGCATTCTTTGGCTTAAAGGTGGTGTTGTATTTCTTCACATCGTCTTCTCTGTATCTGTCCTTTTGTCCAAATTTTCTCGTTTTTGTAAGGGCACGGTCATATTGGATTAAGGTCTACCTTAATGACCCCATTGTGATCATTGGCAAAGACTATTTCCAAATAAATTCACATTCCCAGGTACTGGGATTAGGACTTCAACAGCTTTTGGAGGGACACAAAGTCAACCCATAACATATGTGAATAATTTCCCAATGTTGAATCAACCTTGCATTCCTTTATCATTTTATTTTTTTAATTTAAAAAAATTTTAATGTTTATTTTTTGAGAGAGAGAGAGAGAGAGAGAGAGAGAGAGAGCAAGCAGGGGAGGGGCAGAGAGAGACAGAGACAGAGACACAGAATCTGAAGTAGGCTCCAGGCTCTAAGCTGTCAGCGCCGAGCCCGATGTGGGGCTCGAACCCACAAACCACGAGATCATGACCCAAGCCAAAGTCGGACACTCAACCGACTGAGCCACCCAGGTGCCCCCATGCTATTTTGTTTTATACTTACATTGTTGGGTTTAGTTTCTTTTTTTTATTATTTTTTTAAATCTTTATTTATTTTTGAGAGAGAGACAGAGTGTGAGCAGGGGAGGAGCAGAGAGAGAGGGAGACACAGAATCCAAAGCAGGCTCCAGGCCCTGAGCTGTCAGCACAGAGCCTGACACGAGGCTCGAACCCACGAACCGTGAATCATGACCTGAGCCAAAGTCAGGCACTCAACCGACTGAGCCACCCAGGAGCCCCTGGGTTTAGTTTCTTAATCTTCTACTTAAATTTAACTTCGGACTTCTGCCTATATATTCACCTATGAGATTGGCTTGTAATATTCATTATTGAACTTTGTCTGGCTTGGATATCAAAATCATAGGAACCTCAGAAAATAGGTTTTAGGAAGTAGTTCCTTCTTTTTTTTTCTGTTTTTATCATTTTTTAATGAAAAGTTTCCAAACATGTAAAGGTAGAGAAAATAATATAAAGATATAAAGAGCTCCTATGTGCTCACTACTCAGCTTCAAAAATTGACAATATACAGCCAATTGTATTTTACCCATTACACACGGTGCCAGTCAGCATGGGCCACCATAACAAATTACTGTAGATGGGTGATTTAAACAACAAACACATATTTCTTACACTTGTGGAGACAGAGAAATCCAAGGTGTAGGTGCTGGCCAATTTGGTTCCTGATGAGAATTCTTGGTCTGGTTTACAGAAGGTTGCCACAGTACAGAGAAAGATCATCTCTCTTTTGTCTCCTTAAAAAGCTTTGTTTTAATGTTTTATTTATTTATTTTTTATTTTTGAGAGAGAGACAGAGCATGAGCAGGGGAGGGGCAGAGAGAGAAAGAGAGAGAGAGAGAGAGAGAGACATGGAATCTGAAGCAGGCTCCAGGCTCCGAGCTGTTAGCATAGAGCCTGAGGCAGGGCTCGAACTCATGAACTGTGAGATCATGACCTGAGCCCGACACTTTGCCCACTGCTTAAATGACCAAGCCACCCAGGCACTCCTCTTGTGTCTTTTTTTATAAGAGCCCTAATCTCATTCATGAAGGCTCCAACCTCATGACTTAATTGCCTCCCAGAGGCCCCACCTACTGATACCACCACACTGGGGATTAGGGCTTCAACATGTGAATCTGGGGCGGGGGCGGCGGGGGGGGGGGGGGGGGGGACACAGACACCCAAGCCATAGCGCACATGCCCAACCCTGGATTGTTTTTAAGCAAATTCCATACATTATATCATTTCATCTACAAATATATCAGCATGTATCTCTAAAACGTAAGCCATCTTTTCAAAAACACAACTGCGATGCCATTAATGATACCTAAGTTCCTTTTTAAAAGTATACAAAGTTTGGGGCGCCTGGGTGGCTCAGGAGGTTGTATCTAACTATTTCGGCTCAGGTCATGATCTCATGGTTCGTGAGATCGAGCCCCATGTTGGGCTCTGTGCTGACAGCAAGGAGCCTGCCTGGGATTCTCTCTCTCCCTCTGTCCCTGCCCCTACCCCTACATGCTCGCTCGCTCTCTCTCTCCCTCTCTCTGTCTCTCAAAATAAATAAATAAATATAAAAAGATACAAAGTTAGTGTGATGGACTTTCTCACGTGCCCGTTTCTCTGCTTAGATAATTACCAACTCGTTTCACCGTGACCCCTCCAAATTACTTACTGTTAAGTTTATTTATTTGTTTTGAAAGAGAGAGTGTGCCCATGTGTGCGCATGAGTGGGGCAGGGGCAGAGAGAGAGGGAGAGAGGGAATCCCAAGCAGGCTCTGTCTGCACTGTCAGCACAGAGCCAACGAGGGGCTCAGTCTCCCAGACCGTGAGGTCATGACCTGAGCCAAAATCAAGAGTCAGACGCTTAACCAGCAGAGCCACCCAGGCGCCCCAAGTTGATCAATTTCTTAAGCCTTTTGGCATCTCCGGCTGTCTTCTCTCTTTATGTGTCTCCTTCGGAGGTATTTACTTGTTGCAGAAACTAGATCACTTCCCCGATAAATTTCCCACATTCTGGATATTTTGTTATCCAGACATGGTGTCAGTTAACATTTTTTTTCTCTCTCCTTTATTTTCTGTAAACTGGTGAGAGTTGGCCCCAGTGGCCTGATCAGAATCAGGGGTTGGTTTGTTTGTCAAGACTCTTCTCAGCACTAATGGTGTTGCACATTGTGTCGATCCGGAGGCCTGTCATGTCTGTTTTGTGAAATTATGAACCTTCTCACAGATTTTTTTTTAAGTGGCTGTCTAATTTGTATTTGTCATCAGCTTAAGGAGTTTCAAAGGATGTACCTTTGGACCTATTATAAATATTGACCTAAAAATTGTCGTATTGCTTGTTTGAATGTTTCCAATGTAACCTAAATACCAAAGCAATTTGATATCCCACCCCCCACCTTCCCACCAAGACCCCCTTGCCTGGCAGAGAACACGTCAGGCTAAATGTGCACACTGAGCATGCCCAGTCCCTTGTCCCAAACTCACCATGCAGAGAAGACACTGAATTAGCAGTGGAGAGAAGCTGGGGGTGTTTCCAGACTACTGTTCTTTCAGAGGAAAACATGAAATCGAAAGAGGAGAGATTCCTGCCCCCTCCACCCTCATATTTACATCGTTAGGGCTGTTGTTCCCAAATGGAACTGATTTTAGAATCACAGACAGGCATGTTAAAGACAGAGATGCCAGGAGATTCTTGCTAGGAGATTCGTGGAGAGGTCTGGGATCTGTTAGGCAGATGTACCTTGTGAGTTCAGTGCTGTCAGGGGTCTGGAGCCTTCTAGAAAACCAGCACTTAAACAGGTAGTACCTTCATGCAAAGACAGTAGTTTTGAGTATGAAAAAATCATTTTCCTTATCATAAAACAGGATAATGATGCTTATCTCCTAGAGGTGTCTGAGGGTTAAATGAAATGGCATGTTCATTCACTTAATAAATATTTATGGAGTGTCTGCTCTGTGAACAGCAGCGTTCTGGATGCTGGGATGGGCAGGGAGCGAGAAAGAGAAAGTTGCCTCGAGGCTGACCACCCTCTCTGCCTCCTTGCTGCAGGAAAAGAACTCACAAGTCTAAAAGGTGAACAGCCGTTATGGGTTGAATTATGGCTCCCCAAAATTCACATGTAGAAATCATAACACCCAGTGGCTCAGAATGTGACCTTATTTGGAAACAGGGTCGTTGTCGATGTACTTCGTTAAGATGAGATCATACTGGTGGGGGGGGGGGTCCTAATCCAGTATAACCGGCATCCTTACAAAAAGGGGAAAGGTGGACACAGAGACATGCACACACGTGGAGATGAGAGCAGAGATCAGGGTGATGCTTCCACAAAGCAAGGAATACCAACGATGATGGCCAGTGAGCCACCAAAAGCTAGGAGGGAGGTGTGGAGCACATTCTCCCTCATGGCCTCAGAAGGAACCGTCCCTGGAGACACCTTGATCTTGGACTTGTGGCCTCCAGGCTGTGAGGTAAGAAATTCCTGTTGTTTAAACCCTCCTTGCCCCAGTTTCCATTCCTCTGTTACGGCAGCTGCAGCAAACCCAAACGTTTATTTGGTGAAATGACGAGAACCCGTCTTTCCTGGGAGCACATGCATCCGTGCCCATGTGTTAAATGCTTCTCCTCAATGATGCATCATAACGCACTAGGAGGTAGGTACTCTGATACTACA
Organism: Panthera pardus; assembly: GCF_024362965.1. Taxonomy (NCBI): domain Eukaryota; kingdom Metazoa; phylum Chordata; class Mammalia; order Carnivora; family Felidae; genus Panthera; species Panthera pardus. The sequence goes on along the minus strand of NW_026526666.1, from coordinate 96,451,505 downwards.
ACGCTAGTAACCTACTACCATCGGCCCATTTTACAGAGGATGGAACAGGCACAGAGGGTTAAGCAGCCGGCCCATCTCGCAGGCAGTAAGTAGCCGGGATTCAAACCCAGCACATCTAAAATGTGTCCACTGCAATTTGGAGTCCACACTTGAACTTGGAGCATTGAATGTTTGTCCAGAGGCACTTGAAACGAAGTCACTGGATATTTCTGGAATGATTCCGGACTGTTCTCATGGCACATTGTCGTGTCCGGAGGCCACGGATTTCTCTTGGCTTCCTTTCGGCCAGTTAGTCAGAACAGAAATCCAGGACTCACTCCAGCTGGGGTTCCCTGAAAGAGCTGTGTGTTCCTCCAAGTCTACAAATCCCCCAACCCTGTATTTCTACCAGGTTTGAAGGGCGAAGGCAGTTGAGATGCACACATATATTTTATCGGCAGCAGCAGCTTCTTATCTGGGCAGGATAATGCTTCTGCACGCATTAAGTGAATCAGTGGGAAGGTGTCTTGCAGCCATCTGACTTTGAAGGAACTTTGGTGCCACCGGCAGTCTGGGAATCCTAGGACCGCCGTTGCCTGACATGACCCAGGACCCGGGAGACCGTCCCTGTATCCCTGAGTATGGCCCCTGTGAGCAGCCTGAGCCTCCTCTCTGGCCTCCCCTCCTCAGGCCTCGCCGGGCTGTTTTCTCCCCTTGAACTGCACGCTTTGGTTCGGAGCTGTGTGGAGCTGGCCTGCCCACCCTTCAGGGTTTTGCGGCTGCCTGAATGTGGGATTTTATTCTGATGCAGCCCTCCTCCAAAGCCAGAAGTGGTGGAGTGTCTCCAAGCTCTGGGGTGGAGGGCTGGGTGGGCAGGAGGGGCACATGTTGCTAAACAGGATCCTGGCCAGCAACCCTGGCAGGCAGCAGGCACTTGGATCCAAGTCAGCTTGCTAAAAGAGTGGTGATCTGAGGCATATGGGGAAGGCGGTAATGAAAGGTGGAGCCCTGCTGGGGTCCCTTTGGGACCTACAGAAGTGCAATGTGATGGCAAGGTCAAGGGTGTAGAAGCACACAGGCCTGCGTTACCCTGTCAGCTCTCATGCCAACCTCACTTACCTATCTCCACATCATATCTCATGGGTTTTCCAAGGTAATGCATATGCAGTATCTGGCCCAGGATCTGGAACATTCTAGAAGCCTGATAGATGTACTTCTCCTGCCCCCTTTTCTTCCTGACATTTTCTCTATGACAGTGATATTTAAAGTGTGTTCTGGGGGTCCTATGCCATTTCTATCAGAGCAACATTTCTTAAGCACTCCATAAGTGAAGGACAGATATGACAGTATGGACCACTTTCTGCAGCCCTGGAGGTTCCCATGGGAAGCCACAGGGGACTGACTGGTCCAGTGAGCAGGTTTCCACTAGGGTGATCAAGCATTTTAGTTTCCGCAGGACGGAGGGGTTTCAGGGACATGAGGCTGAAATCAAGAATGTCTTGGACGAACCAGACTGATTGCTGGTTGTGAGAAATAAGTCCACTGACCCAATCAAGGGAGGGACATGGAGACTCACAGCACAGTGAAGCAGGGCTTTAATTAACGTTCTTGCAAGAGCAGGTGTCTGATGGACAGGCACACTCTGGGAGGTTACAGCAGACAATTTATCTCCTAGCGTGCAAGTCCCTCCCCTGGTTCCTCATTGGCTGAGTACTACAGAAGCAAGTCCCTCCCCTGGTTCCTCATTGGCTGAGTACTACAGAAGCAAGTCCCTCCCCTGGTCCCTCATTGGCTGAGTACTACAGAGGCAAGTCCCTCCCCTGGTCCCTCATTGGCTGAGTACTACAGAGGCAAGTTCCTCCCCTGATTCCTCATTGGCTGAGCACTACAGAGGTTACAGCCTTACCCGGAAGTCGCCTATGCCCATGTAAGGCCAAAAGTAATCTGATTGGAACAAATGTACATTCCCTGAGGTGACGCGGGGACTTCGGTTCTTTGGAGCATGCTCATTGCAAAGGCTGTGAAAAATAAGCCTGTGAAATGTGAAATGGAGAGGGGAAGAAGAATGAGGAAGTGAAGCATCTAAGGGTTTGGGACCCTCTTGTTGGATGGGGGAGTTTGTACATATTTTCAATAGGTTGTAAACCTGTTGTTAACTAGACAGCACGGCTTTTATTTGGTATTTCTGAAAATGAATCCTCTTCTCGCACTGGTTGCCTTCATTCCGACACCCTAGCTCCCCAACCCCCCCCCCCCCCCACCAACACGTACATTTTGAGCAATCCACATGGATTAGCTTAATTCTGCTTTTATCACATATAGGGTGAATTTTCAAGAAAGCTTTTGTCTGACAAAAATTTTTGTTACCTAAAAAAAAGCCCTTGTTGACACCTTCACCTGCATGCTCTACCCTATGGGCTGCTCCTTCTGCGAACGTTTCGCTCTATCATGTACCAGATGTGATTCAATGGCTGGACAGAACACGTGTGCAGAACTTCCCTCAGTCCCTGTAATGGGGTGATCGGTGCCCGCTGGGAATTCCCACAGAGGGAACAGCTTAACGATTTGAACTTGAAAATTACCCCCGTGAATACAACTCCAACCTGAAAGTCCCCTCGACTTACCTGTGTGCTTGGATGATTCTTTATTCCTTATTTCTGAAGCAAACCTTACTCCTGAGAATACAGAAGCCACAGTCTACCTTGGAGACCCCTTGTGCCTGACTGTATTCAAGCATCCTGCTCTGCAAGGGTATGACTGAGCATCTCTGCGGTCCTGGGGATTCAGGCCTGTGATTCTCATTAAAGGGTGCTTTAATTCCTCCCAAGACACCGACACCCCTCTCAGCAGAGGCATAGAGGCACTGGGGTTCTGAGCATTTTTGCCTCTGCCTGGAGACAGTCTTACCAACAACACAGCACCCCTGCGTGGTGCACACCTCCAGCTCCTGGGACTTCCTTCACCGCACAAGTCGGGACAGCTTTGCTCCAACCCCAGAATCTTTCTACCGGGTTTCCTTTCTGCCTCCTCTAGGAGCTCATGCTTCTTTACACTTGGTGAGGTTTCCTTGACACTGGCATTGCCCAGAGATACTGAGCTCCCTTTAGGGAAGAATTCAGCCAGGAAGATAATAGACGCTAATGTCAGAAGGGGAGCCCTTGGGGGGAAGAATCGGGAGAGAATCACCTTGCAAGAAGTGGAGTGCTGTTTCTGTCATTTCTCCCTGGAATGTCGATCTGCCCTTGCTAGAGAATGAGGTCAGACAAATGAGTTTATTTATTCTCTAGGGTGGCTAACAGAATGGAAGGGTCACACAGCACAGGAGGATTTCGGGAGCCAACCACAATTAACAGTATCACCCAGAACCTGGCACTTCCAAGATTTTTTTATTTTTTTATTTTATGGGTTTGGTGGAGTTTTTTTGTTTTTTTCACTTTCACAGAATATTAATGGCGCTGCCGTTTTTTCAGACAAAACAATTCCCTGAAGCCTGAGTTCTTCCCTTCTGGATCTACAGACTCTATCAAGGCATTTTTTTCAAGTCCCCAGATTTTAAATTATTTTTTGAGGCTGAACTCAACGCCTGTTATGGCAGAAACATGCTCTTCATTCTAAGAGGGGTGGGGGAGAGACATTTTCTAGGGTTATTCTTAAGGAGGTTGTTGTCAGTGGAGGCAGCTGACTTCAAGAGGAAATAGCTCCCCCCAATTAGAAAATGGGCAAAGGATCTGAAGAGACGTTTCTCCAAAGAAAATATACAAAGGGTCAATAAACATAGGAAAAGATGGTTAACATCGTCAGCCGTCAGGGAAATGCAAAACCACCATGAGATGTGCTTCACATCTCCTAGGGTGGCTATAATCAAAAAGTGAGATAGGGAGAATCAGTGGACGGTATGGAAAGATTGGAACACTCACACGTCGCTGGTGGGAATGGAGGCTGGGGCAGCCACTTGGGGAAACAATCTGGCAATTGCTCAGAAGGTTAAACAGCGTTGCCGTGTGGTGAAATCCCACTCCTAGGTGTTTACCCGAGAGAAGAGGAAACGCACGTCCACACGAGCGCTTGCATATAAATGTTCACGGCAGCATTACTCATGATAGCCAACAAATGGAAGTAACTCCAATGTCCATCGGCTGATGAATGGACAGATAACATGTAGCGTATTCACAGAGTGCAGTGTTATTTGGCAACAGAAAGGAGTGAATACTGATACACGTGACAGCAAGGGTAGGGGCGCCTGGGTGGCTCAGGCCCGTTGAGTGCCCGACTCTTGGTTTCAGCTCAGGGCGTGATCTCACGGTTCGTGAGTTCGAGCCCCTCGTCGGGCTCTGCAATGACAGTGCAGAACCCGCTTGGGATTCTCTGTCTCCCTCTCTCTCTGCCGCAACCCCACTTGTTCTCTCCTCTCTGTCAAAGTAAATAAATAAACTTAAAAATGTTAAAACAAAATAAGTGACAGCATGGGCAAAACTTGGAAGCAAGATGCTCCGTGAGAGAAGTCGGTCACAAAAGAGCACGTATTGTATGATTCCATGTATGTGGAATCCTCTAGAAGAGGTAAATCCATAGAGACAGAAAGTAGATGAGTGGTTGCCTGGGGTGGGGTGTAAGGAAAGAGGAGGAAGGGGGAAGTGACTTTTACGGGGTGAGGGATTTATTTCGGGGGTGATAAGAATATTCTGAAATTACCGATTGTGGTGATGGATGTGGAGGCACAATTTTGTGAATGTACCAAAAATCTCTGAGTTGTGCACTTTGAGTACTTATCTGGCATTTGAATTATATCTCTGTAAAGTTGCTGAGGACCATGTAAACGTCACCCAGGTGAAAGAAGAAGGGCAGAGCCTCCCAGCAGCAGGAACAGCCTGTGCAAAGGCCCTGTGGTTGGAGAGAGCATGACGACTTCAAGGCTCTGAAAACCCCACTGGCAATAGAGAGCAGGGAGGGGGAGATGGATGGACAGCAGGGAGTGGCAAAATCCTAGAGGACTTTGCAGGCCAGGGAAAGGGGGTTTTGCCTTTATCCTCAGAGCATGGAAAGCTGTTACAGGAAACGACCATCAGATTTACTTTATGAAAAGACGGGCTGAGCTGCAGTGTGGAGAATGGATTGGAAAGAAGGTGGAGAGGAGAGCAAAGAACCTGTGGCCATTCCTGGAACAGTTTAGGCAGCAATGACAAACAGCATCCAGAAGTTTCTGATCATCACAGGTACCTTGAGGAGTAAACACATCAGCGGTCGTCCTGTCCGCTGGACAGGTTGAGAAGTTAAGATGTTCAGTGTTTGTGCGTGAGGTCATTTTGCAGGTCACAACAGAGATGGTTTCTCCATTTAACCCTTGATGGAGATAGAAAGCCCTGCTCCTCACTCCCCCCCCCCCCAAGATCTCCTCTCTTGGCTCTCGTCCAGGACCACGCTGGCATTGGTTTGGCTTCCTCTTCCTCAAAGCACGCCGATTTACTTTTCTCCTCCTGGGTTTGCTGAAAGGAAATCTAACAAGGCCAGATACTCAAGCCTGCACCCCGGAGACACAAGTCCCCCTCGAGATCCCAGACCCGCTTCTGATGAACGAGGGCGTTGGGCTTAACCTCTCTGTGCGTCAGGTTCCTGTTCGGTAAAATGTGTAGTTCGGGGGACTGTTGAGAGAATTAAGTAAAACATTCCACATAAATGGCTTACAACAGAGCCTGCTATATGTCAAGTGCCCAATAAAAGTTGGCCATTATTATCATTTTCCTAATTGTTATGGCTTTGAACGAAACGCGGATGTAGAACAGCAGACATGCCCCATGCATCCCGGCATCTGGAGGCTTCAGCACTTTCCCGGTGCCTCTGAAGCAAAACTCTCTTCGTCCCACCTTCTGTGCAGCAAGCCAGCCGTCCAGCCTCTGGTCCTGACGGTTGACTGAGACAGAAGCCCGAGAGGCCGGTGCTGTGGTGGAGAGGCGCCACGTGAATCCACAGTTCCTGTTCCAGCCCCATCTATTCCCTTTGTGTCTGTCGCATTGTCCCGTTTGCATTCGTGTGGGAGTGGAAGACTCTCAGAATGCCCACGGACCACTTCTTTCAAGCCCATGTGCGAGGCCAGGGCCAGCTTCCCAGGCGTGAGACCTGTGTCGTTACCCAGGGTGCCGTGCCGAGAAGGGCCCCCTCCCTGGTTCAGTGCTCTGCTCTTGCTGTCGTGAAACTCTTACTAATTTTTGAACAAGGGGCCCTCTCTGACTTTTCCTTTTGCGCTGGACCCTGCAAATGATTCCATGAGCCTTGTAGTGTGGCTCCTCCAGCTCCTAGTGAGCACAGAGAGTGGGGGTGCACACACACACACACACACATACACACACGCACGCACGCACTGTTCAGTGCCCCAGGATCTCTTTAGGCTAAGAACTAGGACTATGTCTGTATTAGTGTCCTGGGGCTGCTACAGCAAAGTGACACTGCCTGGGGGGCTTACGCGACAGAGATTGATCTCACACTTCTGGAAGTCCAAGGTCAAGGTGTTGGCAAAGGTGGGTTTCCTTGAGGCCTCTCACCTTGACTTGTAGACCCTGGTCTTCTCTCTGTGCCTACATCCTCCCTCTGTGTGTACCTGTGTGCCTATCTCCTCTTCTTAATAAGGACACCAGTCATATTGGATTAGAACCCACCCTAATGACCTCATTTTAACTTAATTACATTTTGGAAGACCCAGTTTCCAAATAAGGTCACATTCCGAGGTACAGAGGGTTAAGACTTCCACATCTGAACTTGGGGGTGCAATGGCCAGTTTTATGTGTCAGCTTGATCGCCTCATGCAGCACACAGATATTTGGCTAAACGTCATTTCCAGTTGGGCCTGTGAGGGTATTTCTGGATGAAATTAGCATTTGAATCAGTGGACTCGGCACATTGGTCTGCCCTCCCCAGGGTGGGTGGGCATCATCCAGTCTGTTGAGGGCCAAAGGAGAAGAAAAGGGCAGAGGAAGGGAGGATTTGGCGTTGCCTGCCTGATCGATGGAACATCCATGCTGCTGCCCTCAGCACCCCTAATTCTCAGGCCTCCCACGCTCAGCCTGAGCAGCAGCACCAGCCCTCCTGCATCTCCGGTCTGCAGACCTCGGATCATGGACTTCCGGCCTCCGCGACTGCATGAGCCAATCCCTATAACAAACCTCTTCCTGTGCATGTACCTAGGAAGAACCTGCTGGTTCTAGAGACCCCTGAGTCCTACAGAGGAGGACACAGTTCGGCCTAGAACAGTGTCCTGGGAGACAGGGGCTGCTTGGGAGGGCAGTGTGGGGACACGCCGCCCCCAGCCCCTTGAGAAGGTGAATGCCATGTCTATATAATACGGAGAGGCGAGAGCCTTTCCAAATTAGATAACCCTTGTGAAGCACTTAGCACAGTGGCGCATAATAAACCATTCGTTGTTAGTTACTGTTTGTAGCTCTCACCACTACTGGTAGACCTAGTTATTCAGTCTCGAAATTACGGGTGAATAATCCCTCAAAAGCTAGGCAGCTTCTGGGGACGAGTCTTTTTTTTTTTTTTTTTTAATTTTTTTTAACGTTTATTTATTTTTGAGACAGAGAGAGAGCATGAACGGGGGAGGGGCAGAGAGAGAGGGAGACACAGAATCGGAAGCAGGCTCCAGGCTCCGAGCCATCAGCCCAGAGCCCGACGTGGGGCTCGAACTCACGGACCGCGAGATCGTGACCTGAGCCGAAGTCGGACGCTCAACCGACTGAGCCACCCAGGCGCCCCCTGGGGATGAGTCTTAAGCCTACTTTGTGGGTCCACCAGGGCCCCTAGATTAGCATTCCTGGACAGCCCAGATCCTTAGTTTAGGGCAGAATTTACCTGACCTTCTTGACGAGGCGCCTGGGACTATGACACTCATCGCTGGAACTTTCTTTATATTGATCTCGATGTTTAGTCTTCAAGTTTGTGGGCCTGTGGTTATTTTCAGCATCTTGGCTGTGCCCATTTACGTGAACGGTGCTAAAGGATCTGAACTGGTTTTGGGTACTTGGGGGGAGAGGAAATTGCCCCTCCTAAGGAACCATTTATGAGTTGAGGGAAAATTTAATCTGACAAGGGGGGAGAGTAATTGGAATACAATTGAGCCTTATATATGTTAATGTTTTTATCAGTGTTTGCAAATCCCCGAAGGAGAGTTTCATGTTCTCTAGGTGAGCCTCTGAGAACAGGAGCTATGGGGGAAGGGGGATCCACTGACTCCTGGAACTTTCAGGGACGTTTTTGGTTCCACCCCCTTGACACAGGCTTTACCTAGTGCTTTGACAGACATCTGGGGCGTGCATACGCCCTACATCCATTGCCATTCCCGACTCCTTCGCACCTGACTTTTCCCAAGCTCTTTTCTCCAACCTCCTTTGCCGCTGGAGGAAGTCACGTGGCATCACTGACCAGTGAGGCCCCAAAGCGGCCTTGTGGGGTGCCGGCTTCCAGATAACATTTTCATTTCTGAATAAAAGGCACACGATGCCGGCACCAGCATCTCGCCTCTCTTCACCCCCACCTGTTATCCTCAAACACAGATACGACGTCTGGGGCCGCAGCAGCCATCTTGGGGCCATAAGGCCACAGGCTGAAGTGTGGGAAGACAGTAGACCAGCCCCGAACTCTGGCAGCGTGAGAAACACACACCCTGACCTACATGAGCCACCGGCCGCGGGTGTTCTGATGCCTGCAGTCACGTCCGTTCCCACAGGACATCAGCGGACATTCCCAATGCCTTAAGGAGGACTTTGGGGGAATGTTTTTAAAAATAAAATCTATGGGGCACCTGGGTTGCTCAGTTGGTTAAGCGTCCAACTTCGGCTCAGGTCATGATCTCACGGTTCCTGGGTTCGAGCTCCAGGTCCGGCTCTGTGCCGACAGCTGGGACCCTGGAGCCTGCTTCGGATTCGGTGTCTTCCTCTCTCTCCTTCTCTGCCCTCTCCCTCTCACGCTCTGTTTCTCTCTCTCTCTCTCTTAAAAATGAATAAGCCTTAAAAAAAATTTTTAATATAATCCTGAGGGACCCCCAAGCTAGGGTCTGCATGAGCTCAAGGGGAAGAGCATGGGAGTTTAGCTAAATGGGCACAGCCCAAACAGAAGCAGTCCCTGGGAGAAGGCAACAGGGAAAAGCCAGGGCTGGGGATGGAGATGAGGGGTGAGGGATAGGAGGTGCAAAACTGACTGGAAAAGTATCATCCTTCTGTACCGAGACTCTGCTGCTCGGGGCACAGAGCAGGGCGCGTCATTTCTGCCTGTGCATTCCCAGCTGCTGGCCTGCCTCCCTGCTGTCACGTTGCAGGACCAATAAAAATAAGCAATGTGTGCCCTTCCCTCTGCAGTTTGCGCAGCATTTTAACGCTCCTTCTGTCTTCTGATCAGTCCAGCTGCTTCGCATTCTGGCAGTGTTAGGGGCAGAGGACACAGGGAGGCGTTGGATGGGCTGGGGTGCCGGGGAGCACCCCAAGGAGGGGCGTCTGGAAAAGTTGTCCAACTGGCTGAGGACCTCTCTGCCCACGGGCCCTTCTGGGGCTTTGGTTCGGTAATCATGCAGGCTGGGAGGAGAAGGAGCTGGGAGGCGAGGGGGCAGGCAGGCTCCTCCGAGGGCCTGTCTTGGCAAGGAATGATCAATGCGCAGCGAGGAAAGGCAGGGGAAGAGCTGCTGTGTGGGCTCCCTGTGGGCATCCGACTTTCCAGAAGCTGCCTGCCAGGCCGGCGTGGCCTCACCTACCCTGCAGAGTTCCAGTGGTGATGCTGGCAGGCTCTGGGTAATGAATGGGCTCCTGCTTCCCCAACTTTGCTTTCTCTCTTTGTGTGTCGTGCCTGGGGAGGGGTGGCATTCCTCCTGTCAGCCACAGGCTTACGTTGACGAATGAGCCGGAATGCTGCCTCCTCCGTGCACCTGTTTTCTCCAACTGCCCTCCCCCCTTGCCATGGGGGATACAGCGGCCCCAGCGTTTGCTCTGGTAAATGTGAAGATTCTGGGTAGGACTGAGGGCAGCTTAGCCAGGTCAGAAGAACACCATGGGGTGTGCAGCTAAATACTTTAGGCAGACTAAACGGGTCCTGGTGGCCACTCAGCAAGGCTGGGGCAGCGGGAATGGGGAGGTCAAGGCTGGGCTGATGTATATGAGACCAGCTGAGCTACAGGCAGTCTGTAACCTGGTTATCTGTAAGTCTCACAGGACCCTGGAAACTTCCTCCTCTTCCTCATCATCATCTCCTTCTTCCTTTAGGGAAATTCACGTTCCAGTCAATTAAGTTGGAATCCCTTCCTGAAAGTGTTGGCTGGGGTCTCTCCACACCTCTCTGCGGGCTCGTGAAACCATTTGGAAGATGTAGACATTGTCCCTTTCCCTTGTCTTTGTCAAGCTTATCCTTGCTGTTCCTCACACTAGGCTCTCCTGCCCCCCCCCCCCGACATTTGATTTTCATGAGCACATTGAATGTGTCCAGAAGACATCACAGGTGCACAGAATAAAACGGTCCTGGGTTAAACGGGACTCTGTGTGTTGGGGTTACCAAGCGCATGGGTTAACATCTTCTTGCAGTCTCCAAATAGCTGGTGTCGGCTGGCCCCTCTCTGAGTGCAGCATCTTGCTTCTCCATACACAGCCTCAGTTTCCCTAGCATGATGGGCCTTCGGGAAGTGTGTGTATGTGTATGTGTGTGTGTGTGTGTGTGTGTGTGTGCACGCGTGTATGCATGGAGGGGAGGGCATGCTGCACTATGTTAGAATTATCCAGAGGCAGAGGCCCTGTGGCTTAATCATACATCAATTAGCAATGATGACAACTGCAGGAAATAGAAAATCTGACCGTTGGGCTCAAATAGAAACTCTTGCTTTTTCTCCCCCGCAAGAAGTCGGGAGGTGGGCAGTTGTCAGAAGGGTTCCGTGTCTCCTCCTTGCCAGAAACACCATGCTGTGGTCTTCTAAGTCTTCCCTGGGGTCGTTCCTTCTGTGAAAAGGCAAGTGCCTGTTATGATGGCAGACGTCATGTTTACATCAAGCTAGGAAAACGGGGAAAGGGTGGCATGAGGGGTCCGCCGTCTCATGTCAACAAAAAAGCAAATAGATTTCCACTGGTGTCTCACTGGCCAGAAGCGTATCGCTCAGGAGAACAGTTCGGGAGTGTTGCCTACAGTGCTGTGGGCCTGGGGGGCTCCCACCCCCCAGAGTGGTCCTTGTATCCCTGCCCCCAGCAGTGACCCTGGTAACAGATGTTCTCTCACATCACCACCCTGGGCGGGACCCCAGAGTGTCGTCATTCCTATAACTCGGTCTCCCTTCTTTTGCTCATAATCATCACAAAATAAACAAAGAGGAATGGCTTTGAATGGGCCTAAATTCGCATAAAAACTGAAGTCTTTTACAACCCGAAGCCTTCATCATCAGTAAGGAATTATCAGAAACACCTCGAGTGGATTGTGACGTCGTGGTTGAGAATTCCTGCCCTGGACGGCAGGTTGAAACGGCCATCCCACAGGAGAAGCCGATTTACAATAGATTAAATTGGTTCTGTCTTAAAGAAGGTCATTTTATTTATTTATTTATTTATTTATTTATTTTAATCTTTATTTATTTTTGAGAGAGAGACAGTGAGAGCAGGGGAGGAACAGAGAGAGGGAGACACAGATTCCGAAGCAGGTTCCAGGCTCTGAGCTGTCAGCACAGAGCCCGACGTGGGGCTCGAGCCCCTGAACTGTGATATCATGACCCGAGCCAAAGTCGGACACTTAACCGACTGAGCCACCCAGGCGCCCCGAGGGTCATTTTAAATGGACTTCCCTGTAAACTGTCCAAAAACGAGCCCCATGTCTGCCCATGCCATAGCACCTATGTCATTCCTCCCTGTCTTCTCCCCGATGAAACTCAGCATGTCTGCGTATAAAAACTCATTAGATCGTGTTGGAGATGGAAGCTATTCCTTTGATTTACATTCAAGGGAATGCAGTTCTTTTTCTTTATGAGTTTAGATTTATGAACTATCTCTGCCCTCCCCCAATGCACGCGCATTATTTTAATGTTCTTTTGACGTCTATCTCTGTGCATTCTTCGTTCCTCTTATTTTCATTTAATTACTCCGTGCATTATTTTTAGTGTGCAGACTAAAATTTTGGAAAGGAATGAAAATGCACCTAGAACAAGATCAGTGGTATCTGCCTGCTGCCGTTGCTTTGTAGGTATCTGCAAACCTTTGGAAAAGGGTCCAGGCAAGGGGTTGGATTCACCCGCTGCTTTGTTAACCTTGAACGGTGGTTCTCAACCATGGTAGGCAATACGGTGCACGTAACTGGTTGCTAATAAGAGAGTTTACAAATGATTGACTCTTTTCCTGTTGAAGAAGCTAGAGCAAAGTCAGGATTTTCCCTGCCATTCTCGGGCACTGGCACTCCAGCCTGCTTTCTGCAGAGGGAGGGCAGGGGTGGCCTTCTGGCTGTGAGCAGGCCACTGAGCCCAAGCAAAAACAGGCTTTACCTGGGCCAAAGGGCCAGCAAGAGCTATTGTTGATGCAACCCGAGTAGTTGGGGGTGGTTACAAAGTATCCATCCATTGGACAACTATTTATTGCGCTGTTTGTTAGGGAATGCAAGCAGGGAGATACAAACATGATTCCTGCTCTCATGGATCTTACAACCTGGTGGGGGAAATAGATATGAAATGAGACAAATCGAGAAAATTACTAGCCTGTGATAAAGCACTGCGTTTAACCAGTCATCACTGAAATAACCCTGCGTAACAAACCATTCCAAGCCCAGGGGCTTAGAACAGCAGGTATTTATTTCTCAGTTACAGTTTGCTTAGCTCAGCCGGGCTTGGCCTCAGGCTGCAGATCAGGTTGAAGTCTGCACCGTGAGCCTCTTCTCCTCCTCGTTCCGGGGGCACCTTCGTTAAGTTCTTCTCACGGTGAATCGCAGGGGTTTGAGAGGGCAGACCCTGCCATCTGAACACATTTAAAGCTTCTTCTCAGATCACATTTGCTAAAGCCCATTTGCCAACACAAGTCACATGGACGAGCCCAGTGTCAGCATGGTAGGAAATGTACCTAGAGGTACACATCTTCCCGGAGGAGGGCAAACGCTTACCAAACCATAATCAGGTCTATCGCAAGCATTATTTAAGAAGGAAGTAACAGTGCTGAGGATGGGGAGGCTGTTTTACGGAATGCGGTTTCCAAAGGCTTCTTTGGAGGGAAATGAGGGACACTGGAACTTAGAAGAGATTCACACTGAGAGGGGAGGATGGTGTGCTTGGCAGAGAAACCCACAAATGCGAAGTTCCTGAGGCAGGAAAGTGCTTGGTGTTCCGGTGTAACGACAGTACCAGTGTGCTTGGAGTGTGGTGGGCAAGGAGGAGAGTGGGATGTTGGAGACGTGGAGAAGTAGTATAGGACAGGATCCTACAGGTAGTAAGGATTTGGGTTTTATCCCAAGTTCAAAGGGCAGCCACTGAAGGATTTTAAGCAGTGGCGTAATGTTATCTGATTAATATTTTCAAAAGATCCCTGTAGCGACACTGAGGAACGTGGATTAGAGACGATGGCTTTGACCAAGATGGCGGCCCCATCAATGGAGAAGAGCAGACAGGTTGACCGTGTACGTAAGAGGTTCAGTTGCCAGATATTGTAACACCTTTTCTTGAGAAACCAGGAAGGATTTCTGTTTCCACAAATTTGTTTAGCGTTTCATACAATCTGAGCGCATCCCTGGGGTGTGTCCCACCTGTGCACACCATCTGTCACAAGAATCAGGGGGAGGGGAAGGTGGAGAGTCCTTGTATATCCTGGATGTGAAGGTATATACCCCACTGGAGACCTACCCTACATTCTGCAAGCTTGTGGCTTTCAGAGTCTCAGAAAAGAAATCACATCTATACCAATGTCAGCTCAGCCTTGGGGAGGGTTGATGAAATCCACATGTTAGCACAACGAAGCCTTTATTAAAAGAATCTATGGGAACATCTTGGACAGAAAGCTCAGCCCCGCAGCTCAGGGAGCCCAGGGTATTATATACCCAGACCACAGATCATTCCCACAGTTGAATTTAGCCCTCCGCCCAGGAGACTGACAATGGCCAAGTACACGCTTCTCATAATTCACGTGTTCCTGTTGCATTTGCTGCACCTGCTGAATGGGAAGTGATGAGAGTTCAAGCTTCCAGGCCGGCATTAATGGAGGAAGGTTTGATCCTGAGTGTCCTCCTGGCCAATGGTTCTGTAGGCTTGTGGCTCTCTCTCCTTCAAACCTACCGACGCCTTGCTCTTTATTCTAGACCAGTCGGCTTGGAAAAAACATCTGTAGGTGTTCACCGTGGGATTGATTTGGGGCACTCTCCAAGTCAGGCGGCTGGGATAGTATAGACACAGCTCTTCAGAGCGTGCCTGGGCCTGACCCTGCAGGGATCTAACTGCTCCTGTGATCCAGATCAGGCTGTGAGCGCCAGCTTCACTCTTTGACAAGGTGCTCTTCCTGGCGGGAAACATAGCTCGATGTTCCACAGGTGAAGCAAGACATATGCCAGCAGCATGCATTAAACGGAGAAACCTCTTCAGATCGTGCTTGTCTGGGGCTTTCCTAGATAGGAAGCACTTGGCAGGTATTCACAGGAACCGGGTCCCAGACGTGAAGAATTCATCAAGTGCGAGGCAGTCCTTGCTTTCCCAGACTGGCCCCTCATCTGCTGGGTCTCAGTCCAGATGTCACCTCTGCCAGGAGGACTTCCTTGATCACTCTATGAAAGCCAGGACCGTATGTCACATTTTCCCTACGACACCACCTCGTTCTCCCCTTTGTGGCACTTACAGTTATCGGACTTATTTGTTTACTCTTTTAGTATCTGTCTCTCCCAATTAGGCGATACGCCTTCTCAAGGACTGAGTCCTCCACTTTCCCTGTATCCTAGCACAGGATCTGGCACTTGGACATTTGATGGATAAACAAATGAAAAAAATGGCACATGCACAGGGGAAAACAGGGACCATTTGGGGGGGAATCTCTCTGCCTATTTCCAAACTGACAGGCTTCCCCAAAACTGTTCCAACTCAATGCTGTGGTTGTAATGAATGACAAATGAAGTCCCCTGAGTCACAGCACAGAGTTGGGACCGGCAGACAGGTCAATAACGAAGTTGTCTCTTATTCTCAAATCAGTGCAGACCATCATGTGGAAGCAGGTATGGTGTGTCCCATCTTGTTCCAGGAAGGACTTGAGAAAGCGAGCCAAGGTCGACAGCAAGTAGGAACCTCAGACAGAGGTTTGTGAGCATTTCCTCAGAATCCCAAAGAAGAGTCAAGAGAAATGACATTGAAACAGGCATATCGCCCTAGAGGTTGAATGGATGAAACTGTTAACACTGAGGGAACTGTATGAATAGAGGTTGGGGTCCTGGGTCCAACAAGAATGTTTTAGTTGACTATTCCCGCCGGACTCCATGAAATTATGTGCCAAATTGTATATACAAGTGTCCATATGCATCTGAGGAGAGGGATCATAGTTTTTTGAAAAGAGTCTATGATTTCCAAAAAGGGTTAAAGATTGCTACTCATATTTCCCTCACAGGTAAGGTCAGATAGATCATAAATCTATAGAAACTAAAAGTAAGACTGTATCTTACTTCTTGGCCCCCACCAAGAATCACCCTGCCCTGGTCTTACCAATCATGGCAAGCAGGGTAGTGGAAAGAGGGTAGTTTAATGGGGCTTGGTATCAGCTATGAACTGGCTGGGGTCATGTGAGTGGTGATTGTGGTGTGGTAGGGGACAGGAAGAGCACAAGACTAGCTCGTGGCACTTTTGTGAGTGTCTTTACCTGGGTACCTTGGCCCTCCATCTTGGTTTAGCTCTTGTGGGTACATTTCATTCCAAGTTACAGATTCAGGGTTCTTAGGACCATATCACTGCTTGGTTTGTTTGTTTGGTTGGTTGGTTGGTTGTTTGAGAAAGAGAGAGAGAGAGGGAGCATGAGTGGAGGAGGGCAGAGGGAGACAGAGGGACTCTTAAGCAGGCTCTTTGTCCTGCATGGATCATGATGTGGGGCTCCATCTCATGACCCTGAGATCATGACCTGAACTGAGATCAAGAGTCCAATGCTTAACCAACTGAGCCACCCAGGCACCCCCTGCTTGGTGTTTTCAATGATTAAACCAAGAAGCCAAAGGAAGTAGATGTCAGTGTTTTGCAAAATGTGGCCCAGGACTACCTACATCAGAATCATCTGGCTAAGTGGCTAGAAATTAAGATCTCCAGACTCAAGCCCTGACAGACTAAATAAGTCTCTAAGAGTGGGGTGCAGGAATCTACATTTTTATTTATTTATTAATTTCAATTTTTTTTTTACATTTATTTATTTTTGAGAGACAGAGAGAGAGCACAAGCAGGGGAGGGGCAGAGAGAGAAGGAGACACAGAATCCGAAGCAGGCTGCAGGCTCTGAGCCATCAGCACAGAGCCCAACGCGGGGCCCGAACTCACAAGCCGTGAGACCGTGACCTGAGCTGAAGTCGGATGCTCAACAGACTGAGCCACCCAGGTGCCCCAGGAATCTACATTTTTAAAGAGGCTTCCCATGTCATTTGGATGCATAACAAAATTTGAACCTTGACCCTGGTAGGAACTCTCAGATGTTCTCCAGGTTGACCCCAGAGTGAACAAAGACTGCCTTTGCTTGTGTTCTTCTCCTTTCCTATTGATCCCCTCCAAATTCTATCTATCCTTTAAGCCTAACTCATCACCTATGGCATCCAAGACGCCTTTTTCAGACCTCTCCAGCTTTCACTGATTTTTTTTTTTTTTCATGAATCTGGTACCCAGAAGTCTTGCCTAATTCTCTTTTCCATTTATGTCACTTTGGTCTCCTTAAAACAGTCAGAAGCAATGAACTCCTCAAAGGCTGGTTTGCACTCTATCCACTGCCTCATTTATCTCTAGGGGTAAGGAGAATATTCAGCAAACAGGCTTTCTTCCAGAGTACATCTGCTTCTGAAAGTTTTAGCAAGCCTGTTTTAAACTTTACTAAGTAGAGGGGCACCTGGGTGGCTCAGTCAGTTAAGTGTCCGACTTTGGCTCGGGTCATGTTCTCACAGTCCGTGAGTTCGAGCCCTGCGTTGGGCTCTGTGTTGACAGCTCAGAGCCTGGAGCCTGCTTTAGATTCTGTGCCTCCCTCTCTCTCTCTCTGCCCCTATCCCCCTCATGCTCTGTGTCTCTCTGTCTCTGAAAAATGAATAAACCTTAAGAAAATGTTTTTTTAACTTTAGTAAGTAGAAACCAAATAGTCTTAGCTTACCAACCTCAAGCGTTGATGGCAGGCATGTCTTGCCCCTTGGAAATCACAGTCTCTTCCTGCGTTTTCTTTTGGTTTTCCAAGGCTGCCCTTGCTATTTGTATTTCCTTTGGAAGTGGTAGGAAATAGGACCTGAAGAATTTGAATCCCGTCCTTCGGTACAAAGGGCTGGTGCAGAAGACTTGCTGGCCACAGTCGTTTGCAAAATGCTCGAAGAGTTTCATCTACCGATGTTTGACTTTCATCTAACAGCTCAACAGGACACTTTCTTTGAGGTCCGAGACTTCAAGGAGAGGGTGTTAATCTCCATGTTTCTCTGAGGACACGGTCAGGCCCTTGAGAAAAAGATTGACTGGAGCTTAGGCCAAAATGTGCACGAGATGGCTGTACATCTGTGTGCTTTTCACCCCTGATTTCCATCTCACGAGGACTGGATATCTTTGATAAGCTTCAGTGAGCATCTGGAATTTTGGAACTTTGCTAAAATCACTTTCCACTCTGCGGAAGTTTAGTTCATTTCCCAGCCTCACGTCAAACATCGCTGTGTTTCTTTCAGAAATCATCCATAAAAAACTGGACAATGAACTCACGTCAGTGCATTTCCCATGATCCAGTAAGCTTCTGAAACCAGTGGACTTTAAGTATATTCCCAAGGGTATATCTGAGTTTTATAAAGCCATTCAAAATCTCTTTCAAGTGCATGTGGCATTACCACACCACAGTCTTAATGAATGATGTAATTTACTTTTGTGTTTTCCCTTCATTCTTGAGTAGTTGGCCTTGTAGCTGCTCCTGGAACTCATAACAGAGATGTCAACTGTGGAAGTTGATGAAGCCCGAGGACTGCATTGTCTTTCATCAGACCATACGTTTTGGAAGCCTCAAGAAGCTCAGTTGCTGTACAGCCAGAGGTCGTTCTTTTTAAATACGCAGATAAATCTGTAAGCCTTTGAAAAAAAGGATTAGCGTTTTAAAACTTAATAATACACACAACATGGTTCCTCTTTTTTTCCATATATTCACACACCCCTACGTTTTAGAAAAGATAGAAGTCCACTGCGTTTTCATGGGCTTGTGTCAGCTAAGGTTTTAAAGCTTGGATTGCACCGAGCACTTCCTAGCCAGAAAACAGCCAGCTGAGGAAAAGACCACAATATTCTCTTCCGTAACGTACAAGCCAGTAAAATCGATGTTGGGAGCAGAATCTGCTTCCACAGTTGGGGAAACTAAAGACAAGCCATGATAGCAACATTATAGAAGCAATTTATTTCTTGGCATTTAGGGTCTGACAGCTCCCTGAAACGGAATGCAATACTGTGAATGTCTTTACAAACCGGAGTTTTAAATGGGGAAAGAGTCTATAACTCTCATCAGATTTTCAAAGGGGTCTGTGACCCCAGAAAAGGTTGAAAAACAAGCAGCATGCTGCATTCAAGATCAAATGTGCCTGCTTGCTGAACCTAACAGCAGGCTGCATTGCATGTCAAAATGGTATTAATTCTGACGACGGTGGAGGAAAATATCTGAAATCAAGATTACCCCAGATCATGTAGAGCATATGGCTGTCTGACTGGGGAATGATCTGAGGGCCAGAAGTCAGCCCTTCTCTGCTTTTTTAAATTCACGAACCTTTCGCTGAGCATTTAGGTGGCAGGGTCTCTGCAAGGAATGAGAATTCCAAAGATGAGTTGGCTTCAGCTCCGTCTTTAGAGGGCTCCCACTCCACAGTGAGAGGCGAGGCATTCCCCTTTGCTTCTAAAATTATGGCTTACCTATCATTGCTCTGCTGTAAGAAAAATCCAGCAGAAGTGCCTTGGGTTCAACAGTTCCAGTCTTAATGGGAAGATGTGGAGAAGCGCTTCTCGCTTTGGGAAACCCCGTGGGAGTTCAGAAACTATGAGACCTCTCCCTCCTTCTGGAAAGCACACTCGTCTTGCCTGTCTGTTCATTGCACCTTCTCCCCATCAGGGGAGGAAACATAACAATTTCTGTTTTAAGAGATTAAATTGCTTGGCTGACTGTTGCAACCCTGGGTGGGACGAAACTAGACATCGTTAATGGAATGTGTAGCCGCATTTTTTTGGTAGATTGTTTTGAAAAGTATTCAACTGGAGAACATTAGCACAGCTTGGGCAAAAGTGCTTTGTGGGAAAATTAAATACCCCTATTTCTCCGTCTCTGCAACGGTTCCCTGAGCACAGCCTTCTAAGGGCTGGGGGCGGGGGGTGCTCTACGAAGGCCAGTGTGTTGGGGCTGGCTCTGACAGACTGTGGACCACACCCAAGCTCAAACTCAATTGGTCCTTGCTTCGTGGTTCTCATGGCTCACAGCCAGTTTGTCGGAGGCTCACGGCCTCTCCTGCAGGCCACCTAGAAAGGCTTGAGAGGAATGATTCAATGGGGAGGGAGTGAACTTGCGGCATAATGGGCTTTGGTCTCCCCTTCAGACTTTCCTGATTCTAGCCTATTTGGATCGAAGACTCTGCTATTGAAAAGTGCCTGGCCCACCCCTGCTGTGAAAGTCAGCTGTCCCAGGCAACTCTGGAAAAAGAGCGCTTTGTTCTGTGCCCCATGTGGACCAGGTAGGCTGCTGGGATTCGCTCTCCCAGACGGGGCCTGGATGTTGCCAAATTTACCTCCAAACCAGCAGCATCTAAAAGGTGCCGGGCTCTACCTACAAAGATACTTTCACAATCAAAGTTCATTCTCTGAAGGACAGACAGGGATTTGCTTTTTTGGCCGTTCGGTCCTATGGGAGGCTTTGAGGTAAAGTTAGCAAAATGTGACCCCCGTGTCCCCAGTTCTTTCCATTTCACTCAACTTTGTGAACAAGGGGTCCACTTCTGCCGCTCGTTCCAATTATTTTGTTCTCCAGGATCTGCTCGTCTCATTTCCGTGGAGTTGAACCGTGAAGCTCTGAGAAGAAAGCAGGGTCCACAGGGGGACTTGATAAAGAGAAGTTGACCCCAAGGGGTCCCAAGTTCGTGTGTTACTGCCTTCTCTGTGAAGTCCTCGCTGATCCTCCCAATGGAATAGACCGCTTCTCTCCCACACCTGCCACTCTCTGTACCTGCCTAACAAAACATTCCAAACTGCCTTGGCCATGACTTGCTCACTCATATGGGACCCCCCCCCCCCCACTCCCCACCCTGCCATTTCTATATTCTCCCAATGCCATGCTAGACACTCAACAACCAGCGTAAACATTTTGACTAATTACAAAGCCTGCCTAGCCCCGACATTTTGGGTTGCTTCTCCCTTCAGCGATAATCACACGGCTCTTGCTGATACCTCTGAGGTCCAAACAATCTATGTTTTGCCATATACATACCACTTGCTACAAGCCCCTGTCATTTTCTTCTTTACGGATGAGGAAGCCGAGGTTCAAAGAGAATCTTGAATCTTCCCCCAAGGCCATTAGCTATGCTACCGCCAGAACACAAACTCCAGACTGTTTAACTCAAAAGATTGTGCTGTCTCTTCACTATGGGACGATGCCTGTCCTCGGATACTCATGACAGAGCCTCCAGCTGGGCACCGACTTCCACTGAGTTGGAAAAGAAGCCCTGTGTACAAAGAAGCAGTAACATATAGTGGTTGGCCACCATTGGATGCTAAAGTAGTGGTGAAAGTTTTATAGAAAAGAAGATATGTACAGAGTCCAAGAGTATCTCCCCCACCAAATTATTTATTAAATGGGACAAATAGTAACTTTTCCATTGAAGAAAATTGGCAGATTTGACTTTAACCAAGCAATAAAAGCCAACATCATCATTATGGGGACAAAAGGATATCTTGTGTCTCCTGGTATCATGTGCTGTGAAGGATACAACATCACTCTGGTCTTCCTGCCAAAGGTGCATAACTTGAATCTAATCATGAGAAAACATTAGGAACATGTTACAAAATTTAAAAATATCAAGGTCAGGAAACAAAGAAAGGCTAAAGAGCTGTTGCAGATTAAAGGTTCCAGACTAGAAGCAGCTCAATACAGTGATGATCTTGGGTTGTACCTGAACAAAGACAAAAATGGCTGTGTCGAGCATCTCTGAGATAATTGATGGGATTTGAATATGGACTATGAGTTGGAAAACAATATCTGTGTTAAATTTTCTGATTTTGGTAATAGCACTGGTAATATAAGAGAATAGTCTTAGGAAATTCACAATATAGTATTTAACGTCATACGGGCACAGTATCTCCAACCAACTCAATGGTTCAGAAAAACGCAATATGCATGTGTATATAAAATATATAGAAAGAATAATAAAATGAGACAAAATACAAACAATAGGTGGGCCTGGGTAAAAGGTAGTTCCATGTTCTCAATTCTTTTCTGTAATTTTCAAAATGTATCAAAATTAAAAGTCATGAAAATGGTAGAGAGTCATTGTGGAAAATATAGGCTCTGGAGTTGGACTAACTGGTCTTAAATCCTGGATCTGTCAAGTCCTGGCTGTGTGACCTTGGACAAGATACCCAACCTCTCTGTGTCTCAGTTTCCTTGCCTACAAAATGGAGCCAAAGGAGCACTTACTCTCAAGGTTTTCTGATGATTAAATGAACTAATATATACAGAGTAGAACCTGGGGCCACATCAGCAGTCGCTAAGTGTTAGCTGAGATTATCAGTCAGTGTGAAGGTCAGCTGCACCAGCTTCTTTGGCATTGTCCTGATACGTATGGATTCTTGGTTTATCAGATGATCCCAGGGGTGCAGTTCTAAAGACGAGCAAATTGCTAGGAGATTTGGAGGCTGTTTCATCAAACACACGCTGCCCTTGAAGGGCTTGAATGCAATGTAGTTAACAAGAATTAATGAGAAATTGGCAGCTTGATTTTTTTGGCCCAGTCAAAATGTGTGGAGTCTCATTGCTAATTAAGTCTCTACATATTTCCCAGAACAATGCCACCTGTAGGTTTGCCTGATTTATGTATTTATTTTTCCACACGGCAGCTACCCAAATGAAAAATGACTCGCATTGTGAAAACAGAAGTGGGGTCTCCCCAAAATGCAACAGGATTGGCCCTTAAAATTATGATAGTTCAATTTTTGTGATACACCACCAATTGTCTCAAACTCTGATCTGAAGTCAGAGGAGCGTTGTTGACCTAATAAAGATTGACATCTACCTACTAGTTACAAGGCACCACGCAGGCCACTGTTGGGAGCTTGAAGGCGAATAAGATGTGGAGCTGTTCTCAAATTAGACCGCACAGCACCTCAGTGCTAGAGCAAAGTGGCCAGAGTGAGAGAGTAGTGGGACGAAGTCCAAATGGTGGCCAGGGCCAGATTTTGGAAGCCACGCGAAGGCGTTTGGGCTTGATGATAAGTGTTACGGGAATCCACCGAAGGGTGTGAAGCATACGGGCAGACTCATTGACTTACATTAAAAAAAAATTCCAGGGGCGCCTGGGTGGCTCAGTCAGTTGAGCGTCTGACTTCAGCTCAGGTCATGATCTCATGGTTCGTGAGTTCAAGCTCGCCGTCAGGCTCTGGGCTGACAGCTCGGAGCCTGGATTCTGCTTCAGATTCTGTGTCTCCCTCTCTCTCTGCCCCTCTCCCACTAGCACTCTGTCTCTCTCTCTTTCTCTCTCTCTCGCTCTCAAAAATAAATAAACATTAAAAAATTTTTTGAAAAGTTCCAGCTGTTGTGTGGGCCAAGTCCAAAGCAAGAAGATTAGAGAGGAAGCCATTATAATTCATCAGGCAAGAGATGATGGTGCTGGACGAAGAGATGAAAACAGTGGAGAGAACCCAGTTCCCAGTTAACAGTTATTTTGGAGGTAGAGCCCCCAGGACTTGCCAATAAAGCTGGGTTGGGTTGCAGTGAGGGGTGGTGAGGGAAAGGCAGGAGCCAAGGATGATCCTAGTTCTAAAAGCAGGGTAAGATTTTAACATGCATTGGTGACAAGGAGGATATTGTAGGCAGAAAAGCGTGGGTGGAAGCCTGAGGTGCGAAAATGGAGCCCATGTCCAGGGAGGTAGGAGTAGCTAGAATCTTTCTGGAGAATGAGGTGCCAAAAGGAAAGGGAGATGTGGTTGGAGCTGGAGTGGAAAATGCCAGACCAAAGAAAATGGATTTCTTTCTGCAGGCAATATGGAGCCACCACAGGGTTTTGAGCAGACTAGAAAACTCCCAGCAGGCCTCCAATGGTTAGAACAAGTCCACCACCTTCCTAATGACCCATTCTTGTACTCAATGACTTAAAGAGTATTTTGCATCTAGTATAAATCTCCATTGGTTCCATGGAAAACACACCCACCCACACATTGCCTACCTCACTGATTTTTAAAATGGTTTCAATTCCCTTTTAAGGCTGCTGGTAGGCCTTCGTATTTACCAGACTATTGGCAATTTCACACATCCAAATTACAACCTCCAACTTCTGCAAATAAAAGATCTTTATGTTCCCCAGTTGTGAAGTTTACTCGCAATTTCTCTGCCGAGCGTTCCGTCTGTGCTTGCATTCAGAGGTTCTGTGAGCACATCTGCTCGCTGCCACATTTGAGAATTCCCAGGAAAAAGAGGGTTTTGTTTGTTGTCAGAGGCCTGGCAGCCCGAGCTCTTTCCAAAGGACTGCTCACGGATGCTGTGCTGGAGTGAAGTTGTCACAGCAGAGACACCAACCCTGGCAGTGTGGCCAACTCTTTGGAGAAGTCCAACACCAAAGGAGGCCCACAAGGATGAGCTTGATGAGAGATCCATCAGGCTTCTTGTCCTATTGATGAGATGAACTGTTTGGGGCTTTTATGGATCATTCTGTCACTCAGTAAATATTTGAATTAGTGGATGGGAAAGGCCTTTGTCACTGTGGTGAAAAATGGAAGGTTAGGTGCTGTTCTCATCACGTGCT
This sequence comes from Panthera pardus, assembly GCF_024362965.1. Classification (NCBI taxonomy): domain Eukaryota; kingdom Metazoa; phylum Chordata; class Mammalia; order Carnivora; family Felidae; genus Panthera; species Panthera pardus. The sequence continues at coordinate 96,427,392 of NW_026526666.1, read as the reverse complement.
GAGCTGCAGGTGCAACGCTCTGTGCTGCCCCACAAGGGGCGGAGAAGCGTAATGAGAGGTTTAGAGCAGGCAAGGACATTGCAGTCAATAGACTTGAGTTTGAGTCCAGGCTCTAGCATTTACTTGCTTTGAGACATTGAACTTTTCCTCTCTACGTCTTTAGTTTCCTTAGCTGTGTGATGGCGTGATAAGAATTACTTTGTGGAGTCACTGGGATTATTCAATAAGACAATTTGTATACTGTTTTTATCTCCTAATAAGTTCCCAATAAACCTTTAAAAGTCCCCTTCTCCTATAACCGTCTTAAAGGCAGTTGTCTACATTAAGCCATTAGATGGACAGTGGAGCTCACAGAGCTATAGAAATTTAGAGAAGAAGCAATGGTGGAGTAGAATAATCAGGAAGGCATCACGGAGAGCAGAAATGATACCTGAGCGTTGGGCCACAAGAAGGATCTCAACAAGGTTTTACAGTTCTCTCCTGTAAGCATTTCACACTAGTGTATTCTCGTTGAGATATGACTGACTCTAGAGAGCAGCGGCCATGTTTGATTCTGTCTTGTAGTGGTTGTTATGCGTAGCGCTGTGAAAGATTCCCAGAAATGGATTAGTCAATAATGGCTGGATGGGTGGATGAATGGATGGACGGGTGTAAAGAGAGAAACTTTAAGGGAATATCATCCTAGAGAAGAGGAAAAGCAATGCAGATGTATGGAGGTGGGATCAGATGGGTCATGACATGGTTTTGGCTAATAATGAGCTCATGATGCTTGGGGCAGAGGATGTATGCAGGAAACGAAGTGCCCAAATTTCAGAACCAAGTTCAGGGCCCCCTGTAGGCTGAGGAGAGAGTGCTCACTTGACACTGAAGTCAATTGGGGCATCTTTAGCTGGAGAATACCAGATGAAGAAAGAGATTGTAGGACAGTTAGTCTGACAGCAGTGTGAGCAAAGACCTAGAGGGGACAGAAATCATAGGGGGAACGCCCGTCAGAGGCTTCCATAGGGAAGCAGAGGGAGCAGGAAATAGAAATGGCTTTGGGGTTAGTGGACCCAGGCTGAAATCCTGGCTTGGCTGTGTGACATTAGACAAGTTGCCTTACATCTCAGAGTCTGCTTCCTCAAAATGTGTTACACGTAGTCCTGTTTTTTTCTCCTTGCAATAAAATTTCTTTAGAAAATTTCTTTGAAATAATAATAATAATAATAACAGTACTGAGTACTTTCTCTGTGGCAGACCCTGCAATAAGGCTCCACAGGCATTGCCTGCTTTCTGCAACTGCATAGTTACAACAACTCTAGGAAATTATAACTATTACTCCATATAGTAGATGGAGAAACAGACTTGCGACAGTTTAATGGGTTGTGAAATCTCTTCCAGCTGATGGGAGAGGTGGGGTTCAAACCCACGTCGGCCTGATGCCTGAGCTTACATTCATTTTTTTTTTTTAAATAACTTTGTATAGACGTATAGTGTGTGTAGGGAGCAACCTTCTATGATGACTCCCAGTGATTTCTCCCTCCTGATATTCAGACTTTTGTGTGACCTCCTCCCTTTGAGTTTGGGCTGGACCTAGTGAGTTGCCTCTAATGAATAGAATAGGCACACGATGCAACGGAGTCACTTCATGATTATGTTACAAATGCCCGTGACTTCCATCTTGGTAGCATGCTCTGTATTTCCCTCTTGCTTGCATGCTTTAGTGAAGCGAGCTGCCATGTTGGAGAAGCCCATGTGGTCAGGAACAGAGGGTGTCAGGAACAGCCAGCATGCAGCAGAGGGCCAGCAGCCCACGAGGAACTGAATCCTGCCCACAACCACGTAAGTGAGTTGGAAGCAGAGCCGCCCCAGGGGAGCCTTGAGATGAGACTGCGGCCCCAGCGGACATCTTGCTTCAGAGATCCTGAAGCAGAGCCCCATCCCGTTATGCCATGCCACATTCCTGACCTATGGAAACTGTGACATGATAAATGTTTTGAGCCTCTACTTTTCTTTAATGTTTATTTATTTTGAGAGGGGGGAGGAGTCACATGAGTGGGAGAGGGACAGAGAAAGACGGAGAGAGAGAAACCCAAGCAGGCTCTGCTCTGCCAGCGCACAGCCTGACATGGGGCTTGAATCCACAAACTGTGACATCATGACCTGAACCAAAACCAAGAGTTGGACACTTAACCAGCTGAGCTGCCTAGGCGCCCCTCGAGCCTCTTCATTTTGAGGTAATTTGTTAAGCGGCGATAGACAACTAATATAACACATACAAAGAAAAGTGTATAAATCACAATGGTACAGACTGATGAATTATCACTAAGGAAGCACATCCGGGAACCGGAATTGCAACCACCAATTAATCGATGTAATCAAGAGATAGAATATCGCCAGGACCCCAGAAGCTACGCTTCCACACCTCACAATGCTCATGTCCCGCCATCGCAAGGAAAACTTCTCTCTTGATGTCCAACACCATAGATTAGGTATGCCTGATTTTGAATTTTATATAAATGGAATCGATGCATAAGTATTCCTTTGTGTCCGGCTTCTCTCTTGGAGCCTGTGTTCTTAATCACTCCCTAAACTTCCTCATCGATGGAACAAGTAAACTTCATTATTAATCTTGCTATGATTTTCATCCATCTCTTACAACCAATTCTGTGTATTTTATCCATCCCATATAACTAATTCTGTGCATGTATTCTGCATAACCCATTACCCCCAAAACGTACTAAAAACAGAAAAAGAAGGTCAGCTTTTCCTGTTTGTGGGGCTTAGACTTTTTACAAACCATCTAAAGAAATTGAGATACTTTAAAGGGTTCTTCTGTTCTTGTCCTTAGCTGTCCTAAGTCCACTAGGAGACACCCTGAACAAGTCATTTCACTTTTCTGGGCCAAGGTTTTTTTCTTGTGTAAAGTTAGGGAGTTTGACCTAATTTTCAGTTCCATCTGTGGAATCCTAAACTTATTGGAGGAACTTCTAGCCTAGATTGTGACACACCCCATGATGTCACCCCTTTACTCAGGCATGTTGACAAATTTAAGCAATTTTCAAAATCTAGTTTAATTTTAGTCCATCCCAAAGATGCATAAAACCTACCACTTGGGAAGGAGAGATATTATGAAATAAATAATACATAAGATGTGAATTCCAAAAGGGTTGGGAATCATAGGGATGGAAAAAAAAATGATGGTTTGGCTTTTTCAAGTGGAAAATGAGGCCCAATAAAGACAAATTACAATGATAATTGCCGACTTCTAATCAGTGGCAAATTATGGGTAAGTGGGTAACTGGGCAGTTAATCCTAGAAAAAGCCATTTGCTCTGTGATATTTGATACAGATTTGAAAATTTAGCCTTGAATAAAAACACTTTAACTCCCGTTGGTGATTCCTTTCCACATCTGGACATGTAAATACTTTCAGTTTGGTTATTCAGCGTGTGTACAGGCCTGTGTATGCATCAAGAAGAAATTGTGCTCCTTGGAGAAAAGAGAAGTGAGTTCTCAGGGAGCCTATTTTGTCCCGAACCTGGGACGGACACCCACTGTGGTCAACGTGCAGCTACACGTGTCTAAAGCTTCTAGGGTGGCTTCCTGCTTGAAGCTGATCAAATTTAGAACCATTGCATTTGCACGCCTTGTTTGCAAAATCACTTTTTTATTGAAGCAAACGGAAAGAAGCATCCTCCAAACTCGTTGCTCTGATGTGTTCCGTCTGCCCTTGCTCATCTCCGTGACTTTCACTGTGACTTATCCCTGCCTCTGCACCCCATACCCTGATCACCTGGGACTCCCAGAAGATCTTGGGTTCAGACAAAACACCCATGCTTCCAGGCCTTTTTGGTATCTGACTGGTCCCCACTGAAAGTTCCTTTCAAGAGGCTCCCCTGCCCGCCCCACCCAGTGGCTTCACCCCTGCTCTTTTCTAACTCTTGTGGTGATATGTCACCATCATCCTTCCATTCATTTTTGCTTAAAAGTAAATTGTTTATTGAGACGTAATTCATATGCCATACAATACGCTCTTTTATTTTATTTTTTTAATTTTTTTTAACGTTTATTTATTTTTGAGACAGAGGGAGAGACAGAGCATGAACGGGGGAGGGGCAGAGAGAGAGGGAGACACAGAATCAGAAGCCGGCTCCAGGCTCCGAGCCGTCAGCCCAGAGCCCGACGCGGGGCTCGAACTCATGGACCGCGAGATCATGACCTGAGCTGAAATCAGACGCTTAACCGACTGAGCCACCCAGGCGCCCCCAATACGCTCTTTTAAAGTGTACAAATCTGGGGAACCTGGGTGGCCTAGTCGGTTAAGCGTCCAACCTCGGCTCAGGTCATGATCTCACAGTTCATGAGTTCGAGCCTCACTTCAGGCTCTGTACTGACAGCTCAGAGCCTGGAGGCTGCTTCTCGCTCTCTCTGTGCCCCTCCCCTGTTCATGCTGTGTCTCTCTCGCTCTCAAAAATAAACATTTAAAAAATAAAGTATGCAAATCAGCGGTTTCTAGTATATTTACAAGGTTGTGCAATTGGCACCATTTTCTCATTCTGGAACATTCTCATCACCCCAGAAAGAAACCATGGGCAACTATTCCCCATTCTCCCTTTCCAGAAACCCCTAGAAACCATTCATCTACTTTCTGTGGCTATGGATTTGTCAGTCCTGGACACTTCAGGCAAACAGAATGCTGTAATGTGTAACCTTTCGTATCTGGCTTTTGTCACCCAGGAGTGTTTTCAGTGGCCATCCACGTTGTAGCACATATGGGAACTCCATCCCTTTGTACAGTGGAATAAATTCCATCGTGTGGCGACATCGTGCTCTGTTGATCCATTCATTTGGTAACGGACAGTGGGCTTGTTTGCGCTCTTTTGCTGTTACAGATAATGCGGCTGTGAACATTCATGTGCAGGTGTTTGAATGACATTTATTTCCTTCATTTAAGTGACGTGTTCTTCGTCTGTCTTCCCAACCACGATGAAATGTCTGTGAAATGCAGGTTGCTCTGCCTCATTCACTGTGATTTTTCCCTAAAGCCCTGGCAGAGTGCCCAGCAGCTAGACATCCGTTAAACAGATACATAAATAACAAAACAGCAAAATAGATTGTATTGTATTAAAAAAAATTTTGTTTTAATACTTAATTTTGAGAGAGAGAGAGACAGCACGAGCAGGGGAGGAGCAGAGAGAGAGGGAGACACAGAATCCAAAGCAGGCTCTAGGCTCCGAGATGTCAGCACAGAGCCTGACGTGGGGCTTGATCTTGTGAACCCCGAGATCATGACCTGAGCCGAAGTCCGATGCTCACCCGACTGAGCCACTCAGGTGTGCCCCAATTGTATTGTATTTTAAAAATCAATTTTATTGGGGCACCTGGGTGGCTCAGTAGGTGAAACGTCCAACTTCGGCTCAGGTCATGATCTCATGGTTAATGAGTTCGAGCCCAGCATTGGGCTCTGTGCTGACAGTGCGGAGCCTGCTTGGGATTCTCTCCCTCTCCCCCTCTCTATGCCCCTCCCCTGCACTTGCCTCCCTCCCTCCCTCTCTCTCTCTCTCTCTCTCTCACTCTCACAATGAACTTCAAAAATGTCGATTTTATTGTTACAATAAATTTCATACAATACATACAACCCTCGCAACCAGTAAAACATACACACTTTAAGTGTACCATTTGATAATTTTTGACAAATGTATATACCTGTATAACGGCCACCACAATCAAGATATAAAATACCATAGTCAAGGTGGAAAACAATCACATAACCTTAAAACGTTCTCTCATGCCCTTCCCAGTCCATATCCAGCCCCGACTCCCAGCTCCAACCCACTGATCCACTTTCTACCACTAAAGACTAGGTCTGTCTTTGACAGAATTTTACGTAAGTGGTGTCCTACAGCATGTAATCATTTGTGTCTCAAGTCTGTTGCTTAGCCTTGAGATTCATCCCTGTTTTTGCATGGATCAGTAGTATGTTCCTTTTTATTACTGAATGGCGTTCCACTGTAAGGATGTACTGTAATTTGGCTATCCATTCATTGGGTAACATCCATTTCAAGGGGTATGAGGATTGTTCCCAGTTTTTGCCTTTTATGAACAAGGCTACTCTGGACGCGCATGCACAAGTTCTTGTGTGGACATGTGTTTTCATTTCTCTTGGCTATATACCCAGAAGTGGAATTGCTGGGTCTAATCGGAGACGGTATTTAGCTTTGTAGAAGCTGCCTGATTTCTGCCCAAAATAGCTACACTGTTTTACATTCCCACCAGCAGTGTATGAACTTTCCAGGAGCTCCACGTCATCACCATGCTTCCGGTTATCAGTCTTGAAATTGCAGTCATCTGAGTGGATCTGTACTGGTATCCCTTTGTGGTTTTCATTTGAATACTTTTGGTGGCTTAATGATATTGAGCATCTTTTCATGTGTTTTCTGGACTTTGGTGAAATGTCTGTTCAAACCTTCACCCATGTTTGTTTGTTGTGTGTGGTTTTTTTTTTTTTTTTTTTTTGAGTCATCCTATTGAGTTGTAAGAGCTCTCTATATATTCTGGATGCAAGTAAGTCCTTTGTTAGATAAATATAAAGCAAACATTTTCTCATACCTTTTGGCTTGCTTTTTCATATTCCTAATGGTCTTTTAGAAAGTAAAATATGGTGAAACCCTTAATCTTTTTTTCCCTTATAGATTATGGTTTTTTTGTGTCCTAATTAAGAAGTTTTTCTTACACTGAGATCAGAGCTTATTTACTGTTTTTTTTCCTAGATGTTTTGTTTTAGCTTCTACAAGTAGATCTAGAATCTATTTTGAGTTAATATTTGTATATGATATAAAGTGAGTATTAAAGCTCATTCATCTATACCCAACCAGCCTGGCATCGTGTGTTAAATAGACTATCCTTTTACCATTTAATTCCTTGGCTTCTTGTTGAAAATTAATTGACCAGACTTACATGGATCTGTTTTTGAACTCTCAGTTCTATTCCATTGATCTCTATGTCTATCCTGTGTCAGTATCATACTGTTTTGATTACTATAGATTTGTCATGAATCTTCAAAACTGGTAGTGGAAGTCCTTCCCTTTTGTTCTTTTGAAAACTTGTTTTTGCTATTCTAATCCTTTGCATTTCTGTATAAATGTTAGAAAAATGTATTGATTTCCACAGGAAGTGCTGATAGGATTTTGATTGGTATTGCATTGAATGGACAGATCAATTTGGGGAGAATTGACACGTTAAAAATCCTGAGACTTTCAATCCATGAACATGATAAATCTCTCAAGGTTTTTTAAAGGTCTTATTTAATTTTTTCTGGCAAGATTTTGTAGTGTTCAGTATTCATATGTATATGTATATATATCTATATCGATATATGGATATATATATGTTCAGATATATATTTTTGATGTATTTATCCCTAAGTATTTCATGTTTTATGCTATTGTAAATATTTTTTTTAATTTTAATTTCTAATTATTCATTGTTAGCATATAGAAATCAAATTAATTGTGTATACTCACCTTGTATTTTGCCATCTTGCTAGATTCATTTACTGCTTATAGATGCTTTTTAAAAGGATTCCTTTAAATTTTCTACATAGATGATCATGTCATCTAAAAATAAAGCTTCACTTCTTTTCCAATTTATATGCTTTTTATTCCATTTTCTTGACAAACTGCACTGCCTAGGATCTCGTATGATGTCGAATAAGAGTGACAAGAGTGGGCATCCTTGTCTTATCTGTGATCTAGGGGAAAAACATCCATTCTTACATATGATGTTGGCTGTAGGCTTTTTGTAGATGTCCTTTATCAATTTTAAGAAATGTGCTTTCTATTCCTACTTTGCTGAGAATCTTTATCATGAAAGTATATTGAAAATGTCAAGTGCATTTTCTGCATCCGTTAAGGAGATCTTATGGTTTTCTTTATTGTGTTAATAAGATGAATTACATTGATTGGTTTTCAAATTTTAAACTGTCTTGGCTTTCCTGGGATAAATCTTACTTGGTCATGCTATATTACCACTTACATATATTTCAGGGTTTTACTTAACAGCAATTACATTGAGAATTTTTGACTCTGGATTCCTGTAGCTTTCTTACAATATCTTTGTCTAGTTTTGGTGTCAAAGTGACTCTGACCTTATAAAATGAGTTGGGAAAGGCTCCCTTTATTTTCTGAAAGAGTTTGTGTAGAAGTGGTTAATATCTTTCTTAAACGACCGAGAGAGAGCATTCATGAGTAAAGCCATCTGGGCATAAAGATTTTTTTGTTTGTTTGTTTGTTTGTTTTTCTAGTCATGTTTTTAATATGAATGTCTTTTAATTTAATGTCTTTAATAAATGCAGAACTATTCATATTTTCTGGGTTTTGGTATCAGCTTTGGTTGCTTGTGTCTTTCAGGAAACTTGTCTATTTCAATTAAATTTTTAACTACTGGCAAAAAGTTGTTCAGATTTTTCTTTTAATATCTTTCTAATGTCTGTAGGATCTCTAGTAAAGTAGGATCTACTGAGGTCCCTATTACATTCCTAATTTTCGTTATTTGTGTCTCCTCTCTTTGTTTCTTGATTAATCTAGCTAGTAGTTTATTAATTTTGTTGACTTTTTTGGTTTTGCTTCATTGATTTTTCTTAATGTTTATCCATTTTCTATTTCAATGATGCCTGCTCTTCCTTTTACTCATTTACTCAAAGAATTTAATTTTTTCTTCTTTATCTAGATTTGTAATGGAACACTTGGATCATTGATTGTGAGCCTTTTCACCCCTCTTTATAGCATTTAAAACTATAAATCCCTAAGTTTTATATGTTGTGCTTTAATTTGAATTTAGTTCAAAATATTTTTTAATTTCCTATATGATTTTTTTTTTTTTTTTTTTTTTTTTTTTTTTTTTTTTTTTTTTTTTTTTTTGACCCGTGGATTGTTCACAAGTATTATTTGGCAGTTTTTCAGCTCTTTGTCTGCTCTTGGTTTTTAATTTAATTCTATTGTGAAAGAACATAGTCTGTATGATTTTAAATCTTTTACCTTTACCAAAAGCCTCACTTGGGGGCCCAGCCTATGATTTATCTTGGAGAATATTACATACGTACTTGAGTTCATACACTGCTGTTCTTTGTTGGAGCAGTCTATAAATGTCACTTAGGTCCTATGGGTTTTAATGTCATTCATGCCTTCTGTATATTTACTGATTTTCTGTCTACTTCTCCTATTGATTATTGAAAGAAGAGTAGTAGAGTGTCCTACTATATCTGTGGATGTGCGGCTTTCCCCTTTCAGTTCTGGCTGTTCTGTTTCATAAATTCTAAAGCTCTGTTATTTTGAATTGTTACGGCATCTTGACAGATGGAACCCTGTATCATTTTATAATATTCCTCTTTATCCCCGTTAACAGCAGTCTGTTTTTCTGATGTCATTTTAGCTACTGCAACGTTCTTAGGAGTGTTGTTGACATGATGTAAGTTTTTCCTGCCTTTGACTTTCAACCTGTTTGTGTCTTTGTATTGAAAATAGGTTTCTTATACATAATATATGGTTGAGTCGGGCTTCTTTTATTTTTATTTTTTGATCCAGTCTGACAGCATCTGCCTTTTAATTGTAACGCTTAGGTCACTTTGATGTCCGTATAATATGTGTGTGCAGAATTCTCCCATCTTGGAGCGCCTGGGTGGCTCAGTCGGTTAAACCTCCAGCTCTTGGTTTCGGCTCAGGTCATGATCTCATTGTTCTTGGGTTCGAGCACCATGTTGGGCGCTGACGGCACAGAGCCTGCTTGGGATTCTCTCTCCCTCTCTCTCTGCCCCTCCCCCGCTTGCTCTCTCTGTCTCTCTTAAAATAAATAAATAAACTTTTTAAAAAGTTTAAAAAAAGAAGTCTACCATTTTGCTATGTGTTTTCTTTTTTTCATTTTTTTATTAAAAAAATTTTTTTAATGTTTATTTATTTTTGAGAGAGACAGAGACAGAACGCAAGTGGGTTAGGGGCAGAGAGACAGGGAGACACAGAATCAGAAGCAGGCTCCGGGCTCCAAGCTGTCAGCACAGACCCCGACATGGGGCTCGAACTCGCGAGCTGAGCTGTGAGATCATGACCTGAGCCAAAGTCGGATGCTCAACCAACTGAGCCACCCAGGCACCCCAACTATGTGTTTTCTTCTACTTATCTTCTTTGTTCCCCTTTCCCTCCCTTCTTTTAGATTATGAGTATTTTAAGTTCTGTCTTTTCTCCATGATTGATTTATTAGCTATAACTTACTTTTTAGGGGTCACTCTGTGATGTACATGATCTATACCTCTCAGTGACCACAGCTTAACTTCATGAACCTTACCCCAAAATAACTTCTGTTTTTCCTTTTCATTTTTTGGTGCTACTGTTTATCCAAGATTTGCTATTGTTTTCACTTTAAACAGGTAATTATTTTTAAAAGACATTTAAAGTGAGACGTTTAAAAAACATTTACCTATTTATTATATCCAGTCTTCTTCATTTATTGGTACATTCGTTTCATCTCTCTTGTAGTACAGGCCTTTCAATGACAAATTCTCTCACCTTCCATGTGTCTGAAAAAAGTCTGTATTTGGCCTTTGGGTTTTGTTTTTTTTTTTGTTTTGTTTTTTTCTAATTTTTTTTTTTAATGTTTATTATTTGAGAGAGAGAGACAGAGACAGAGACAGAGAACAAGCAGGGGAGGGGCAGAGAGAGAGGGAGACACAGAATCCGAAGCAGGCTCCAGGCTCTGAGCTGTCAGCACAGAGCCCGACGCGGGGCTCGAACCCACAACCCGCGAGATCATGACCTGAGCCGAAGTCGGCCGCCCAACCGACTGAGCCACCCAGGCGTGCCTGCCTTTGTTTTTGAAAGATATTTTACCGGCTCTGGAATTTTTTTTATTAACTGTTTATGTTTTCTTTGGCCCTTTAAAAATGTGATCTCATTTTAGGGGCACCTGGGTGGCTCAGTCTGTCGAGCATCCAACTCTTGATTGCAGCTCAGGTCGCCATCTCACTGTTCATGAGTTCGAGCCCTGTGTCAGGCTCTGCACTGACAAGGAGGAGCCTGCTCTGGGATTTTCTCTCTCTCTCTCTCTGCCTCTGTCTGTGCCCCTCCCCCACTTGCACACATGCACTCTCTCTCTCTCCCTCGCCCTCTCTGAAAAATAAAGAAAGAAACTTAAAAAATGGGATCTCATTTTCCTCTGGATTGCATAGTTTTTGTTAGGAAGATTCTTATTATTTTTATCTTTGTTCCTCTAAATGTAATGTCTTCTTCCCTTTCTGCTTTTAAGACTATTCCCTTTGATAATGGTTTCCAGCAATTTGATTATGATGTCCCTTGGGATGGTTTTCTTTGTGTGTTTCCTTTGGGGTTCAGTAAGTTTCTTAGATCTCTGGTTTATAGGCTTCCTCCAGTCTGGGGAATGTTTTACTCTATTTCTTCGAATAGTTGTCTCCCCCCTTTTCCCAACTGCCATGATACATGAAAGACCACTAGATATGGACCCACACTTCACTGAGATTCTGTTCATTTTTCTTTCTGTGCTGTTTTTTTGTGTTTTGTGTTTTGTTTTTATTTTTGGGTAGTTTCGATAGCTATATCTTCTAGTTCCCTAACATTTTATCCTTCAGTATTTAACTTGATTCTAATCCCATCCAATGAATTTTAAATTTCAGATATTGTAAGTTGCATTTCTAGAAGTTCCATTGGTTCTCCTTACCCTGTCAGCTTCTCACTGTTTCCTTTAAATACTCGAAGTAGTTAACGTAATGGTCTCAGTCTCCCCTGCAAATTCCATCACCTCTGCCCTTTCTGGGCCCGTTTCTTTTATTTTTATTTTTTCTTGGTTGTTGGTTTTGTTTTCCCACTTCTTGGCGTGTCAGGTAATTTTTTAGTGACTCTCGGACATTGTAAATTTTACATTTGGGGGTTTAGATTCTGTTGTCTTCCATTAGACGGTGTTGGATTCCGTTCCGAGGGGCAGCTCAATTGCTTACAAGTCAGTTCCATCCTTTGAAGGCTTATTTTTAAGCTTTGCTAGGGTGAGTCTAAAACAGTCTTTATGCTACTAAACTACTGCTAAATGCAGTCTTTCTAGGGTCCCTGCCGAAGGACCCAAGTGATTACTGAGTCACCAGCAATGACTCCGGCTGGCCTCAAGTGACTCCCGAGCCTATGTGAGCTCTCAGAATCATTCAGCTCACTGCTCACAGGTCGGTCTCTGCCTGCCTCAAGATCTGTCCTCTAGATGCACGTCTCTTTTCAGCAAAGATTCCAGGGGATAACCGCCACCCCCCCCCCCCCGCCCCATGCAGATTTCTGGAGCTCTCTCCCTACAAACCCCCCTGGCCTCTTCAGAACTCAGCCCTCAGGTTCTCTGAACTCACAGTTCTGTCTCCTCAACTCAAGTCTTCTGCTTAGGACCCCCGTCTCTCCTCCACAGTCTGCAGTGTGCCTCCAGGCAGAATATCAGGGCAATGACGAGGCTTGCCTTGTTTTCCCCCTTCTCTTAGGGATCGTAGATCTGATCTGTCTGTGGTCCAGTGTCTAAAGACTGTTGTTGCGTCTGTTGTGTCCAATTTTCCATTTATCGATGGCAGGAGGGTAAATCTGGTTCCTGTTTTCCCATTATAACTGGAAGCAGAAGTTCTTTATAGAACACATTTTAAACAGAGTCAAAGGTGATTATTTTATCCCCAACTCTGACCCATTAATAATTTATTTGAACTCTAATCTTAAGTATAGATTTGGCCAGAATATTATTGCTATTATTGTTGCCATTGTTTTGAAAATCATAAAAGAATCATAGGTATCAGTTATTAAATGTCTATTATTTGTTACTTATGGTGCTAAGCATTTTACAGCTATTCTTTTTATTATTGCTATTTTAATAGGAAAACGCAGGAATCGCAAGGAAACTCAGGCTCTGGGACAGTTAAGGGCAGTCAGGATTCAAAGTCAAGTACTGTTCTTGGGGCGCCTGGGTGGCTCAGTCGGTTAAGCGTCCAACTTCAGCTCAGGTCACGATCTCGCAGTCCGTGAGTTTGAGCCCCGCGTCGGGCTCTGTGCTGCCAGCTCAGAGCCCGGAGCCTGTTTCAGATTCTGTGTCTCCCTCTCTCTGACCCTCCCCCGTTCATGCTCTGTCTCTCTCTGTCTCAAAAATAAATAAACGTTAAAAAAAGAAAATTAAAAAAAAAAAAAAACAAAGTCAAGTACTGTTCTTTTGAAACCCACCTTTCCGTGTCTTACATTTACCACGTCTTTGGCGGAATGAGGAAGAGGGGGAGATTTGTGTGATTACGGTAGACAGAAGCTTTATACCAGTGTTTTCCAAGCTGAGGTGAGGGGAAAGGATAGAGTTTCCTGGATTCTATCTCGGAATGTCTGAGTCATGATTTCTGAGCAATTATATTCACTTGGGTTCTCAAGAGATTTTTACACACAAACATTTACCCGGGTGTTGCCCAATTCCAGCGTCAAATATTTGAACTCTAAGACCTCCAGCATACTCCATCCCAGTGAATCAAAAACTAAAGAGGGACTTCAACCGTAAAATCAGTTCCATGCTGAAAGACTCAATGTTTCCTGGCAGTTATCTTATATCTGTTCTTTGTCATTTACATTTAAATATAGTGAATTTTTAGTTAGGAAAACCCCAACAATCAGCAGGCTTTCAATTAGCCTCTGATACCACCTGCTTTCAATTACAAAGCTTCAAACTATAAAGTCATGCTTGTATCTGCACACAACTGTTTTAAACTTTGGGTTGAAGGTCTCTACAGACTTGGGTTTCCATGTTTTTCAAGTTAATGGGTTAGATATTTGAAGCCTTGTTCAGCTTTAAAATTTTATTATTTAAAATATTAGTTTTTTAAATTTTTTTTTTAACGTTTATTTATTTTTGAGACAGAGAGAGACAGAGCATGAATGGGGGAGGGTCAGAGAGAGAGGGAGACACAGAATCTGAAACAGGCTCCAGGCTCCGAGCCGTCAGCACAGAGCCCGACGCGGGGCTCGAACTCACAAACCGCGAGATCGTGACCTGGGCCGAAGTCGGATGCTTAACCGACTGAGCCACCCAGGCGCCCCAAATATTAGTTTTTTAATAGCAGGAAAAAAGTTGTCGGTGGTATTGCTTTGTTTTTAAGTTATTGCAAGGAGATTTTGCTTTTAAAATTGTATTCTCTGGAATTACTAGTGAAAGTCATGAGAACGTACAGTAACACTTCCTGGCCGCATCAGATGGCAAAAATGCACCATGAAGCATCCTATCCACTTCTGAAATGCTCCTTCAGGCTCTTTGAAGTGCACAGCATAGCTTACAGAATTTGGTTTGTCAAGGTGAATAAGATTTATTGATCAAGGGGTAGGCACACAATCAAAGGAAATGCTGAGTGTTTGTCTTTTTAAAAAATCCATCTCAAAGTCAAAACCAGCCAGAATGTTCTGTATTGAGGATGGCCAAACAAAGAAAAAAAAAATCAAGATTTTTATCTGTGCTAAGAAGTGGTTTGGCCCAATCTCCTTTTTATTCAAATTGGAGCTATAAGATACTGTTAATTATTGAGTAGCTCTTACTTCAAGTGTAGCATAGAGGGTATTTAATTACAGAGGGACATACAGAATTTGAAGCCTAAACCTGGATTTTATTACCAAGAATGGAAAAGACAGTAACAGAGCCTAGTGTTTATAATTTTGTCCCTGGCTCGCTCAGGCAGCCCTGGCCAGCTGTGCAGTCAAAGTCATTTGAATTTATTTGATCAGAAAATGATTATTGTGTACTATAAAAGCATCATTCATTTCTTATTACCATTGATCTCCAGAGAGTTTCACTCAGATCTTGCCAGGAATTTCAAATGACAGGTGGTGGGGCTATATTTTTCTATGATTAATCATACAGTCCAAATTCAGTGATTACAACGCATTAAAGAGAGCAGATTTCCTATTAATGAGTGCTCGGTGCCAGAATTCAAGACTCAGAAGTTATAGGCCCAGAATAAGGCGGACACTGGATTGCAAAAGAGGAGCTCTTCACTCAAGGGCATCCCTGGAGAGAGTAACTCCCATCGGGCTCCCTCTGGATTGGAACACAACCCATCAAGGACCAGTTCACCTCGACATTATACATTCCACCTCCTATTTGCATTCGATTCGGTATTACACATTCCACATTCGATTCAACTCTACATGTCCGCAGTCTATTCCCATTTGGCTTTGTGGCCAAGTATGATCGTGAAGACTCGGGATCTGATTCTTGAAGCTCAAATTATCCGCTGCGTGTTCAGTCCTAACACACTTGTTAGAGGCTCTGTGAAGTGTGGATGCTGACATGATATTACCTAACCAGCTGCATCCGAGCCGCAGAAAATGGTCTTGTATCTGAAGCAAACTCCTATTCATGTTTGAAGGCTTAATTAGGTTTCCTCCCCATTCCCATAGCTTCAGCCTCTTTGCCCTTCTTTGCTGCTCAAACAGCCTCCGAATAGCTCCTGGGGTCAGTCCCATCTGCCTCTAATCCACTCTGTACATCGTCTCTTGATTGCAAGCGTTACAGGGAAGGGACATCTGAAATCGGTTGTTACCAATCTTTTATCTAAAGGAGAGGCCTCTGACAACAGAACAGCCTAGTTTAGTTCCCCAGTTTAGTGGCTTCTAACAAAGCCTTATTTCTCGTTCGGACCGTTGGCAGTTCTGAGTCATGGTGGTTGCGGGGCGGGGGGCGGAGGGCGGTTCTAATGCCTTCTCACTCGGGAACCAAGACAAATGGAGTCTTTACCATCTGGAGTGGCACCCCGTCACTGTGGCAGGGGGAGGGAACGTAGCATCACACATTCCCTCTTAAAGACCTTCCCTGAGAAGTCCTTTCAACTGTATTGTGTTGCACATGGCTGAACGAAGCTTCTTGGACACACCTGATGGATGAACGGGGCAGTGTAATCCAACCATCGGCCCAGGAGGAGAGCTGAAAATATCGGCTGGCTAATAACTACACTGATAGCATAGCACTAATAACTACGCAGTCTATTATTCTGGTCACCAAATAGTCCACATTCTTTCTTACATACGATACGCCCTTACCCCTTATGAAAGCTCCATTCAGGTAGGTCATCAAGCTCAGGGTCCAGCGTCTCTGGGTGGTATGAGGGAGTCTCTACATCAGGTCTGGATCCAGAACTAAAAAGATGAGGAATCTGGCCCTCTCACATCCGCTGTATAATGGTTGCACAGGGACAGGGTAAATGATAAATGATCCCACCCAGAGAGGGGAAGGACGTGCTCCTGCGATCCTGCCAGGCAGACGTTGAGATTTCCCATCTCGAAAACGGGGGACATTCCCTGAAGAGGCCGTGGTCCCATTCCCCGAAAGGTTCCTCCCTGTCAGTTGTCCTTTGGGAACCCTGGCTCTGTCCTCTCAAAGATTCTGCCTTTGCAAAAGATTTCCCTTGGCCCCATCTGAGCTGGGGACTGAGTCCTCCCTAGGAGATGAGAACCTTTCTCAGCTCGTACTCTTCACCTACAGAGTCGGGACCCAAAAAGTCATTTGGAGTCTAGAACCACCACATCCTCTTTGAGTGCCAGCGATGTAACCTTTATTATTACAATTTGTCTCCCGAACAGATGGCTTCTTAACTCTCTGGATCCAGCCAACAACGTGTGCCAATAGCCATACCTCCCGTTCATTTCAAAATTCAGTCCTCATGTTTGCTGCGTTTCTCTGCTTTCTCACTGCCTCCTGCCTTCCTAAATTTAATCCGCTTTACCTGGAACCTATCAGGTGTGGGTTGAAAGAGCACATCCTTATTTTCTTTCCTTAGAGATATTTGGCCCGCTTGATAGTATTCGATAGATCTTTACTTGAGACACCTTCATCCGTTCAGAGGTTTGAGCCGCAGGTTATGATGGCTGCACCTTTCATCTGACCCTTGCCACAGACTGAATTTTAATTGATCTTTGCTGCTCCAAGACTTGATCACTTTTAACTCAGTATATGTAACTGAGAAGCAGTTGTCCCTTCCAATCATGCAAGTCCTTGAATTTATGGACCATCCCCCCGCTCCCACCTTTTCCTTTCCTTTCCGCTTTGTAAAATGATCAACTGTTTTCTGAGTTCATCTCATTCTTGGAATACCTTGCCAAATGCAGCCAGTGGCCACCTACACACCATAATTACATTATCTTTTCCAGCCTGTTTACCTAAACGTGCAGATTCTTTAGGGATGTGATGTGCCCCCCGGTGCAACCACAGGTGACAATTTGCCCAACGTTTTTCTACTCAGTGACATAGATCTCTATCTTCCCGACCCCTGACTACATCTTCTTTGCTGCCTACCACTGATTGCTAGACCAATGTCACATATTTTAGGTTTGTCTGATGGCAGCAGCTCATTTCAAGGTACTAATTTCTGTATTAGTGAGGATGGGCTATGCGTGCTGCAGTAACGAGCATCCCTAAATGTCAGCGTCTAAAACAAAAGCAACAACAAAGACTTATTTCCTGTTCACATCACCTGTCCACTTCCAGTTAGTGGAAGTCTCTGCCCCACAGACTTCTCACTAGAGACCCGGGCTCACGAAGATCCCACAATCTGAAACGTCTCCAGTAACCATGGCAGGGAAAAGAGGGTTGCAGATGTTACATTGACTCTTAAAGGCTTCTTCCTAGAAATGGCCAAAGCATCATTCCCACCCACATTTCCTTGCCCACAACAAGACATAGGCCTTATTTGACTTCAAGGGTACATGGGAGTGCTAGCCTACCAAGTTTCTAGAAGGAGGAAGGTACTCACAGTATTGATTTCTACCACAACACTTTTATTCCCTAGCCCACTCCCACAGGCTTCATGTTGCAAAAGATTTTTACCAGTCAAACCACATTAATTATGTAACAGTTTCTCCACTTGAAATCATCTGACACAGCTGCAAATACAGACGTTGCTCTCTGAACACTATCAAGACTATCTCTGTAACCATATTGAAAAGGAATGTACAATGTCTGTAAGGCTGTGTAAAATTATGAAAATATCCCATGAACCCACATGATTACTTTTGTGACCCTAGAAATGCAGGTGCCTTGGGAGGTGACCACGATTACATCTTTATCAAGGAGCTTCCATGCACAGAATTTTCTAGGAAGAAGAAAAAGAATTGAAAGGGGAAGAAAGAGGATGTAGAGACAAAGTCACCTGCTTTATGATTTTGTCTGGGCCCTGTCTACTGGCCCTACTACCCGAGTAGCTCACACGGACATGTTCCTTTGTATGCATTCCTTTCCCCCCGACCCCCGCCTCTCCAATCTCTGGTGGTCTTCCCCCATGCAGATTAAAAACAAAGATGAGGCACCATCTCTCTGAGCATTAAATCCAAACAGACCCTATCCCCCCCCCGCCCCGAGATGAAGTAGAGTTGCAGTCATCAACAGTATTAGGTATTTGTAAAGAAAACCTCTCTTGTCCTGCTATGTGTTTCTCACACCCTATCGCACTTACAACACTTCTGACAATAAGCAATTCTGTACGACACCAGCTTGGTGTCCTACAATTTAATTCGGTTCTGACACTATCTACCTGGAGATCCCTCGGTCCTACAAGACCGCCCCCCTCACTTCAGATAACTGTCGCAAATTCAGGTGGTCACCTGTGCTTCTGAATTTTGGCCATAAATCAGAGGGTCCCATGATCCCCCTCTGCAGGTTTGATTAATTTGCCAGAACAGCTCACAGAATTCGGGAAACCATTTTAGTTACTGCTTACCAGTCCATTATAAAAAGATAGGATAAAGGATACAGAGGAACGCTCAGGGCAAAGTACGTGGGAAGGAGCATGGAGCCTTCATGCCATTCCCAGAGATGCCACCCTCCCAGCACCTCCACGTGTCCACCAGCCCAGAAACTCTACAAACTCCATCCTTTTGGGATTTTTATGGAGGCTTCGTCCATAGGCATGATAGATCATTAATTCTATTTCCAGCCCCTCTCCCGTCTCTGGAGAATGGAGGGTGGGACGGAAAATTTAAGCTTCTTGTCATAGCTTAGTCTTTCCCACCCAGGAGCCCACATATTGTCACCCAATTAGAACAAAGCACACCATTATCACCCAAGAATTTCCAAGGGATTTAGGAGTTCTGTGTCTAGAACCAGGTCAAAGAGCAAATATCAGAACAAAAGGTGCTCCTCATGCTCTTGAAGGGTTTCAGAAGCTCTGTGTGCCAGGAACCAGGACAGAGACCAAAATATACGTATACATATACATATACATATACATATACATATACATATACATATACATATACACATACATATACACATACGTATACATGTATCACAGTATTCGATGCTAACTTGAAAATGCTGCCATGGGGCACCTGGGTGGCTCAGTCAGTCGAGCGTCCGACTTCAGCCCAGGTCATGATCTCGCGGTCCGTGGGTTCGAGCCCCGCGTCGGGCTCTGTGCTGACAGCTCAGAGCCCGGAGCCTGTTTCAGATTCTGTGTCTCCCTCTCTCTGACCCTCCCCCATTCATGCTCTGTCTCTCTCTGTCTCAAAAATAAATAAACATTAAAAAATTAAAGAAAAAAGAGAAAATGCTGCCATGTGACCACAGAGTTTCTGCTTCCCTCCATTTCCAAATGAGCTTTATTCCATGATGTTTGGAATATTTCTGACAAAATACCAAAGATCTGTCACCCAAAACCAGCATTCGTTGTACATGACCTTTGAGCATCATTAGACACAGTCGATAACTCCCTGCTTCTTGAAACACTCTCATTGTGCAGCCTCGGGGACAAACCTCTCTTGATCCTCCTCTGACCACACAAACCACTTTTCTATCTCCTTTGCTGATTTCTCCATGTCCCCTCACCTCTTCGTGGTAGAGGCCTCCAGGGTTCTAGTCCAGGGAACTCTTGTCAATTTATACCCAGTCCACAGGTGAACTCATCTGGTCTTCTGGCTTTGGAAACCATCTCTGCATTGAGGACTGTCCCTTTCTGTCTCAAGCCCGGACTTGTGCTGAGAATGCCACATTCTTATATCTAACTGCTGACTTCACATCTTCACTTGGAGGTTTCACGGTCGCCTCAAAGCCGGCAAAGCCAATACTCAAGTTTCGTTTTCATGTCTCACATCTGCTCCCTGGAAGGCCCACCATCACCACCCCTTAGCAAAGGAGACCTCCCTCCTTCTTTTTGCTCTGGCTACAAAGCTCAAAGGCATCCTGTGATGTGTGTCTCTTTCTTTTACGTGTCATATATAACCCATCTGGAAATGGGCTGTACCTTCTTCAGAGTATTTATCCGAAGTATACCTTTTGAGGGAATCTGTATATACTCTGCCCTCTATATGCCATTTTCCACCAGAGTGGCCAGAACGACCCTTTTAAAATGAATTCGTATCAAATCATCCCTCTGTTCAAAACCTTCCAGTCATTTTACATCTCACAATAAAATTTATATCCTTACCCACAAGTCCCTTCATGTCCCGGATCCCCTGCTACTTCTCACTTTCCCCCTTTCCACTCTCTGCCTCCTTCACTCTTCTAGAGCCACCCCAACCCCTGAGTGTTCCTTTAGTCATGCTAAGTACTTCTCCACCTCAGGGCTTTGCATCTGTTTCCCATTCAGTCTGCCTGGCTCACTCCTTCATTTCCTTCAGGTCTGTGCTCATCTGTAAGCACCTAACTTCAGGGTGATTTTCTCGGAGTATCCCACATGTGACTGCAGCCCCCTCACCTCATTATCTATCGCCCTTGGTTTGCTTTATTTTCTCTAGGGCTTTCATGCTCCATATTTAACTGTTGGCTTCTCATGGGTCCCCTCCTATCAGACCGCAGTTCCACAGGGCAGCTCCCTGCTTTTGTGTTCCTGTATCCCCCGTGTCTGGAACAGTTAGTTAGTGCTCAGCAAATACTCACTAGATGGTTGTAGAAATGTGTTAGTATAAGAGGTGTATCCCAGGGAATTGTTTAGCTAAAAAGATAGTGTCCAAGGCACCTGGGCGGCTCAGTTGGTTCAACTTCCTCCCAACTTCATTGGAAGGAATGCAACCAACTTCAACCGCTCAGTTGGTTCAACTTGGTTTCGGGTCAGGTCATGATCTCAGAACGCAGAGTTCAAGTCCTGAGTTTGGGCTCTGTGCTGACAGTGCGGAGCCTGCTTGAGGTTCTCTCTCTCTCTCTCTCTCTCTCTCTCTCTCTGTGCCTCTCCAACTCTTGCTCTTGAGCTCTCTCTCTCAAAAATAAATAAAAAGATAAAGTGTCCATGCTTCCAAATGATCTTGTGTCATAAATTCCAGTGGCTACAAAGTTACCCATAATACAGTGTCTCGGTGACTGACTTGTATTTCAATTTGTTCTCTTAAATCGTGGAGAAAAGGTGGAAACACAGCCAACAGGGCAGGAAGCCCTGACCACACACATCTTGGGATCCAACCACCTCAGACCCTGTTTACTGTTCCCCCAACGTGCCCTGCCCCTTCCCACCCTTTCTGACGCCCCTGCCTGGACTGTCCAACCCGTCTCATTTACCGTGGCTGATTCCATTCTCTGCTCCAATGCCACCTTCTCGAGAAACCTTCTCACTCCTCCAGCTGGCCTCAACCTCTCCCTTCTCTATTTTCCTTTAGAGTTGAACTTCCATCTCCAGTCTGTTTCTATCGTCCAATAATCTATGGGCCTGCCTGGCTCCATTTCTTGGGTAACTGTATCCCATTTTTGCCTGATTCCGCCACAGCACCTTGAACGCAGGTGGCCATCAATAAAGATTTGGTGAATTAAAAACCTAGAAAGTTGCAGTAGACTCCCCACTCACACTATTTAAAACCCTTTCCCGGGACCGCTGATGTGACCCCTCTGTTTGCTCCGAAGACAGTTGGCTCTCATCAGCCCCACAGTGTCGTCTGTGCAAACACTGATCAGACATCCCAAATACTAAATTCACAGGTGGCTGTAAAAAAGGATCTCCTTTCACGGACCGTGGAAAAAACAATTGTGCTCACATAAGATTGCTCAGAAAAGGGGGAAATTAAATAAGACGGTCTGGCTAAGCTATCAGTAAGTGATTCTTTTGGAATAAAATTATGTGAGCATGAGAGATTCTAATATTTTAGCCCTGGGATCCCTTACTTTTTCCTTATGAATATTTTTGTATGTTCAATGAACAGAAATGTCTCTGGCTCATGGAGTGGGAATAACTTTTGATATTTTTCTTCAACTATAGACCAGGCAGACAAAACATTTACCTGTTTCGTCCCCAGGGGAGTAGCAATTGAAGCTTCCAGCAACGTCTATACCGCCTCACAGCTTTTCTCTGTCCTTGATCTGTTCCTCCTTCCACCAATCTGAAGTTTCTTTAGTTGTAATAGATATGCATGTGTGAATTTCAGAGGAGCTATGCTGCTGGTATTTGTTATTCTTATCCATTTTTCTCTGCTCTCAATTTCTCCCTTCCCAAACTTCCATTACTTTGTGAAGTCAGTTGTGTGTGTGTATATATGTGTGTGTAGACACGTAGAGAAGGCTTTCCTAACCTAAGGAGCTCTAGATTCTTTGTGCATGTGGCGGATCAAAGCATTGTGCCTTTATCAAGATAGCCTTATCAAGCTTAGACATTACATTTTGCGAAATTTGTTGGGAGGGGCTGCCATGTTTAAGAGAAACATTAGCAAAATAGAGGAAGAGATGTGATCACGATGTAGAAGGATATAGAACACATATTCAAGACTCTTGGATGAAAGTAAAGAAATATAACTCAAGGGGACCTGGCTCAGTTGATTGAGCATCTGACTTCAGCTCAGGTCATGATCTCATGGTTCATGGGTTCAAACCCCGTGTTGGGCTACGTGCTGTTGATGGGGAGCCTGCTTGGGATTCTCGCTCTCTCTCTCTATCTCTCTCTCTCTTTCTCTGCCCCTCCCCTGCTTGCTCTTTGTCTCTTTCTAAAATAAATAAATAAACTTAAAAAAAAAAAAGAAATATAACTCAAACTACAGTCACCAAAAGAAGAATCTTGATGACTCATGTGACCAAATGGTCTACGCATGGACCCGTTTCAGGCATAGTTAGATCCAGGTACTGAAACAACATTGTCAGAAGTCTATCTCCTTCTCTTAGTTGTGCCTTTCCCTTTCCCTGGGGGATCTGTTTCAGGGATGCTTTTCCCACAGGACAATGAGATGGCCATTAACCATGCTGAGTCTGTAACCTACTAGGTGAGCAGGTCCAACAGAAAGAAGTCACCCATTTTTAGTGGTTCCAGAACAAATCCCAGGGAAATCTGGGCTAGCTTGGAGAATGTTCTCATTCCTGAGTGGATCCCTGTGGTCACAGGAGGCTGAGGTCAGCCCCACCTGAGCCACATAAAATGAGAGTGTGAGCGGGAATGGCCTCCAAAGAAATCCAGAGTGCTGTTCCCAGGAGAGGGAATGGACATCATCAGACCAAGACAGCAGCTATCCATTATTCTACTTCATATGAAGGAAGATTGAATACATCAGAGGAGGCTTGGTGGGGCATGACCTGCACATCTGGGATGTGGGCGAGTGGTCAGATATAATCTGTGAGAGTCGCCGTGGAACCTGGGTCGGCGGGGTAAGCCGGGTCAGCCCACTCCCAAAGCCTGCGTTGTCTCCTCCGCCTGCTCCCGAGCCATACCCCTGCCCGGCACAAACCAGAAAGGGGGTGCCGAACCTGCGAGACCCGGGGTTGAAGCCCTGCCCTGCAGTAACTCAGCCTAGTTATTTGACTTCCTTGGGTGTCAGTTTCCCCAGATTCAAAGGATCATTTCAGGGACTTAGATGAGCCACGTTTGGGTCCCATCCGGCTTGGTGCTCAGTGCTGGGAGTCCTCGCTCGGTCCGGGCCGGCCTCCCTCCTCACCGCCTCGCCTTCTTTCATTCGGGATTGCCTTCTGGGGTGGAAGAGTCTAATTTCCCAAAACTTGGAATTACAGAATTCCTAACGCTTCCTAAAGCTTGCTAATCACATATGTTAACAAGGGCTCAGTGTTGCCAATTCTGAACACCTGGTAGCTGCTTGGGGCGCCCTTGGCTGTGCCGCTGTGACAGCTGCGTGGCCTCTCTCTGGATTCCCGGCGTTCGCACCTCTGTGGTGTGCAAGCAGAGGACCCCGTGGCGAACAGGACGGTGGGCGCTGGGAGGCAAAGGGAACTCTATTAACCTGGGAAGAGGGAGCGCGTTTTCCTTTCTGTGGCTATTTTTACGCAGCAGGTACAAACTCAAGCTCATCTTACTGGTGGGTGGTGACTTCGCGCCGAGGGGACAGAGGCCACAGCCCCCTGTTCCTCCTGCAGACTTTCCTCATCTCAAAATTCCCAGAGTCGGCGGTGGCGGCTGACTCAGGGCCGCGAGGCTGTCCCCGTCCCTGCGGGCTGCAGCCGAGCCAGTGCCGTGGGGAAAGAGCCGTGTGACTGAGATGCAGCCGGGCTCCTCCGGGCGGGACCCCAGCCGCACCTGCTCATCCCCGGGGAGGCTCATGGCAGCGTCAGACGCAAGCTGAGGGTTGCCCACGTATTCCACTCGATGGCGGGGGGCAGTAAGACCGGTCCAGGACTGTCACTCGCAAAGCCGGACTTCTCTTTGGGAACCGTGTCTCTCTCTGCATTGCCGTGGAGTGCGTATGCCTGTGTGGCCATCGACTCTTTCAGAAGATCCCAGGCCACTGGAAAACAAACAAACAAACAAACAAGCTTCAATGTTGATGAATCGGGGGCTGATTGTACAGATCGTGGCACATACACACGGCGGAAGAGTGTATAACCGTTACAAGAGTGAGCACAACTCCCATGGGCTAATCTGGGAAGACTTCTAGGCTCTGTCGTGCTCTGAGCACTTCAACCTGCAGGACCTTGGAAGCAGTAGTACCTTGTAAGGCGTATGCAGGTCATAAATAAAGATGTACACGCCCACATTCTGTACGTTGATGTCTGTTCCCCGGGCATTATGTGGTCTGTGGCCTCCTAGAATAAAGTCTACACCTCCCAGACTGCCCTGTGGCTACGATCCGCCCAGTGGGGTGAGCATCCGGGACACGTGTGGCTTCTGGTATTGCCTTTAAGTGGAGCGGGAATGTTCCTGGGGCCCTTTTCTCCCCGCCGTGTGGTAGGGTGGTAGGCTCTCTCCCATCACGCAGACAAGGGAGACTGTGAGACACGGAACCAGAAGGGGCTTGGATCCCCAACCGAGAGGTAGTTACTACAGCCAGGATGGCCTGCTATGATGAGGGGGAGACATCAGCTCACGTCTTACCGACGTTCCTGTGTGTGCAGGGTCTCTTTGTTTTAGGGGTGATTTCTACCCACGTATGAGCGGAACGCCCCCCGCCCGCCACAGTTGACAGTGGTCGCCTCTGAGGCATTGCAAGTGGACAAGTGAGGGGAGAGGGATTCTTACTATCTCACTGTTTTACCTTACGTGATATTTTTTAAATGTTGCGGCCAATATGCTTTGCTTGTTAATTTTATTGAAACTCGGTGCCAGAACTGAGTGACTTACCAGCCGTGGCTCACGATGCAGTCTCATCATTGGTCCGCGCAGGGCCTGCTTTTATTCAGTTCATTAGTTACTTCTTTAAAAAAGCAACAAGCACCACCTGGTCACCCCACCCCCACCCCCAGCCAAGGGAGGACCTTAACCATCATCTTCACCTCACATATGCAACCCCCGGGGGTACCTGATCATTCTCCTGAATTCCTTCGGCCCTTTGCTTTTCTTCAGATATGTCTCCATTGCATCTATATGAACGCCTTAAAAGCCCACTTTCATTTTAGTTGGCTTGATCTTTGTAAAAAGGATGTCATGCCACATATAAAACTTTGAGACTATTTTCACTTAATATCGTCCACATCCACATTTTTGCAAGTTGCTGCTCTCGGTCAGAAGTCTGCAAATGTTTTCTGTAAAGGGCCACGTATGAAACATTTAGGCTCTTCAGGCCACATACGTCCTATCGTATGTTCTTCTTTGTTTATTTTATAACCCTTAAAAAAATGCAAAAGCCAGGGCGCCTGGGTGGCTCAGTCGGTTGAGCGTCCAACTTCGGCTCAGGTCATGATCTCGCGGTTCGTGGGTTCGAGCTCCGCACCGGGCTTTGTGCTGACAGCTCGGAGCCTGGAGCCTGTTTCAGATTCTATGTCTCCCTCTCTCTGCCCCTCCCCTGTTCATGCTCTGTCTCTCTCACTCTCAAAAAGGAATAAATTTAAAAAAAAAAATTTTTTTTTAAAGAAATTTGCTGCCTGGGAGACAATCTCCCCCCGCCGTCTGGCCTTATCCGTTACTCTCTGTGGTCTCCTAGCTGTTTGGTGTGGTGCTTTTCTTTTCTGTGCCTTCACAATCCCGCTCGGATGTAATTCCTTCCCAGGCATGTCATGCCTCGACCTGCCCCGCCCGTGGAGCAGTCAGTATGAATGTGGGCTTTGGCCATAGACTTGGCCTGAGTCCAGGCTGTGCTGCTCGACCAGGTCAAGTCACCTAACAGCTTCGAACCGCAGTGTCACCTCCGTAAAGCAGTGGAGAATTACCAGGTCCTCAGCTCGCTGTGCGGTGGCAAAGAGCAGGAAATCACTCCAAGCACCGAAAACGTGGAAGCGGCCAAGTCAGAGCTGGGGAAACGACGGCCTCTCTGGGCCTCGGTGCAAGGATCTCGTGGACACCTTTTGGGCCCTGCTGTCAGGAGGAACGGTGTCTACCTGGGCCACTCCACTCTTCATGGACTCATCAAACATCTCTTGAGCACCTGCTATCTGCCAGCTGGTCTGGGTGCTTGGAGAACAGCAGGGCGAGGGGGTGGCTAATCGTGTTATATAAGGCGGACGGGGTGGACCTCATCCTGGGGGGTGACCTGTAAGCCAAGACTTGAAACAGGTGCGAGAGGGAGAGTGTGGCTACCTGGGCGAGCGCTCCAGGCAAAGGAGAATGAATGGGAGGAGGGCCCTGAGCTGAGACTGTGAGACTGCGTCTGCCCCTGGAGGACAGTTAGCACAGAGCACCACAAACTGCTGAGGTTGGAAAAGCCAGATCCCACGGGGTGCTGCGGGCCATCGCGAGGACTTTGGCCATCACCCTGCAGGCAGTGGGGAGCCACCGCGGGGTCCTGAGCAGAGGAGTCATGCGAGGAGGCGGCCACCGGCTGAAGGTGGGGTTGGGGCGGGAGGATCTGTTCCCAAGTTCAGCCACACGACTGTCGGCAGGAGGCTTCGGCTCCTCATCACGTGGGCTTCTCGGGGGTTTGCTCGTGACCTGGCAGCTGGCTTCCCCCAGAGCAAGTGATCCAAGAGAGGTAGGTAGACAGAGACAGACAAACAGAGAGACTGTCACCTTTTCCTTACTCTGTTCCTTGAGAGCAAGTCACTGAGTCCAGCCCACACTCGATAGGAGGGGATTGATTACACAAGGGAACAAATACCAGGAGGCAGGGGCCATCGGGGACAACCGAGGACACAGAGAACAAGGGTAGGGACAGAGAGATTGGTTAGAAGGTCCCTGCAGTGATTCATGGGAGGGCTGCCGGGGCGTCCTTTACTAGGAAGGTCGCGGCAGAGAAGGGGGACATCGCTGGGCTCTGGGTATATTTTGGTTACGGCGTCAGCAAGATTCCCTGACTGATGAGACGTGAAGCGTGAGGCGGGAAATGAGGGAAGGGGTGGCTCCAAGGGTTCTGGCCTGAGCAGCTCATAGGATGCGGTTGCCATTAACTGAGATGCTGTCATGTAGGTAGAACAGCCTGATACAGGAGGAGATATTAGAAACACAGTTTGACACAGGGAGGCCATTTGGGAGGGAAGACTGGAACGCCAGGGGGAGCAGACTGGGGTGGCTTAGCTTGGATGCATGGATTTACTGTGGTCCGGGGAGGGTGGCTTTTGTTTTTTTTAATAAGATGATACCCACAGAACATTGAATTAACATTTTAAAGTATACAACTCAGTGGTATTTAGTAATTCTCTTTTTCTTTTTTAAAGTTTATTTTGGGAGAGAGAGAGAGAGAGAGAGAGAGAGAGAGAGAGTCAGGGGAGGGGCACAGAGAGAGAGAATCCCAAGCAGGCTCTGCACTGTCAGCGGAGAGCCCGACGCGGGGCTCGAGCTCATGACCTGAGCTGAAACCAAGAGTAGGACGCTTACCCAACCAAGCCACCCACGCGCCCCAGTGCATTTTCAGTGTTGACAACCGTAACCTGTATCCAGTTCCAAAACATTTTTCTCACCCCGGGGGGAACCCTGGACACACTGAACAATTACTTCAGTTCCCCCCGCACCCCCTGGGAACCACTAAACTACATTCTATCTTTATGGATTTACATATTCTGGATATTCCATATAAATGGAATCCTATGATATGTGTCAGGTGTCTCTCATTTGGCAGGGTGTTTTCACTGTTCATGCACGTGGTAGGACACATCCGTACTTCCTTCCATGGCTGGGCAATATCCTATCCCGTGGATGTGTCACGTATCGTTTCTCCAATCTTCAGTTCCTACACATTTGGGTTATTTCCACTCTGGGGCGATAACGAATAATGGCCGCTGTGAACATTGGTGTACAAAAGTTGGACTGCTTTCGCTTCTTTTGAGTATGCACACGGGCGTCGAATTGCTGTGTCACGTGGTATTTCTAGGGCTCACTTTTTGAAGGCTCCCCAAACTCCCAAATCACTGCCACTGCACCATTTTACATTCCCACCAACAGCATATGAGGTTCCCCTTTCTCTGCATCCGTGTCAACACGCTTTATGTCTTTTTCATTTTAGCCCTTCTGGTGAATGAAAGTCGTACCTCGCTGTGGTTTTGATCTGCATTTCCCTAATGACTAATGATGTTGAACATCTTCTGTATTTCCTGGCCGTGTGTAGATCTTTGGAGAAGATGTCTCCTCGACATCTCTTTCGAGGGGAAAGAGCAATGTCTTTGGAGACATGTCTCCTCGAATCCTCGCCCATTTCTTAATGTGCCCATTCGTCTTTTTGCTGAAAGTGTTTTTATGCCATCTGGGTACTCCTTACCAGATACATGATTTGCACATATTGTCTCTCACGCCATGGGTTCCCTTTTCACTCTCTTGATGCTGTCCTTGGATGCACAAAAGTGTTTTATTGCAATGAGGTCCGGTTTTTCTAGTTTTTCTTTTGTGGCTTGTCTGGACAGGGTGTGTATACTTACCCATGTTAAAAATGTGATGGCATTTTCAGAAGTAGGTACACAGAGATGCCAAGGGGGCACAAAACAAACCTTCGCTATAATTAGCAACGTCACAGGATGTTAGACAACTAGATGAGATGACTTAGCACAGAATGAGTACCTAATAAATGTTCACTTTTATGGAGTCTAGCACGTGTTCGATATGTAATTTGGGGAAGAATAGGTATGGTGGAGGCAGATGCCACAATTCTTCCTCTGTCCAGAGTAACTCCACATTGTCTCGGGGGGATGGGAAAGAG
Organism: Panthera pardus; assembly: GCF_024362965.1. NCBI lineage: Eukaryota > Metazoa > Chordata > Mammalia > Carnivora > Felidae > Panthera > Panthera pardus. The sequence goes on along the minus strand of NW_026526666.1, from coordinate 96,397,973 downwards.
AAAGTGGTTTTGGAAGCATCCATAATGAAAAGAAATTTTTAAATGGGCCTCCTTTCTGTGACATGGCAATAGTTTAAAAGTTCAGTCTTTAGGGAGGAAAATATTTTTAGGATCCTGTTTTAAAAATACCGTCGGCCCTTGATAAGATTTACACATCGTAAAGACTTAAAGCGGAGTTTATTTTAACGTTTATCTATTTTTGAGAGGGGAGAGGAGAGGGGCAGAGAGAGAGGGAGCCACAGAATCTGAAGCAGGCTCCAGGCTCTGAGCTGTCAGCACAAAGCCTGATGCAGGGCTCAAATGCACGAACTGTGAGATCACGACCCGAGCCGAAGTCGGACGTGCAAACAACTGAGCCACCCAGGCGCCCCCTTAAAGCGGAGTTTAGACACAGGCACATAGAATTCGAAATTCCTAAAATTCTCCTCCCTTATTCCTATTCTACCTCTCTGGTGAGTAGCTGTTTGTTCATTTGTAAGAGAAGAATGGCCCCTTATCTCTGAGAAGTTTGTTCTAAGGCTACTTGTGGATGTCACTCTTGGTTGTGTACCCAATGCTCATCTCCCTCTCTTCTTTGTCCATAGCAGGTAATTTGTCCCACATTTCCTAGAGGAATTCTATCACTCTGATGAGTTTAGACATTTTCCCACCCTTAGAGAGAGGATCTCAATCTTCCTAAGCCCATCAAGGAGGTTTCTCTCTCCTCCAGCCCAGTGATTATTTTAGGAATGACATTGACCCTGTTCCAGCTAATAACATAGAAAGACTGCTTCATGGCTTCTGGGGGACCTGTCCTCAGAAATAAAAAAAAAAACAAATGGGAGAAAATGTTCCTCTTCTTCACTGTATGTCATTGTGTGTATAGTCAAGGCCTGGAACCGTGTTAGGCGATGTGTGACCACAATAGGAATCCATTGTGTCCAATATGGTGGCATAGAGAATACCTGGGTCTTCGGCTGGTGTTAGTGAGCCGACTAGCCAACTTGGATTTGTCCCATCTTCAGACTTCTTCATAGATCAGTGATAGCAAGTGTCCTTTCTGTTTAGTATACTTTCAGTTAAGTGTTCTGTTGCTTATAGCTAAAAAGCGTCCTAAACGATGCATTGTTTCAGGAGAAAACCCACACAGGAGATCCATGGTGGAAGGGGGCACCCACATCATTGGGCCGGTGACTGAATCAGTCTGTAGGACCAATGTGGTGAAGAGGTCACCCTTCAACTGCCCAAAGACTGATGAAGAAAAAAGTCAGCAAAACTCTCATCTTTCTCTGGTAGGAGTTTGTAGATGGGCAAGATCGGGAGTAAAAAGGGGGAGATTCGATCCTTTCTGAAATAAGAAAGCGTGTGGAAAGGGTGAATAAAATACATAAAAGCAGACATTCAGAGCTCCCAGATGCTATGATGCGTCTGGACATGTTCCTCTTCTCATTCTGTGAATGAGGAGGGAGGAAGAAAAAGCAGTCAAACAAGAAGTGCTTGAACCACTTTAGATCCTGAGCAAATTAAGTGTTTATTTGGCACAGTGGGGGGTTGGGGGGGGGGGCGGGGAAGAAGAAGATTAGAGCCTGCGCAGAGCTCTGTACTAATCAGGGTTCTCCGGAGAAACAGAGCCAACGGGGTACAGATATGTGTAGAAAGCTGTTTGTTATAAAGAATTAGCTCACGTGATTATGGAGGCTGACAAGTCCCAAGATCTTCTGGGCCAGTCAACTAGCTGCAGACCCAGGAAAGCTGACGTTTTGGTTCATGTCTGAAGGCGGGAAAAAACAGGGCCACCCGGCTCCAAGGCAGTCCGGCAGAAGGAATTCACTCTTATTCAGGGAGAGTCTATGTTTTGTTCTTTCCAGGCTTTCAACCGATTGGATGAGGCCCCCCTGCATTCGGGAAGGCCGTCTGCTTTACTCACAGTCTATCAGTTTAAATGTTGAACTTACCCAGGGGCATCGGGTTGGCTTAGTCGCTAGGTAGAGCACGCGACTCCTAATCACGAAGGTCGGGAGCTGGAGCCCACGTTGGACATGGAGCCTACTCTGAAAAATTAAAAATAAGGGGCACCTGGGTGGCTCAGTTGGCCGAGCGTCCATCCAGCTTCCTTCGGCTCAGGCCATGATCTCACGGTTTGTGAGTTCGAGCCCCACATCGGGCTCACTGCTGTCAGCCTGTCAGCGTAGAGCCCGCTTCAGATCCTCTGTCCCCATCTCTCTGCCCCTCCCCCACTCACGCCCTCCCCCAAATAAATAAATATTCAAAAAAAGAAAAAATAAATAAATGTTAAACTTATCCGGGGGCGGGGGGGGGGGGAACCCTCATAGAAATATCCAGAATAATGATTGACCAGATATCTAGGCCATTTGTGGCCTAGTCAGGTTGACACATAAAATTAATCATAATACAGCAGCAACAGCTTTTCTCTAAAAATGCAGTCTCTGCTCCTTCCCATAAGCTATCCTTAGACCCCTCACTTTTTATGCTGGTCAACAAAGCACCTCTCGGTTTGGAACATTGATGCGAACATTAAGGGTGTCTACCTTCCTCATCCGGCCACTTGGAGCAGCCCTTTGACCACGCTTCGCTGTGAATTTCCCTAGTTTTCTGCGGAAGTTTTCTGCGGACGTTTGTGTGACACTGGACAGATTTCCATGGCCAGATGTTTCCCACCGCTTGTTACTGAATCTGTAGTCAGGAAAACACGGGCCAGGGGAGCGGGGCGACAGGTCTTCCTTCAGTGTGCTAAGATTAATGCTCTCCCTGCACTCTGAGCGCCCCCACTGTGCGGGGGTCACTTTCCGCATCATTAAATTACTGGCTCATTAGAAGCTATTTCTTATTTATCTTTGGGTCCCTCCTGGGTCCCCCAGAGATGCACTGCACAGGACGGACTTTTGGGAGATATTTGTTGACCTGGATATTAAAGTCTGCAGCTCTTTGCAGCTGAGCTCTGCATGACCAAGTTTCACCGCTCTCCAAATCTCTGAAAGCATTTTCGCCGGCCCCTGCTTTTCCTAAATCACTGGCAAATGCGAGGGGTTGAGGGGGGGCGCCGACTGTGGAATCAGAAAAACCTGGGTTGAGACTCCAGCTTTAGCAGTTACTGAGTGACCTCAAGCAGGTTTCTTAAGCCTCAGACTGTTTTTTCTTCTGTTAAAAAAAAAGGGGGGGGGGTGCATTTCAGTCCCAAGTGATGCCTTGTCCAAGTCATCTGATTCCGATTTCTTTCGTGTAAGTTGTGGACAACGGAGAGCATTGCAAATCACTTCTGTCTATAGACATGCAAATCACGTTCTGTCCTGTTGCGATCCCACCCACGCCTCTGGCCCCGTGGAAGAGTGAGTTAGCCCCCCGTTTGTCATTCATTCCGTCTTTCTGGAGCTACAACAGTGTCTTCCTTTGAATGAATTGTAACATTTGCTTGGTTCCCTCGTGAAGAGTAAAATTAGCATTTTTATCATATGTGCATTTTATATCTGCATGCCAGTCCTGGCTCTCCTTAAAGAAAAAGTCGCCTTTACGATACTCATCTATAAAATTGGGGGGCGGGGGTGGTGATGACAGTGATCTCACAGGGTCGTTTTAATGATCAAATTCAGTATCCCCCTGCACTCGACCCTCCTGGCTGTGTTCTTCAGGACGCGGTCCTTGGCTCTGTGGAATCGGAAGTCAGGTTGTGCTGCTTCCTGGCTCAGAGTACTGCTGTGGCTCTCGGTTCACAAGTCCGCGTCCCCGCGACCTCCCTATGTCCTCAGGTCCCCCGCACACTCCGTTCACGCCTTTCCAGCAGCATAGGCCTCTTCGCTGTTCTGCAAACACACGCGGGTGCTCCTGTCTCAGGACCTTGGTAAAGGCGGTTCCCTTTACCTGGATTACTTTGCCCTCAGTCATTGACATGGCTAATTGCTCACTTCAGGTCTTGACCCATCAGTCGCCTCCCCAGGAGGCCTCTCCTAGCTGCTGTCTAGACTTTCAACCCAGCCACCTCCCCCAGCTGACACTCTCTGTGCCTTCGTCCTGCCTTGTTCTCCTGGCACTGACCACTTCCCCCAACAGCCTGCGTGTTATACTCATTTACTCCGTGCGTTTACTGCCTTCCTCTCTAGCGTGTAAGCTCCATGAAGGCAGGGATTTTTGTCTGTTCCGCTCACTGCTGCGTCCTCGGTGCCTAGAGCAATACCTTGCACATGGTAGGCCCTCGATAAACGAATGCTGTAGGGTAATTCACATAAAGTCCTTCTCCCCATAGCACACAGGAAGGGCCCCCCCCCACCCTCCCCTCCCCCCCAGCACCTGCCGCAGGAACAATATAAAAGATGGTGAGGAGCACCAGGGTGGAGGGAGGTTGGCAGAGGAAGCGGATTCCTGAAGACATGAGAAAGAAGAAGGCACTTTCAGGAAACCTAAGGGAGGGGGGCAGACCGGGGAGAAATCTGGATTGCTGCAGTGGCCCTTGTCAGAGCGGTTTTTGATGAACTCGTGTCCGTTAGCCACCTTAGTCCCCGGCTGGCACCTGGCGTGTTCCCCCCAGTGGAAGTCAAACCCAGAAATTTGCAACAGCCTCGGTGGCGGGGGCTTGGGGGAGGAGAGAATGTCGAGGAAAAAGATCAGAAAGACTATTTGAGTCCACTCCATACATTTCTCTGCCACACTCGAGCAATTTAGGAAAATTGGCACAAATAAATGGAAATTGCTTTGCACTGAAGTGCTTGATTGCAGGAATGAAAGATAATTTTTCCTTGGTTAAGAGCTATTGATATGAAGGTCAGCCAATGCAGATGTGGGTGATGGATCTCTGTGACAATCCTCTGAGTCTCGCTGACTCCAGGGTTTCCTGGCTCTGTGTGGCACCATGCTGTTTGTGTAGATGCCATGCTTTTAAAACCTCGGAACCATTAACGAGCTGCCCTCAAAAAGGATCATCATTTCAATCCTAGCAACCCTACTTTTGAGAACCATGTTTGATTTTTGATTCACCTTGGAACCGCAAACTAGATGTTGTTCATAAAATAGTTGGGAAACCAATGGAAATTTTTTTTTTTTAATCTCCCTTTCAATTAATTCCTCTGCTAATTAGTTTTAACTTTAATTGATTTTGAGACCCATTTTGAGACACTTAACACTGGCAGGCAGCCACTTCCGTCTCATCTCCTTCAGAGAACTCATCCAATTAAAAATACATTACAACATTTTCATGCAAAGGAATTGGGGCGCCATTTTGTTTTTTAAAAGCTCCGTACCTTAACCACTATGGCTGTGTTACATCAGAACCAGTGTGTGAGTTTGCTCCAACTCAGAGATTCTCTCCCTTGCTAAATGATAGATCTACAACCAGAACCCGTCCTTCTGGGCCTGTCAGCCAGAACATTTGTCCTTCAACTGAAGCCAGTGGGGTCACATTCCTGATGTCACCCTGCATATTATGGGCATTCTAACCTCCAGAGAGGCAGTGTCCGTTCATTTCTTCACTCGTTACTTCCATCTTTCATCACTATTTACTGAAAGACACTATGACCTAGGTCCTACCCAGGTCTGTGCTAAGATAGCAGCCCTCAGCTACACATGGCTACCGAATACTTGCAACGTGACTAGTCCTCACTGAGTTGTGCTAGCATTAGAAAAAAACCATCAGACTCTGAAGTCACAGCATGGGGGAAAAAATGTAAAAATATCTCAGCGATGTTGCATGTCGGTTACAAGTTGAGATCATATTTTGAGTACGTTCTTACAAATTAAAAATGCTATTACAATTAACCCCACCTGTTTCTTTTTAGATTTCTCATGTGGCTACTAGAAAGTTTTAAATTGTGTATGTGGTTCACGTTACATTTCCAGGGAGTGGTGCTGGTAGGTATTGGGGATCCAGCAGAAAACAACACAAAAGAAAAATCCATACCTTCGAGCAACTTCCAATCCAATGGAGACAGTATAGAACTCAAAAAGAGGAAGAGAGAGAGAGAGAGAGAGAGAGAGGAAGGAAGAAGGAAGGAAGGAAGGAAGGAAGGAAGGAAGGAAGGAAGGAAGGAGAGAAGGAAGGAAGGAAGGAAGGAAGGAAGGAAGGAAGGATTAAAATGTATAGTATGTCAGATTGTGATGAGTGCTATGGGGGGGAAAATAAAACAGGAAAGGTGGCTGGAGAGTGGGAGGAGAAAGGCATGTTATTTAACTAGGGAGGTCATCTTACCAAAGATGAGACCCTTCTGGAAGGGAACAGCCAGTGAGTGCTAAGTGAGTCTACTTTGCAAGAGGCCAATGCAGGGAAGAAAAAGTTAATTAATAGCATCCCTGTTGGTCAGGACTCTTAAGCTGGCAAAAACTTGTACCAGGTTAAGGAAAAAAGGGACAGTTTGGCTTCTATCTGTAGCACGCAGACATAGACCAGGGGTGATCAAACTCTAGCTGCATGAGCATTACCTGGTGGGCTTCTTGGAACCCAGATGGATGGCCCCTGTCCCCCAAAGGTTCTGATTCAGCAGGTCTGGGCGGGACCCACGAATCTGCATTTCGGGGAAGTTCCCAGGTGCTGCCGCCTCTGCTGGTGGCCCAGGACCACCTTTTGAGCATCACTGTGTTAGGTAACACCTAACACCTTTGCCAAACCAACAACTGGAAGAATAAACATGCCATTCGTAACATGGCGATGGCAGCAGTGAACAGTGGTGCGGAGAGCAAGCAGGGGTCGTCTCAGGCAAAGAGGAATCGGGAATGAGGAATCTGTGGCAAGGTTATTCTCCTTGAGGGGAAGGCGGGATCTATCAGGCAGATACTTAAGCAGTGCTGTTTAGACCATTGCTGATGGATTGGTTTAAGATTCCATTTCTGGGAGAGCAGAAACTGTAATGAAGTTTAAGTCTCAGTTTGGTGATGAGGGGCTTAGCATAAGTGGCTCCATTTGGGACCTGCTGTCTGGTTTTCAACAGGGGAGAGGGGCGGGAGGCTGGGAGGCTGCTAATGTCCGTTATAAGCCTTGTGGCACCATTTGGCCCTTAAAAACTCCATGCAGGTGTTATTTTGATAAATAGAGAAGGTGGATTTTCAGAAGGAGCATGCATGAGCAAAGTGGTACTTGTCATTGGGCACTAGAAGGTTGCTACTGTGCATTCCTGAGAAGTGGCAATGCATCACAGGGCTATCCTCCACGTGGAGCCTGGCCCCAAGGTGAGCCTCCCCAGGGTGACTTCCTGGGCGCTTCCTGCCACGCGTGGCTTATCGCTGTCCGCAGAGGGGCACCGGGGGCATGCTGACCTTGGTCTATGCCCAAGGAGGAGGAAGAAATGCTTTGGCTCTAAAATGTTCTCCAGTGACACGTTGGGTCATTCAATTACAGAGGGGAACTTCCGGGGGGATCCACTAAAGGGTGACTCATAACCTCAGTCTGGAGCCAATACCTCCCCCCCGCCCCCCCACTGCCCCTGTCCTGCCTTTGCCTTGAGGTTCTTTCTCATCACTCCCGTGCAACTGCCCCCCTGGGAAGGCATGACAGAAGAAGAGTGGGGGGCACAGGGAAGGAGGCATGGAGGGGACGGTTTGGAGTAGATGCTCAGAGCTTCCGGCAGGCTGCTCTTCTCCCCGCAGGTGAATTTTCTGTACCTCCCCCAGCACCATCAGCCAGATGCTCTAGGGCTCAGATCAGAGAAGACTTACTTAGATTGTAGGGTATGATATTGTGATTTATAAATAAGAAATATACATTTGATCTTCCTCCCAGTTTCTGGTACTGAGCTCCTAAAACCCGTGGAATTTCCTGGAATGAAAGCAACAAGGATGTGTCTTATTATGTTAATGAGGTGACTTTTGGAATGCACCTTTTGGGGGGGGGGCTGGTTGCCAGGGAAACCACTCCCAGGATTGGAGGGTTAGGACTTCCAGTCCCATCCCCCCCGCCCCCCTGGAGGGAGAGGGTCTGGAGGTCAACTCAATAGTCACTGGGCAATGATTGAATCAATCCTGCCTGTGTAAAAAAGCCTCCATAAAAAACCCAAAAGGACAAGATTTGGAGAGCTTTGGGGTGAGTGAACATGGGGTTCCCAGCGAGTGACACACACCTGCACAGGGCGTGGAGGCCTCGTGGCCCAGGCCTCTCTTCCATCTGTTCCTGAGCTAGAACCTCTCCTAATAAACCGGCGATGTAGCAATTGAAGTGTTTCTCTGAGTTCTGTGAGCAGCTCTAGCAGATTCGTCAAACCCAGGGAGGGGGTGGTTAGAGCCTACAATCTATGGCCAGTCTGGTCAGAAGCACGGGGGACAGCCTGGACTCGTACCTGGCATCTGAAGGGTGGTGACAGACTGTCTTGTGGGACTGAGGCCTTCACCTGTGGGATCTGCTATCTCCAGGTAGATAACGTCAGAATAGAGTTGAATTCGAAGACACCCAGCTGGAGTTACAGAGTTGCTTAAGGGCGTGGGGGAAGGAACCCCACATGGGGACTGAGCGGCAGAATCCTTTATGGGATGACTCCCTTTGCCCGGGACTGAGGTGGTGCCGGGACACGGGATCTCCCAAAAGCAGGAGGCGAACCAAGGCAAGGTGGTCACCCCGTGAGACATCATTGTGGGTGTGTACTAAGATTTACCTGCGGGCTGTCCATTGTAGCACTGTATAATGGCGAACAATTTGAGCGCACAGTAATTCAACAAATATTTACTAGGCATCTAGTCTGTGCTAGGGACTATCCTAGGTGGCGGGAGTAAGCCATGATCAAAAGAGACACAAATGTCTAATCATACTAAATAAAGTATGGTATAGCCATATCACAGACCATTAAACGCCCCCCCCCCCAAAAAAAAAAAACTGCTAAGGGAGAATGTTAAATTACATCCAAGGTGCTTTTGATATAAGTTCAGGAAAACAGATGTAGTGGACCTCATTTGTTTTTGTCTGCCTTGCATTTCTTCTCCCTTTTATCGGTGACACCTTTGCTTTGGAGAACTTCCCTGCTCTCATCCCGGGGACTTGGGAAAGGAGCGGTCATTCAGGATGGGCATCTATGTGTAAAGCCATCCTGTAGGTTGTTGTGACTGGACGTTGCACAACCCTAGGCTACAATGTAAACACGCTCCCACGGGTTATGCAGTATACAACCTGAACAGCTATAGCAGCGGTCCAAACATGTGCTCCAGTTAGACCAGTTGGACTCCTCTCCCCAAAATTCAGATCTGGGGTGGAATGCTGTAATGCCAGGAAATGGTTACAACTGGGTCTTCCCAATGGAAACACTCTGAACCTAGGTTTCAAGATTCACCTGACTCCAGCCTCTCAAGGCCTGATGGTTCAAATCAGTATTTGAATCGTTGAGCCTTCTCGGTGTCTTTCCAATACGTTCCTTTTTGTTATATTAGCCAGAGTTGGTTTCTGTTACTTACAGCCACACAGTTCTGACTGTTCAGCAGTTGTTGAAAGCGTATGTATAAGATTATGCCATTTGTATAAAAAATTATGTGTCTGAATATATACCATGTATTATATAGAATACATTATGCCTATAGTACATACGTGTATACATGTGTGTGTGTCTAAAAAACCAGTTCTCCAGTAGTCAGATTATAGATGATTTTTATTTTCCCTTTGAATATCTATATCTTCTAAAGCTTCTACCGTGAGCACATACTACCTTTTTTTTTTAAAGTTTAAGAGAGAGAGAGAGAGAGAGATAGCAGGGAGGGGCAGAGAGAGAGAGAGGGAGAGAGAGAGAGAGTCCCGTGCAGGCTCCATGCTGTCAACCCAGAGCCCAACGCAAGGCTCTATCCCGCCAATTGTGAGATTATGACCAGAGGGAAATCAAGAGCCAGAGGCTCACCCGACTGAGCACCCCAGCACATATGACTTTTTAACAAGAAAAGTTAAAAATTAAACTGCTTGTAGCTCACACCTAGCAGAGACCATAGGGATTTTAAGCCAAAGCCCTATTTATAAATAAATTTGCATTTGCCTGGAATGTTCCCCAGTGACGATAATCTAAGTGGCTGTTGACAGTTGGTTGAAGATTTGGGTATTCGAATGTTGGCCATCTCTGCATCCAAGGATCTTAGTTTTATGCATCTCTGAAATCCATTGCTTTCGTTTGAAAAGGAGAAAAGTGGAACAATATGTATTTTCCCCTTTTCTAAGTCGGGGAATGCACAGGAAGCAATGAAATGACATGTGTGTGTAGGGATCCAGTTTTTGAACGACAAAAGCTGAGAAAATCAGGGTGCAGGGTCTCATACAATTTCCTCGAATATCTGGAGCTTTTGGGTGAGAGATAAGGAAAGCTAAGGAATGACTAGATTATGGATTTTTGGCTGAGAGATAAAGAAAGCTAAGGAACGACTGGATTATGGATTTTAAGTGCATCAAAAGTTCTGTATGCACATCTACTGTGTAGCCCGTGGAGGACTAAGGGGAGGAAACAGGCTTATGTCCCAACACAGCAGGGTTGACTCCGAGGAAGGATTTGGATTCCATTGGACATATATTTACCAATGCATTTTATGCAGTGAGCCTCACGCTGTGCTGCGAGGGATTCAAAAGAAAACGTAAGGCTCGGCCGTATCCCCCTGGCAACTTGCATTAGTCTGAGGGAGATGAGAGGAGGACAAATCCAACCACATAACAGGGCCAGGGGTCGGGGCGCGGGGTACCAGGGATGCTGGATGCCGGAGAGGGGTCCGGAGTGACCCAGGAGGGATGCATGCTTGTGAGCTCTGGGCTCAGCCTGGGAGGCTGGGAAGGACTCCGGTAAATGCAGAAAAGTCTCAGAAAAGAGATTAGGGCGGGAGTCTCAAAGTAGAAGCAGGGATTCAACCCACAAGTAGGCCACAGGTGTGTGTGTGTGTGTGTGTGTGTGTGTGTGTGTGTGTGTTTTAACTTGAATGACCTACCAAAAAAAATTTTTTTTAGTTGATTTATTTATTTTGAGAGAGACAGAGGCAGCATGAGTGGGGGAGGAACACGGAGAAGGAGAGAGAATCCCAAGCAGGCTTCTCACTGACAGCACAGAGCCCGATGTGGGGCCCGCGCCCACAAACCGTGAGATCATGACCTGAGCAGAAATCAAGAGTTGGATGCTTAACCGGGTGCCCCCACCTACCAAAATTTAAAAATTGATGTTGTGCGTATTATTACAGTGTCCGATTTTCTTGACAATGCAGAACTCCAGAGAATCTCAGCTCACGAACATTCCTGCGGGGCGAGGTGGAGAGGCAGGGACCCTCTGAGTTGCCACAGTCCCCGCCCTTCTCCCCAGATGAGGCTGCGAGGTTGGTTGCCCTTTACCATCTTGCACGAAGCCCACTTGGTTTTTTTGATTTTTGCCTTCGAGACCCCTGCAGACATTTGAGTTTGAGAAGGAAGCAGCCCCAGAGTGGGAGTGAGCGGGGCGCACTTAGGGTCGGAGAGGAGACTCGTCTAAGGTCAGAACATGACAGGAGATCAGGGGTGCAGGAGGAAGGCCAGCCTGCCAGCCTAAAGCATATAGACCTGGTGGAGGAGACACGTAAGAGCCGTCAGGAGTTGTCAAATCGTGAACACGCACGGGCGCTGGCAGAACCTGCAGTCAAGGATAAGGCACGTTGCACCTCTGGGTCAAGGTGACCCCAGTATTCACTTTGGAGCCCAACAGCTGTGGATTCATGCTGTGACCACGGATTGCCCGTGACCCTGAGAAGAGCATTTTAAATTCTCTGAGTCTGCTCCAAACCTTCTAAAGCAGTGACGGAAATAATGTCTACTGGTAGTACCGTGGGGATTAAACAAGACAGGCGAAGGGCTTGGCACAGAGCCTGGTTCCTTCGTTATTGTCATCATCTTTAGTGACATAGAATGGTCTAGAACAGTGGTTGCCGGGGGGGGGGGGGGGTGGGGAGGGGATGTTCCCCTGGGTACCTGTGGCAATATCTGTAGATATTTTTGTTGTCATACTGTGGGGTTGGAGGGGGCACAGGATGCTATTGGCAGCACGTGGGTAGGATCCTGGGGAGCCACTAATCATCCTACAACGCCCAGAAGAGCTCCCACATCAAAGAATCATCCAGCCCGAGTGTCCACGGGGTGGAAATGGAGCAGGCTGGGTCTAGAACGGGGCTTCACCAGGACCAGCTACACAGAGCCACCCAGCAAAGGTGCTAAGAACACAGATTTTTCTGTCCCTCCTCCCAGATTCTGTGCCAGCCTGTCCGGAAGCTGGCCCCGCAATTCACCTCCTGGTCAAGTTGCTGGAAGTCCTGACCCTCTGCCAGGTTCGGCAGCCACCTGCCTAAAGGTAGCAGCTTCTCATGCCCTTCTGATGCCCTCCAGCACCAGGTGTCTTTTGCATATGTAAATATGTCTCTCAGGCCAGGGTGTCTGTGGTCCACTGCAAGGGACAGGTTTGGGCAGTCTGGTTTGGATTAGCAGATGTGTAAATCTGTTTGTAAAAGAGGAATATAGAAGAGGACCCGAACCTGGCCCGGTCCCTCATCCAGGCAGCGGCTTGGTGTGACGAACCCTAAAGTTGCGTGCGAGAAAGCCCCACACCATCCCTACACATCAGCGTCCGGGCTCTCTGGCAGGTAAATTACCATGTTCTTAACATCTCACCAGTACCCAGAAGGGACCTGAAGAATGGAAAAACTCCTGCCTCTCTTTGGAAATTTTTGATCTTCTTCTTCTTCTTTTTAATTTACTTTGAGAGGAATGGGAAAGGGACAGAGAGAGAGAGAGGGAGAGAGAAAGAGAATCCCAAGCAGGCTCCATGATGTCAGCACAGACCCCAACACGGGGCTTGAACTCACAAACCATGAGATCATGACCTCAGCTGAAATCCAGAGTTGGATGCTTAACCAACTGAGCCACTCAGGTGCCCCTATGATATTTTACTTCCAAAAAATTTTTTAAAATGTTTATGTTTGAGAGAGAGAAAGGTCAGGGTGGAGGAACAGGCAGAGAGAGAAGGAGACACAGAATCCGAAGCAGGCTCCAGGCTCTGAGCTGTCAACACAGAACCCAATGTAGGGCTTGAACTCACGGACTGCGAGATCATGACCTGAGCCGAAGTCAGATGCTTAACCGACTGAGCCACCGAGGCGCCCTACTACTAAAATAATAGTACCAAATACCCGATCACTGTAAGCAAAGGGAAATCCCATCATTTCTGAAAGAAAATAGACCCAAGGAAGCTGTCTACCATTTCCCCCCGTCGAAGAACATGTTGACAGGAAGGAAGCACTCTTACTTCCGAAGCCCACACCACACCACACTAAACATTCTGACCAGTGACTAGATCGTATATTAAATGTCATAATATTAATGTATATTAAATGTATAAATCTTGTAAGAGTTTTTACTTTTGAAGCTCTTGAAATCAGTCGATTACTAGAATTCATCTGATTTAAGATGAGCAGTGTTCTCTTAGGGGATCATATACACACAGGAAGTCCTCTAACGTGGAAAAAAAAAAAACCCTAAACATAAATTACTTCCAAATGTAATGAAAATTTTGAAGGCAGAATTAAACATTGAGTGAAAATGGGTAGTGTGGCATTCCATAGATGCTTAAGCGTTTGTTTATTTCTCTTTGGCAGTTACCTCTATATGCTGAAGCCACAACGTATTTTCGTATCTTAGACATTTTTATACATCCCTGAAAATCTTGTTGGTCTTCAGTGTTGCATCTGTAACATCCCTGGCTGTGAAAGGGATTTTTATATGTCTGTAGAGGTACATGGTTATGTGCAATTAGGCACAGAATCGGATCACTAGCATTTTTTCCGCAGCAGGAAAGAGAGAGTCTTGAACATCTGTAAGAGTAAATAGTAAGGCCCTGAGTTTTTATTGGCTTCAGAGAAGTGACAGAACATTAAAAGGGCCTTTAGGTAGAAGAAAGAATATAACTCTTCCCAGAGTCCACCTGGAAAGGCCTCCTAATTCTGAATTCATTTACGATGTCGTAGGCGTCGATTACTCATACCCTGAGCCCTATAAAAAGACCAATATAGTCCTAATTCTACTATTACTACTAAACCCATATTTGTGTATGCCTTACGCTTTAATACTTATAAAGCACTTTTCACATATTATGACCAGAAATAATTTCTGTATTCACTCATCAATCCATTCGTTCATTCAACAGCCTATTACTACATTCTTAGCATGTAAGATAAAAAGATGATCCAAAGAGACATGAGTCTAGGCTTCAGGAAACTTGCAAAACACATTTTAAGCACACAGACAAATAAGAGAAAAATCACAATTGGACAAAAACATTACAAAAGAAGAACATTTTAGATCAATATATGAAAAAAGGATAAGGTATTACGACTGGCCGGGTTTTTTTCCAGGAATGCAAAATTTACCTAACAAACAGAAATCAGGGGTGCCTGGGTGGCTCAGTTGGTTAAGCGTAGGACTCTTGATTTCAGCTCAGGTCATGATCTCAAGGTTCATGGGTTTGAGCCCAGAGTCAGGCTCTGTGCTGACAGTGCAGAGCCTGCTTGGGATTCTCTCTCTCTCTGCCCTCCCCTGCTTGTGCTCTCTCTCTCTTTCTCTCTCCCTTAAAATAAATAAACATGAAAAAAATGAAAATCAATTAATGAAATTCATGATATTAACACATTTATGCAGCATATATAACGTCATTATATACATATTATATATAATATTACTTTTACTAGCTGGAGAAAAAACATTTGACAAAATTTAACACCCATTCGTGCTAAAAAAAATTTTATAAAACTAGGAATAGAGGAAATTTTATCAATCTGTTATAGAGCATCTGCGAAAATTTAGTACTTGAGAGCATATTTATTATTGAAACATTGAGCACTCTCCCCCTAAAAATGGAAACAAGTCTAGAAATGTCTGCTTATGTCACCACTTGAAGTCCTAGCCAGTACAAGAACACAGGAAAACAAAAGCATAATGATTGGGAAGGCGGGAGCCAAGCTGTCCCCACAGACGACCTAATTGTATATGCAGAGAATTCTAAGAAATCTAACCAAAAACTCTACCAGATCTAATACGTGAATTTATCAGCATCTACAGGCTACAAGCCTGTATCCAGCAATTAATTAATTAAAATAGCATCCCAAGCCACAGAGCGCTTAGGGCTAAATTTTTAAAAGATGTCAAAATCCTTACATTAACAGCTAGAAAACACCAATGACAGAAACTAAAGAACAAAATAAGTGTAGAGATACGCTATGTTCTGGACCGGAAAACTCAGTATTGTAAAGGTATTGTTTTATTTTATTTTTTTCCCTAAATTAATCTGTAAATAATACCCATCCTAATCAATATCTTAGCTGGCTTTTTTTTTTTTTTTCAGGGAATAAGTAAACTGATTATAAAATGTACTTGGAAATGCAAGTGACATAGAATTGCTAGAACAATATTTAACAAAACAAGGTTAGAGAACGTACGCCCTAGGCCTTTAAAACTTGCTATAAAATTATAGTCATCAAGACAGCGTGACGTTGTTGGAAGACCAGAGTCCAGAGATGGAAACAGATACACAGATGTGTGGTTGACAAGACTGTCAAAGTATTTTAAGGGGAAAGGGGGAGCCTTTTCAACAGCTAATGCCAGAGCAACTGGATATTATGGGGGCGAGGGCCTTAATCCCTACCTTCCACCATCACAAGAATTAATTTGATATAGATTACAGGCCAAATATAAAGCTACAAACCACAAAGCTTTTAGAAGAAAATATAGGGATGGGGGTGCCCGGGTGGCTCAGTTAGTTAAGCATCCAACTCTTGACCGCTGCTCAGGTCATGATTTCGTGGTTCATGAGTTCGAGCTCTGCATTGGGTTCTGAGCTGACAGTTTGGGGCCTGCTTGCTTAGGATTCTCTCTCTCTCTCTCTCTCTCTCTCTCTCTCTCTGCCCTCTCCTGCTTGTGCACTTTTTCTCTCTCTCCCTCTCTCTCTCAAAATAAATAAACTTAATTTTTTTTTTTAATTTGAAAAAGAAGAAAACATAGGGAAATATCTTCGCAGCCTCACATTAGGCAAAGATCTCTTGGATAGGGCACAGAAAGCAGAAAACATAAAAGAAAAGGGTTGATGAATTAGACTAAAAGTTAAAATCTTTTTCTTATCAAAAGACATCGTTAATAAATGAAAAGGCAGTCTGTGAGTTGAGAGGAAATTTTCACAATATCTGTATCTGACAAAGGACTTGATCCAGAATATGTAGGGCACTTCTACAATTCATTAATAAAAAGACAAACAACTCAATTCTGGAAAAAAAAATGAGGAAAACACTTGAATAGAGAGCTAATAGTTCACCAAAGACGGTGTTATAAATGACCGATAAGGACATCATAACGTGTTCAATGTCAGTAGTCATCAAGAAAGTTGTAAATTTAAACCAAGATTAGATGCCACTATATACCTATGAGAATAGCTAATGTTAAAAAGACTGATCAGGGTGCCCGGTGGCTCAGTCAGTTGGGTGTCCAACTCTTGGTTTCGGCTTAGGTCATGATCTCGCAGTTAGGGAGTTTGAGCCCCACATCAGGCCCTGTGCTGACAGCGTGGGTTTTACTGGGGATTCTCTATCCCTCTCTCTCTCTTCCCTTCCCCACCTCAAAATAAAGAAACTTAAAAAAAAAGAGAGAAAGAGACTGATAATGCCCAGTGCTGGCAAAGAATCAGCTGGAACACCCATACACGGCTGGTGAAAGTAAAAAATTACGGCATCCATTTTGAATATGGGCATTTTCTTAAAATGTCAAATATACATCTACCTTATAATCCAGCAATTCCTAGGTATTTACCAGAAAAGAAATGCAAATGTGTGTCTGTAAAATTATTGTACGGAGAAGCTTTATTCATAGTAACCCAAAACAGTTAACTCCGATGTTCCACGACTGGAGGACAGATAAGTAAACTCTGGTGTATTCACACAATGGAATACCACTGAGCAACCACAAGAAAAACCAAAACCAGAAACAAACCAACCAACCACCGAGATGCACAATGGATAAATCCCGAAAGTATTACGCAGAGAGTGGAAGAAGCCAGATGCAAAAGAGCCATCAACTGTGTGGTTGCATTTATATGATGTCTCAGAAACAAACAAACAAAAAATTAATTTGTAGCACTGAAAATCAAATCAGCAATTTCTTTGGTTCAGGGAGGTAGTGACTGAGTGGGAGTAAGAAGGGGCTTTCTGGGGCGATATGTGTATGCATTTGCCAAAGTGGGTAGAATCGTACTTAAGATCTATGCATTTCACTGTGTGCAACTTACACCCGAAACTTGGCAGTCGCACAAATAAATGGAAATTTACAGCAGTGATGACTGCTGTGAGTGAGAAAGCACCTGATAGGGTGAAGAAAGGCTTCTTCTTGATTACTGGGCTGAGACCCTCGGGATGAGGGGAAGGAGAAGTTAAGGCAAAGAACAGCAGTGAGAGAAGTCTGTCTGGGCAGAGTCAATGGTACATTTCAGAAACTGACTGAAAGCCACTGTATTAGTCACCACTGCATAACAATATCATCACAAACTTGGTGGCTTCAAACAACTCACATTTATTATCTGACATTTCTGTAGCCCACATGTCCAGACATATCGGAGCTGGGAGCTCAGTGTCAGAGTCTCTTGCAGGCTGCAGTCAGGTATTGGCGAGGCTGTGGTCTCATCTGAAGACTGGATCGGACAGGGATCTTTACGTGGCTATGGGCAACATTCAGTTTTTCAGTTTCTTGCACGTTCCTGGACCCATGGCCTCCCATTTCTTATGGCTGCTGGTGGGAGGCTGCTCTCAGTCCTTGTCACGTGGCCTTTTTATATATTAAAAAAAGTGTATTCATTCATTGTGGGGGGGGGTGGTGCAGAGAGAATGGGAGAAAGAGAATTCTAAGCAGCCTCCATGCTGAGAGCGTAGAATCCAACATGGGGCTCAGACCCACGAACCGCGAGATCACGATCTGAGCCGAAACCAAGAGTTGGATGCTTAACCCACGGAGCCACCCAGGTGCCCCAACCACATGGCCTTCTTCATAGGCAGTGCTCACAACATGGTACCTTACTTCTGCAAAGCCAGCAAGACAGAGACTCCCAGCAAGGCAGGTGTCGTGATCTCATGCAACATAGTCATGCAATTGGCATTTCATCACCTTTGTCACATTTTGTTAGGAAGAAGCAAGTCACGCGTGCCACCCGCACTCAAGGGGAAGGGATCACACATGAGGGTGAACGTAGCAGCAGAACTGAGACTCTGTCTGTCACGGCCAGTGTGGCTATTAGGCTAAGATACGGTGTCCCCGCTAGATGCAAGGCATTCTTTGCGTGGCTTAGTTCTTCCATAGCAAATCCAGCATTCAAACCCAGACCTGTGTGGCTGCACAGTACGTGTTCTTTGTCTTCCTGACATGCATTCCTGCCTCACATTTGCTAAAACATGTATCTCATTTGTCTCTATTTCATGCTTTGGAGAGACTTCACTGATCGAGAAACTAACATAGGAAGGGGGGGCTCAGCCTCCACGAGGTGGAGCGATGGCAAAGCCCTCAGCAGAGTAACAGGTCTTGCCTCCGGGCCCATGCTGCATCGTACATTATTTCTCCTCCTACAAAGAAGCAACTACCTCTAAATATAGACCTCCAAGAACTGGCACCCTGGCTGCAGAAGCCCCCCAGCATTTCACTCCAGGGAGCCCTGGTTGCATTTTTAAAGGAAATCCAATCCGGCGCCCATAAAAGTCCTCATTATCTCGCTAAGGTTGGCAGTTGGGGACTCTGAAATCTCTATAAACTACCCTGGCAAGCAGCCACCTGCGCCTGGTAGACAGGGAGAAAATCATCTGCATAATGTTGAGATGATGCTTAAACATCTAAGTCTCCCACCCGTGGGCAGAAGGACATTCTAAGGGCCTGAGCAGGTGTGGCAGCCCAGACGGAGCTCCACGTAGGCTCCCGTCCACCCACCTTCTGGCTCTGAGTCATTTTCCCTCCAACCAGGGAAGCACAACTCAAAACAATTCACTGCTCAGACTTTTATATTTTCTCATTTGTTACATGGAAAGAACACTGGGGTGATGTCCAGAATTTCAAGTTTCTGATCCTGGATTTCCCACGTGGATTTCTCAGTACTGTCCTAGTGAAAAATAATAATCCAGGTGAAATCTTAGTGACAAAATAATCCACAAGTTGTCCTCTGCTCACATTTCTCAACTCCGTCCCTTTCAACAAACTTCTCGGCACTGGATATCAACAGCGTCCTGAAGGTTTCTATGATCTAATAATCTGGGAAACCATTGGATTAAACACAACAAATAGGTTTTCAGGGGTTTTTGGGGGGGAAGGGGGAAGCGCACACCTTATCAGAGCCTTTACTAATGACATTTTAGAGGGCTATCGTATGCAATGATCCTACTCTTAATTTGCCTCAGAACCCTTTTCCAATGGGATGTGGTTCAGGAACTGCTTTGTATGAAAAGTGTCTTTGTTAGGAATATGTTGTTGGTAGCACCTTGGAGTCTGAGTAGACAGGGTCCCGTCATTGGCACTGACTGGCTGCGTGAGCTTTGTGGGTCCTTCAGTCTCTGGCACTACAAAGTTAAGAGGGAGGGCCCTAGAGGCTCACTGGGTTTGAACTTCTTCCACTTACCACCTATGGGACCTGGGGAATGCACTTCACCTCTCTGTGCCTCAGTTTCCTCCACTGCAAAATGGAAGTGATCCATTCCATTCCGAAACGGAAGCTGTGTCCTCGGGTCCCTGAATAATCACACGAGATAATGTTTGCGAAGCACACAGCGCGAGTGCTGGCACAAGAAAGTTCTGGACAAACGCCATTGTGTTTTGTTCATCCCCAGAACGGGGGTAGTGATGGCTGCGTAGCAGAGTTATTCAGTATAATAACGTCTGGGGAAGTGATTCAGAATGAGGAAACCATATACGTTCCTAATAAACTGTCACTCTCGCGACGCCTGGATGGCTCAGTTGGTTGAGCATCTAACTCTTGACTTCAGCTCAGGTCATGATCTCACGATTTGTGAGACTGAACCCCACGTTGGGCTCTGAGCCGACAGCGCGGAGCCCGATTGAGATTCTCCCTCTCTCTCTGCCCCTCCCCTGCATGCTCGCTCTCTCTCTCTCTCTATCTCAAAATAAATAAATAAACGTTAAAAAAAAAAGGGGGAGAGTTTCCTAGAGTTGCTGTAAGGAACACAGCAAACTAGGTGGTTTGAAACAAAGCTAATTCTCTCAGGGTTCTGGAGGCCACAAGTCTGTAATCAGAGAGTCAGCAGGGCTGTGCTCCTGCTGAAACCTCTAGGAAACGAGTCTTGTGCTTGACAAGGTCACATGTCTGAGGTTCGGGGGGGGGGTAGGTCTTTGACATATATTTTTGGGACACAATTCAACTCATCGACAGCTGGGGTTTGCAACCTTCATGCTACTGACACGTGGGGCAAGATGGTACCTTGTCAGGGTTGAGGGGGGGCCTGTCTCGTACATCGTAGGATGTTTTCGTTTTATTTTAAATGTTTTATTTATTTTTGAGAGAGAGAGTGTGAGTGGGGGAGGGGCAGAGAGAAAGAAAGAGACAGAGAATCCGAAGCAGGCTCCAGGCTCTGAGCGGGCAGCCCAGAGCCCGACGTGGGGCTCGAACCCACAAACCGCGAGATCGTGACCCGAGCTGAAGTCGGACGCTTAACCGACTGAGCCGCCCAGGCTCCCCCCACCCCCCACCCCAGTCATAACAAACCAAAACGGTCTTCAGACATTGCTGAACATCCCTGGAGGAACAAAATTGCCCCAGTCAGGTTAAAAATATAAAACTTTATGGACCAACTCAACATAAAAAGCCGTCCTGCAAATGAGACTGCAGAAGTGACTGTAGAAGTGGTTAGTACAGCAGATAGGTTGTAAAGTGTAGATTTTCCTCTTCTGGCATGTTGCTAATAATCATAACTAAAAATTTTGCGTTGCTTAGCAGATCTGGTTGCTGAGATAAATTTCTCTACCTGGAGGCCACAGTTAATATTGTTAGTTCATAAGCGAGTCATAGCTTCCCATGCAAATTGCTTGGAAATGAACCACATTTGGTGACATGATAATAAAAAGGAAAATCGATTTCTCTAGAAATACACATCTGTTCATTAAAGCTGTCTGCTGGCCCATTGCAGCTGTTCCCATTTAAAAACGAAATATCCAAACATCATCCTTTACAGTGGAAAGTTTGTGGAGAACATATTCATGAGAGGCTGTGGTGATGGCTTGGCAGTGAAGTGTGTGCAACTCTCAGGGAGCCCTCTGGACACACACGCGGAAAGAGCATGTTGTGACTACATCTCCACTGAGGCTGTTGGCCACCCAGGATCCCAGGTTCCAGTCTTGTTGGGACGGCGAGGGGATGGCGAGTTTCTGAACAATTGAATGGTCAGTTCTTCAACCAGATGTAGGAAACTTGGGAGATTTTCTCAAAAATGTGTTGTAGCTATATGGACAGTGATCCAGCCTGCCGGTTACCTGTGTCACCCGTCTCTGGGCAACAGGGCTGGGGAATCCGGGCTGAGTCAGTAACAACGTCAACACCACCCCCAGCTGATGATCTCGGCTTCCACGCAGACCAGTCAGAAGCTGAGTCTCGTGCTGGCTTAGTGCGAAGACAGTGTGTGTCCAGCTGTGTTGTGTGATCTGGGGGTGGGGGTGGGTCTTAGGAGGACTCCTGCCCCTACGTGTGCACACCCACCTATGCCTGCCTTCCCTCGCTGCCGATGTATTCCCTAAGTG
This sequence comes from Panthera pardus, assembly GCF_024362965.1. NCBI lineage: Eukaryota > Metazoa > Chordata > Mammalia > Carnivora > Felidae > Panthera > Panthera pardus. The sequence continues at coordinate 96,376,285 of NW_026526666.1, read as the reverse complement.
CCGCGTTTTCTCCTGGTGCCGTGGACACTGGTTGGTCTGACTGTACCTGAACCTGGGGCCTGTTAGAACGTTCAGAATGACATAGACTGCGTGCAAGTGTGAGGGTCCTGAAACAAGAAAGGTAGGGTAGCAAGAGCCCAGAGTCTGATCTGAGCGCAGGTCTCGGATCCACTTGTGGGCTTACCAAAGTGGGGTTCCCCATCCAGGTCTCCTGTGCAGACCCGAGGGACTGACTCTGCATCTGCACAGGTAGATACGACATACAGCAACGTCTAGCACGAAACCCTAGTGTGATAGGGGCGTGCAGTCCGTGGTTGTGTATTGCTGTGAAGGCATAGTGCCAGGAAGGAAAACAGAGCAGAGACAAACCGGCTTCTTCTCACCTACCACAGTGCACCCTGGTCTGGCTCTGGAAGAAATACTGTTTTGGGAAAGCCAGTTGACCCCCGTATAAGTCTGTTTACTGACAGGATAAAGGCTGTCAAGGGCTGAAGTTTATCTTCTTAGCATCAAGAGGCTGTTTACCAAGAAGCACATGCTCTTATTTTGTTATCAGAGTGTTTGTGAATGATCCACCCTCTAGGGCCTCCCAGGATGCGGTCGTGGATCTCTGTTTTCTCAACCACAGAATCGACTCTCACAATTTATAACATAGCTGGACCCTTACAGCCACCTTTGGGACCTGGAAAAACGGCTTTGTCAATAGCTCAGAAATAGACGTGGTGATCCGGGTACTTTGTGCAGGCGGATGTTACCTGCGACGCGTCCTGCCCGCCAGGCCTCCCGTGCAATCCTGCCTCCGGCCGCTCAGTGCCTAGAGCCCTCAGCCTGGACGATGTAACCAAGCGAAGAAAGAGAAGGCAGTGCTTTAATTTTGAGCAGCTGGGTTTTCATGGTGTCAAAACAACTCATCAAATTCACAACTACTTTATCCGCTAGAGAATTCATTGTAAAAAAAACAAAACAAAACAAAAACAACAACAAATATTGAGAGATCATCACCAAGTAGAGAAATACCGATTTGCCTTTTCCTTCTGTCTCTCCGTGGCACATCCATTCACTCAGGCACATTCTCCAGGCACATCCAGGTCCATTTCTGGCCCTGCTTCATCGTAGCTCGCCTTCCTTTGGCCCACATTTCAAACAGTGGCTAATGTGGGGCTCCAGCCTTCCAGGGAGTTGAGTAAACAGTATTGACTGTCGTCGGCTCAAGGCACAACGGCCAGAGACGGAAGGCGTCTTCTGCCCAAGACGTGTTTCGGCAGCATCGCCCCGGGAGACAGTCAGCCTGGAGACACGTGTCTACATGCAAGAGGCCCTCCATGTGAACGTTCCCTCTGAGCCACGGCAAAACTGCTACCACTGCTGTGGGGACAACAGAGACGTCAGAAACGTTTGTTCCTTCTTTAATTTCCTCACTCCGCACCGGGTCATCAGCCGCAACCCTCTGCAGGTGCTTTCGTGGCCGTATTCACCTCAAAGGGTGTGCGTGACCTGGTGTGTAAGATGTAGGCATGGCCACGGGAGACACCCGTGTGGCCGGATCTATTCAGCTTCCAAGAAGGAACCTTGAAATATACCAGCCAAGACCCGCGGAGGGAAACCGAGCCTCTCTGCTCCGAGATACTGATTCAACCAAACGCATGTAAGTCAGAAACAAGCCCTTGTCCTGGTAATTCATGTTCTCATGATGATGTGTGGTCAAGGTCAAGGTCACTATCAGTGTTCAATAAGGGAGTCACCACACGGTGGGATTATAGCCAGAGCGCTAATCTTTGTGTTTTGGGTGCATTCCCAACCTCCCGACTGCCCACACGTGCCTGAAAGTCCTTTTTACCCCTCCGTAGCCCACGCCAGCAGGCGTGAGAATTTGCATTAGCCCCAAAGGCAGACATTGTGTTTCTAAAAGACAGAAACACCAACCAAAATGCTAGATGCAGTGGTTCTGCAGAGTACATTTTTCCTCTCCCAGAAATGAGAGAAGATCAGGGCTTGAGAGAGAGTAGGGTTAGGGGCTGGGGTAAGTGGAAAGAGGCGGAAGGAGATGGGGCCCACCTGGTGATGAAGGAGAGAACATTGGTACTGGGCAGAACTGAGGGGTGGAGCAGGGACCTTCCTTCCTCCAGGACTCCTGGACCCTGCCTGGAAGCAGATGGGGGCCGCTAAGCTGTTGTGCAGCAAGTCTGGCCAACCCCAGAAGCCAGCTGCTCAGCTCCTGAACATTCAAGGCCCTTGCCCTGGGGTCAGTTCTCCTTTGCCCACTCCCACAGCCCCCACGCCTCGGAAGGCCAAGAGTATTACAGTCCAGGAGAGGGCGGACACTTATCCATCCTGTAGAGGGAGGTGGTATATTGGGAAAGCCAAGGCAGATATGGACAAGATTACTGTTCCCTTAAAGTGGTAGACTCATTGCCTCTTACATCATCCTCTTCTCTACCTCTCGGGCTCAAAAACCCCAGGCTTCCAGGGGACTTGGGTCCCTGAAGCTTCTTCTGGGAGCCATGAAGTGGACACATATGTTCCGTAGAACATTATGGACAGTTCTTGACCAAGATGTGGGCATAGACTCAGCACTCAAGGAAAAGCTTGAGCCTCTAGCTCAAATGGGACCTGTCAACGTTGAGCGTACTTCAGAGTCACCTGAAGGGCTTCTGAAAACACAGATGGCCGGGCTCCACCCTCAGAACTTCTGTCTCAGCAGGTGCATTTCTAACAAGCTCCCCTGTGATGCTGATGCTGCTGGTCCTGAGACCACACATTACAAGCTCTTGCTCAATCTTGCCTCCCTGATGGAAGGCGAATAAAAACTCTCCTAGTGTTCACTGTGATATGGGGACATCTGCAAAAGTATCTCATACAATAGATAGTAGCCTTTTAGGGGCCAGGGATAAGACCACCCTCTGCAGCTGAGACAGAATCCGAAAATGATTCACGGGTGAGAGACTATGCTTTGGGAATGTCTGGCGGGAGATTAACGAGGGCTGACTTGGAGAAGTGTGGTCTCAGGGCCTCCAAAGAGCTCCCGAGTCCCTTTGAGAGGCAGCGTGTTCGAAAGGAGTTTCTCGATGCACATTTTGCAGATGCTGATAAAAGTGCCCCTGAGGAACATGACAAGGATGTGAGAAAATGCCTCTCTGGTACCGTTGGCCTCATCAGAATCGATAAATATTTATTGGCCTCCCGAAATATTTGGGGTGCGAGAAGCAGAACCAAGCATCCGAGAGACACGGGCTTTGCCCTCCAAAGAGACCACATTCTGAAGAGAAAACCAAGAAATAGGGGAATTATCTTTGGGAAGCAAGGCAGATGTGCTTCCCGTGAAAGACGCGGTTAGCTTTACACAACGGACGCGGGCCTGAAATTGTGCACATAAATTAATGCTTTTGTGGAGCAGGTTAATTTTAAATGCACAAGGGGAGCCAACTGTTTAAAGGCACCTGGCAGAGAATCCGTCTGGAAAAAGAGGAATCGCTTACTAATGTGAATAATCGTCCCTCTCATTTATCGACCTCCTGAGCTTCGATCTTTCAATTTGGTAGTTCTGAACGGCCTGGAAACAAGTAAGAGGAACTTCTCTGCATTCTTCCTTTGGAAAACGCGAATGACAAGTTTGTATCAGAGATTCATTGTTAAACATCTACCGCGTGTTTTATTGGGCCAACTCAGGCTATCTCTTGTGATTCTTTGTGGCCGTAGTGTCATTGAGTCATGCTTGCTACACCATCAACCTGAGGTCCATCAAAGAATTAAAATGTATCCATAGTCAGCAAAGAACGATCACTTGTATTAAGTATATTTTCTTGGACGTTGAGTTGTCGGAGATTGGTCATCAGGGTGTGGCAAATATAACCACTCACAGACCGGCTTTCTCAAGCTTCGTGCTACTGACATTTTGGGACAGATAATTACTTGATGTGGGAGTCTGTCCCGTGAACTGTAAGGTGTTTAGAAGCATCTGTGGCTTCTCCCCACTGGATGCCAGTAGCACCTCGCCAGCTGTGACAATCAAACGTGTGTCTGCACCTTACCACGTGTCCCCTGGAAGGGGGAGCAAAATGGCCCCCAGTCACAGACCATCGCTCTAGGAGGACACGACTCTTCACCTAGTCAGCATGCCCTATTTGAGACAATTCTGTATCGAGTGTCCTCAAAGCAAGGCACACACATCTTCATGGGTCAAGCCCCACCTTGCAGCTCGTTGCCGATTCCATCAGGTAGCAGCAAACGTGTTCTGGGTCGTTCTATGTGGTCACAAAATATATTCTAAGCACCTGCTACGCACCAGACACTGGTGGTGAGCAAGATGAACAAGGTGCCTGCCCTTAAAAAGATTACAGTCCAGTGGGAGGCTCGGGTGGTCAATAAGGAAACAAACTAGTAATTGATTATAAAATGTAAAATCACGTGATGGAAACAGAGGGTGGAATCAGAGACTGACACGGAAACAGTGTCGGCAGGTAGAGTAATCTGGGAAGGCCTCCCTGAGGAGGTGTCGTGTAGGCTGAGGCCTGCAGGATGAGTGGGAAGCAGCCATGTGAGTAGCTCGATGAACCAGAGCTCCTGCGAAAGAAGGACTGAACCAAGGGAAGCGAGAACACTAGACAAGGACTATAGAGGCAGTTTGCTAGAAATCGCGTGTTGCCTCATAGGCCTAGGGAAAGGGGCACCCCCCGTCATGCACAGTCCTGAAGCCCTGGGAGGCAGGCCTGGGGTGATGTGTTCCCTCCGCAGTTTCAAGGGAGGATGTCAGGTGGAAAGATGGCTTCAGACCTCATGGGGAATTGAGGAGTATTTCAGAGATTACAAGTTAGGTGTCTGTGCTAATAAGCAAGGTGAAATTCTCTAGGGCTTTGGTTGTCCAGGTTATTTCCTACATGGGTCTTGTATACCGTTAATTCCACCAGTGAGAACCCACTTCTTGTGTCCATTAGGCTGAATTGCAATGGAAGCTCATCTGGAAACTTCTTTGAGCTCAGAAGCCTCTGGTGTTTGTTGATCAGAGTTCAGAAGTAACGAAGAATGAAGAGGCCCTCGTGGGAACTGTCAGGAGTGTGGTCTTCCTGAGTTAGTGCTGAGGTCCACTCCCCCAGGAGGGAGTGCATTCCAGATCACGACCACCGGCTGCCCCGGTAGAGTGGCTTAGTCCAGTTAGCATATACGTAACGTCACGCTCACTGTGCTGCGGCATTTGAGAGTAAATTCCATGCATCGAAATGGGCAGGCACAAGCTGAGTCTGTCTCGGGAATGGGCGTGGGAAGAGAGGAGGATAGTAAATTGAATAATCTGATTAAACAAGAGTGATCCCATCGATCATATCGGAATTGCCAGTTTCCCAAGAATTAAAGCCCAAACAGCCATGCTTTACCCAGACTCTCATACACGTCAGCCTTTTGAGGGCGTAGGCTGGGACACTTTCAGCTTAGCTGGGGGACCTCTGTAGGCAGCTGCAAGTTAGCTGTCTCCAGCCTCTTCTGGCAAGACGACCCCTAATCTCAATGACGTCCGCCAGAAAGCAGAGGTACTTTCGTGACCGTTAACTGGCAAAAACCGATAATAATGGAAAAGTTGTTTTCAATTCGGCAATACTTTTCCGTTTGCCGTTTAGCAGTCACGAACGCATCACACACACTTGAGAAAGAATGCAGGAGGGGTCAGCTTCAGCCATAAGGGGAAATCAGAGAGGCGACCCCCCCCACCGGGGTCAACCCCAGGTCCATTGGAGACCCACACACCTTCTGTCTGTGAGTCAGACCAACAGGGACAGTCAGCTGGGGTAGATGGCCTTTCTTCAGCTGAGTCCAGGATGAAGTAGGTGGCTTGTAACTTACAGTGATCCTGTCGTGAAACCATGTATCCTGAACTGTGATGAGATGCTCACGCTGAGACCCATTAAGGGCTCAACCGGGCTGGGCCTCTCACCTCCCACTCACCAGAAGGCGTAGGGTCGCCTCGAGGAACGTCATGCAGAGCTGAACGTGCATGTGATCAACCCTTGCAAAAGATAGTCCCCCCACCCTTGCAAATGTTCCCTGGGACAGGCATGACTCTGGGCCATTTGGTAACACGTAGGGAAGACTGATGGGAGCGACAGAAAAGAAGTAACTGTTTTGCAACTTGTGGGCGGAGCAAGTCAACACCTTAAACTCACACAATGTTATACGCCAGCGAGATTGCAATAAAGCTGGGAACAAGTTTTTAATAAAATAAATTCTTAGGGGCGCCTGGGTGGCTCAGTCGGTTAAGCGTCCGACTTCGCCGTAGGTCACGATCTCACCGTTCATGAGTTCGAGCCCCGCGTCGGGCTCTGTGCTGACGGCTCAGAGCCTGGAGTCTGCTTTGGATTCTGTGACTCCCTCCCTCTCTTTCTGCTCTTCCCCTGCTCATGCTCTGTCTCCTTCTGTCTCTCAAAAATAAATAAACATTGAAAAAAAATTTTTTAATAAATTTTTAAAAAAGAAGGGTGTCAGGACCCAGCGCCTGAATACCATGAATGAGAATGCAAAGCGGCTCACTGTTTTGGGGGGGAAGTTTCACCATCTTGATCGTCGTTAAAAGCATGCACTGAGTCTGCAAATGTGCAGAGTACCCGGAAGGAACACATGCCCATCGTCAGAGATAAAGTCTGAAGCCGCCAGAGTCGCCATCGCTCAGCCACCCATCCCGGCCACGCAATCTTGGGCACGTCACATGCCCACTCTGAGCCATGCGGGGTGGTCACACGAGATGGCCCAGATGAAATGCATAGTAAGCGCTCACTAAACGGAGGTGAGCGGGTTAGTCATTAGATTCGGAGTGTGGAATCATCGCGGCAGGGCAGCAACAAACAGACCAAAGAGCATTACGTGAAACGAGATGGTTTTGGCCGTGTGTGTTTTCATTTGCCGAGCAGACACTCCTGTAGAAGTCTGCTGGTATTGAGTTGCAAATGGGATTTGTTTAGTATCAAGATCTTCCCTATCAGCCAGACATTTATGTATTTTTTATGTTGGCAAAGAAATATCGTCTTGCATAATAATTGAAGAAAGGTAGCTGCTTACCCATTCTCCCTTTTCTTGGTATTTCTGAGCGAAAGCTAATGGGAACGAGAGAATTGTGTTGTAGTGTTTAGATGGGAGACATTCTGAGGTGGATAATATAGACATTTTAAAAGAGTACGAGGGTGGGAATCAACCAACCATAAAGGTTTTTTTTTGTTTTGTTTTGTTTTGTTTTTTAAACCAGTAATTGGCTTCCTCTCCATCAGGCGGCCATTCAGTCAGCTTCTGTCTGTTCCAGAGACATATGAAGGCGCCTTGTAGGGACTGGAGGGGCTGATCCAAGGGGCCATCATGTCAGTGGAAAGACCATGCGTTGCGAGAGCCATCTGTCCCACTCCCCTCAAGCTCAAAGAAAATGCTCTCCATGGCAACAGTGACAGTCAGAAAGTGTAAGAAATAGCAATTCTACCAAGCAAAGAAACCAGCCTCGACCCGCTTCAACTTGCAACAGGCCTGACTCCTCAAGTTGCATTTTCCTCAATGGACTGACGATGGCAGTAGCCGGAGAACCTACTGCTGAGTCATTGGCGGGCTTTACTGCCTGGGCAGCAGAATCAAGGGTTCAAAACTCGAGTCTTTGGGCCGGACAAGTGACTTTCCTCATGGGGAGAGCGACTGCTAACTCTGTTGCCAAAGCTTAGCTCCCATGTACTGAGTGACAACTTGTACATTTGGTTTAAGTCAGGGTTTCCCAAGATGGCGGTGTTTGTTATTAGCCTTTGGGGCTGGATCGGCTTTGTCACGGGGACCGTCGCGTGGGTTGGAGGATGTTGAGCGGAGAAGACACGAAATCGCAAGGAGGGAAACAAATGATTTGTTGGTAGTCTGGAGGAAGACCGTAAGGGTAAGTTAGAAATGTGCAAACGTAATATAGCCAGTGATAACTGACTCCTTTTTCAAGTCTCTGTGCTGACTGTAATACGGGAGGACTGAAGGGTACCTTACCTTGACTGTCAAAAGGGATTTCATCTCTCGCGTAGCTGGATTGGGTCCCTATGTCATTAGTCAGTCTTCAGGCATTTAGTGGAGACTGCTCCATGCAAGGTCCTGGAGATACAGCACCCCCAGACCAGCCATCCAACCTAGGGTTTCCCAGCCGTGGCACTGTTGACATGTGGGGTCAGGTAACTCTTTGTTGTGGGGCATCCTGGTCCTTGTAGGGTGTTGAGCAGTTTCCCTGACCTCTGCTCACTAAATGCCAATAACAAACCCCCCCTCCCAGTTGTGACAGCCAAGAATGATTTCAGACATTGACAAATGTTGCCCGGGGGTACAAAACTGAGACCGGCCGGTCTAGCCCAATTAAGACAAGATCCTGCCTCTTGCTGGAATCCCCCCCAGTGATTCTAATGGGGACCAGGCAGATCACCAGCCCCTCCAGTCTACCCAATAAGGGCATCTAATTTCCAGCTGGGGGCTTCTGGAAGAGGGGCGGGTATCCTTCACCCTTGGCTGTCTTTGTGCTCTTGGGATGTATCCAGGGGTGCCGGGGGCAAGCACGCGTGATCCAGGGCAGGCATGAGAGCATTCTGCAGCCTGTCTTGCTGGGTTTTGCCGCTGGATAACTTGGTCAAATTCAAATACTGCTTTCTGTAAGGTTCTGTCACAGCTGCTGTGAGCCCTCTCCTTGTGGGCATTCATCAATACCAAGCCAAGTGGCCCACGTCAGGAACAGGCCGTAGGACTTGTCAGAACCCCGAATAGGCACTCTCTCAGATTTCTTTGCCCAAAGAAGTGAGGCACTCCTGATCGGTCTGCTCCCCAAGTCTGAGAACCGTGTGGTGACATCTGCAAAGCACTTAAGCCCCTGGCTCAAAGTAGATGCTCACCAAAAGGCAGATGTTGCTGTGTTATTATTATTGGAATAGCTATGATCGACGTGCAGCAAGAACAAAGGTATGTAAATAAAAATATTTGGGGTATGAACTCTTGCAGACATGATTTCAGTTTAGAGACGTCACATGGTGCTGAGGAACCTCCCTATGCCTTCAGGGCTGTGAAAACCAACCGCCCTTCAGACATCCAGGGACTACAGCCCTTGCAGCATAATAGTTCACAGTAAAACGCGATCTCACAAAGTGTCTGCTGTGGCGGGTGTCCTGCCGTTTCTCGCTGGTTCCAGGGGACACATTTGCAGGAGTGACTCGGGGCGCCCTCCCGGGTCACTGGTGATTAACATTCGCGGTCCTGGAGATGTGGCATTGACAGATGTTTTCTCAGACGGTCCCCGGACGCCGTTGCTATCATTCAGCACCTGAATCAGGGGAATTGCTGTTGGTAAAAGTCAGGGAAAGCTGTGCTTTCAAAGTCCCTGTGTGAAGGAAAGGTTTAAAAAAAAAAAAAATGCCAGGAAGCCCTTTAAACTAATTTTAATGGGACCAGAAGAATTAGAGCTTTGCTATAAGGATTTACTGATCAAAGGCAGGCCGTCCCGACTGGCATTTATCTGACACTACGCAGCTGCTTCTGGCTTTTTGATGTCCTTCCCCAACCAGACGGGCAGGATGAAAGAAAACTCGTTTCTTATGGTAGAGTCTCCCATCCCGGCAGGACAAGGGTGGGCTTGGTATCCCATCGGTGTTCATGATGCTGATTCTCCTGTTTGCTTTAGTCCGTTTGTAAGATGTGAAAGTTCACAGGGAGGTTAAAAAATGGTGCATGCTCTTACGTCCAGGGGAGAGGCAATGGCCTGGGACCCTCTTGCCGTCCCTGCTGTTTCGGCAGACGGATTGATTTCCAACGTTCTCCTGGCTGGACCGTTTCAAGGTTCGCAATAAATAAATGACAAGGGGCCCCGGGATGACGCGGGGTGGGAAGGTCACTCGTCCAGTGGCTGAAGGAAACAGGTGACGAGCTTGTTGAAATCTGCACCAACATCGTATAATAACATGTGCTGGTATTCAGTTGATTTTTACTATTTTTATAATCTGGAGCCTTGAACGTACATATATCCACACATATACAATATGTATATATAGTCACATAGCCGCCAAGGAGTAGGGTAGAAGGTAGTTTGTATTAACCCCATTTAAACCAAAGTTTAAGTAGCTTGTCTAAGACGTTAACCCTTCCCCACAAGGTGATACGGTCATTGTTCCCCCCCACCACCCCCAACCTTAAAGAAATGAGAACATTCCCACTATATATTGGCACCTAATATTTGCTGGCGTGGCATTAGGTGGTTTACATGTATTATCTCACTGAGAACCCCGTGAGGCAGGCCGGCCGAGGTTCTGTTTACAGATATGGGAACAGCAGTGGGTACAGTGGTTGACGAATATGCCCAACGTCAGCCAGCCCACGAGTGACAGACTGGGGACTCAGGAACCTCTGGACTATCCGGTCTATACCTGGCACTTCCAGGACGCCCTGGGTCCTCGGCTGTGAGCTCACTGAGGTCTGAGACTGCCCAGCTCACGTCTGTCCCCGCAGAAGCTGACACAGGGCCTGGTGCAGAACAGGCCAGCTTTGAGCTGAAGCGTGGAAGAGGGGGCAGGAGGAGAGAGGAGGGAAGGGGGAGGGGAGGGACAAAGAGGTGGGGAGAGAAAAGGAGGGAAGTTGTTGCGTTTCCGGTGCGTCTACTTATCTCTACAAATGGAACAAGGAGTCTGCACTGACGTTGTTACTGTTTATCGTTGTTTAGTTGATGAAGTAGACAAACCATTGGGTTTTCCGCCACCACCATGTTTTTCTAAAACCGCTGGAATCGTCAGGGTCCCGGCAGGAAATAGAGGGCAGCAATCAGATGGGACCACTGAGGAGAGTTTAACGCAGAGTCATTTACAAAAGTTTGGGCAGCTTTAAAGGAGGCAAGTGGGAGCTAAGCATGCACTCTGGGCCTGGAGGGGGCTCTTACCACCTCTAGGTCTGAAGGAGGGGTGGGCGAGGGTTCCTGGAACCCAGAGAAGGAGCTGTGGAGCCTGCGGAGGAATTCAGCTGCTGTCCAGCTGTTGCAAAAGGCAGCTGGGGGTCTAACTTACCCCAACTCCTTCCCTCCCACCTTGCAGTTCTCTGTCAGTGCCCTTGCCTCACCCCCCAACAATGGCCAAGCCCAACAGGAAGCTGGAATGTGAGGGCACCCTTGATCCTGAGATGCCAGCTTTCCAGAGGAAGAGGGAGAGTGGATTTGAGGGGGCAACAGGAAATTCCCGCAGTTAGAAGAGGGGTAGGTAAGGTATTTAACAACCTGAGCAGCGGGGGCCCACGCAGAACCAGGCATCGACCAGAATGGCGGCAGCCACAATGTGGCTTCCTTTCTTCCTCTGGCATGCGCTGAAGTGGGTCCTTGGAAAAGGTGTGCACACACCTCCCGCGGGACCCACGAGACGTACACACAGCTTCTCTGAGTTGGCCACCCCGGTAGGAACCGCAGGGGCATCAGCTGTGGCTCAGACAGGGCAGGGCCAAATCCTCACCAGCCACAGACCCTGCACTGTGGCCCTGTCTCTCAGACATATAGGCTCCAAAAAAGGATAGTGATATGTCCTCTACCCAAGGCCAGCATCCAACACCGTTTCAAACTTATGAAAGTTCCAGAGCTTCGGAGAAGCCCTCCCATCACACTCATTCCCCCAACACGTGATAATTCTAAGAAAACTATTTTGACAGATGAAATTGCAGATAATTAGCCTGACTCTGCCAACTTGAAATTACTGGGGATGATTTCTGTGGCTGTACTCGAATTTCTGGAAGATTATCTAAAATGGGGAAACAGGCCAGTGTTACCCTCATCTCACCCCTTGGACACATTGCTGTGAGTGTAGAAGAATACTTCAGGTCACTCATAAACGTCTGTGATAAATGCAAGAGAATATGCCAGTCAATTAAAGCCACACGGCCTGGATCTGTTCATAGCAGTAAGATTGAAAAAGTGCTGTCACCTACATGCCTTTTTACTAACATCCAGCCATCTTTTTAGACAGATTCCGTCTTTGCTGCTCTATGAGTCTTTTTTACTTAGAACAAGATGGGCATCTGAAAAATAGAGTGAGATATATGGAAAGTTTTTGTCTCCATCTCTATTCCTATATGCTCCCTGACCAGTGATTTAGCAGCATTGGATTTTGAAGATTTACTTCTCTCCTTTTTCTAGAGTCTAGAGACAGCATGCCTTTGTGAGACTTCAGCGGATTGATTTCAGTAATGCCCCCCCCCCATCCTTACCCTTTATCGCATGACTTTATGGAGCTCCTATAAAGGCAGAGTACATTTTCCCTCCCCACGTGTCTTAGCTCAGGCTGCCACAACCAAATACCATAGACCAGGGATGGGGGTTAAGCAACATAAATTTATTTCTTACAGTTCTGGAGGCTGCAGGTCTGAGATCAGGATGCCAGTGTGGTTCAGTTCTGATGAGAGCTCTCTTCTCAATTTACAGATGGCTGCTTTTCACCGTGTCCTCACACGGTGGACAGAGCTCTGGTCTCTTCCTCTTCTTATAAAGACACTGATCCCATCACGGGGCCCCACCCTTATACCTTCATCTAAATCTAATTGCCTCTCAAAGGCCCCACATCCAAATTTAATAACACTGGGAGTTAGGACTGCAGCATATGAATTTGGAGGGTACACAAACATTCACTCTATAATATCATGTGGCTCATTTTGACCCATAGAAGAAGGCAGAAATAATTGTGTGCCAGCTCTGAGACTAGACTTTGAAGGCCCTTGCATGATTCTTCTTGCTCTCTCACAACACAGGAGGGGGATAAGAGGCACAGGGAGATAAGAGGTTTCAGCTAAGGTGGCCCAGCCATTTCCAGCCCAGAACAAAGCTCGTAGTTAACCCATAGCTACGTGAACGAGCCTAGCAAAAATCAATAGAGGCCAGCTTACATTAACTGATCCCTAGCCTACCTACAAATGCATGACTTATAGTAATCAATGATTATGTTTTATGCTGCTGAGTGTTGGGGTGGTTTGTTATGCAGCAATAGCTAGCTGATACACTTTGGTTACTGGATAATCCTCATCATTATTTTCTTCCTAGAAAGGAACTTGAGTGTAGTGTTTAAAAGCATGGAGTAGATTCAGAATTCTCAATTTTTAATTCTACCTCTGGCACTTACTATTTATGTAAACTTAGGCAAGACATTCTTAATTGCCTCATCTGTAAAACAGGTACAATAACAGGTTTGCATAAGGCAATTATGAGTAGTAAATGAGTTAATGCATATAAAGTGCCTCACACAGTGCCTGATACAGAGCAAGCCCTGGGGAGGTGTTTACTGTTACGCCTTTTAAAGGGTTTGAGACTTGGACAGGGGAGGCCAAAGGTGAGGTTAGTTGATGCCCAGGTAGGGTTTGTTCTACTCTTAAATAAAGGGCTCTGATGTCTCATCTTAGCATGAGACCAGCTCACTTTTCCCAAAATAGGAAATATAATCAAGAATTCTTTAGAATTCTCTGAGATGACTGTTTCTTCTCTGAGACATAGGCATTAGCGTTTTGATGGAATTATTCCCTTTCTCCATGTAGAAGTGATGACAAAGAAAGAAAGGAGGCATCAGCAAAGTGACTCCAATGTGGACGACCGTTGTGAAGGGCGCAGACCCTTTTGTATTTCCTCCCTCTCTTCCCCACCTCTAGGTGCTCACTGTTCCTGCACTGTGCACCCAGATCACTTACCGAGGAATTTCATCTCTCCCAAAGTCTTGGGGCTGCCGCTCCCACCATGGATGCCTTGAACCTCCCTGTTCCCCTTCCCACTCAGGGCATTTGCTACCCCTGGACAAGGATTTTCGTATAGTAGCTAACTTGTTAAAAAGTCACCCCTCCTAAGTAACCTACTTGTTGTTTACCAAATATGTTTCTTGAATAGTACTTTATCATGGAAAAGTGAGTTTAATGGCGGGAAACCCGAACACCTTGCTGGTCATTGGTAAAGCTAATTGGAGGGAAAGTAGGCACTCAGGACTCTCCCAACAACAGGCAGGTAGCAACCCATTAAGACCAGTCCTGGGCATTGAGATAGGCTCATGAGTCACCAGTGGGAGGCACTGAGGTCACGTGACCATTGCAAAGCCCCCTGTCCTGGGTAATAGCCGGAGACATTCATGATGCCTATTTTCTCACCTCTTTGTATGTGTTCCCTCAAGTCAATACTAATTCCCCTTTCCCCACCCTCTGCTCTGCAGTCATGAACCCCACCTGTCCTTCAAGGCTGTCCTGTTCTTTGTCTCTCGGGAAGGCTTCCCCGAGGCTCTGGTTGTTAGTTACTCTTCCTCCCCTGGCTTCTTCATAGCCCTTGACACATGAATCTTTCCAATCCCCTGCTGGGCTGTGAGCTCCTTGAAGACAGTAGCCATATAGCATTCATCCCATCATCTCCCACATGACTTAGCAGACTAACGTATGAAGCTCTCCATAAATAGTTGCTGAATTTTTAAAAAGGACCGATTTCCCAGTGATTTCATCCATCTGGGGGGTGATGATACCTGCACTTCTTCCGAAATATGTGGATTCCCCAAACCCAGGCCTCTTGTAAGCTCTGGTGGTTTCTAGACACACTGAACCACTTCTGCTGTCCACCTTGGGGTACCCGGGACAAGGACAGAGTGTTTAAGAAGCTCCTTTCATTCCCATGTCTTTCTTTGACACCAGCTCAGGCAGTTTTTATCCTAAGAGACTCACAAAGGAAGACATATCCGCATCTTTAAGAGCATTGCAGAAATAACTTGGCCATGAGAAGTCCCATTGTCCGTGAATTTCAAGCCAGTCGAGCCAGACTGTCAGAGTTAGCCTCTTTGCACTTTGAGCTCTCGTGTCTGGATGGACACTTAGAAATCTTGTCCAATCCACCCACTAAAATATGCACTCCTTGAGAGGTGCTTCTCACCCAGTCCACACGTTGTACAGATGCACGTAGCCCAAGGACGGAGAACCAGTAGTCGGGCTGCGCCTAGAACTCTCTAGCCTCTCAGTCGGCATCCACCCATTACCCCGTGCCGAGCAGAGAAGGCAAGGAAGGAATGGATTGCTGTCTCCAAGCCACACCGTTGTGTGCAATAAGCTCTGTGATGACTGGTGTACAGAGTAATAAACCCCCGTGATAAGGATGTAACCCAGAAGCTTTATCTGGCCCGTCAATCCTCAGTAAATGCCGCTACCTAGTGACAATCTCCCAGGCCCAGCCCCTGCTGCCCTGCCTGTCACTTTGGAGTCCCTCTTGCAGAAGAGCGAGGCCCTACTCGATGTGATCCGATCACAAGAATTAGCATCAGAAACTGATTAAACAATTAAAAAAAATTGTTTTTTCATGATATTCCTATCCGCTTTGTGTGCATATGTGTGTGTGCGTGGGGGGAATGCTGAGCGAGTGCAGTGTTATATAGACGTTTGACACCTGCATAATGGGGCATCCAGGAGAAAGGCCTTGTGCTCAGCACTTTGAGGGCAGTGAGGTCACATCCAAAAAAGAAACAAACAAAATGAAGCAGGGGCTGCCAGGGAAAGAGTGAGCCTAGTGGGTTTCCAAAGAAGGTAGAGGATGGCAGGGGCAGGCAGGGGGGAGGGTTCAAATGAGGCTTCACAGATGCGGTGATATTTGGGCAAGACTCGGAAACTTGAGAATGTTTTCAGTGGGGGAAGGAGGAAGGATTCCAGGTAGAAAGGGTAACGTGAGCCCAGAATGCATTAAAAGTGAGATCTGCCAGAGCTTGGGAAAGCGGGTGATCTCTTCTGTATGTAAGTTTCCAGAAGAAGCACACAAGAGGGAGGAAGACCAATTTTATGAAGCTTCCAGTACAAGAACATATCGCTATAGGTCAATCTCATTTATAGAACACAGATGGGAAAATCCTAAATGAGGTATCGGGACATTGAATCCAGAAGATTATTGAAATGCATACATTGTGACTAATGAGCCTTACCTCAGGAATGCAAGGGTGGTATGAAAGTTTGAAATCAGTGTAACTCAAGACCTGAACCAATTAAAGTAAAATGATAATATGATTATTCAGTAGATCCAGAATAAGTGATCAATACACTTCATGAAAAAAAAAAAAAAATAGGGGCGCCTGGGTGGCTCAGTCGGTTAAGTGTCTGACTTCCGTTCAGGTCATGATCTCATGGTTCTTGAGTTCCAGCCCCACGTCAGGTTCTGTGCTGACAGCTCAGAGCCTGGAGCCTGGTTCCGATTCTGTGTCTTCTTCTCTCTCTTCCCCCCCCACCTCTGGCACTCTGTCTCTGCCTCTATCAAAAATGAATAAACATTAAAAAAATAAAAAAAAAATAGAAACCTCTTACCAAACTGAAAATTGATAAAATTGTCCTTAACACAATAAAAAGAAGTTCTAAAACTGGAAGGCAAACATCATACTTGATGGTTTTTTTTTTTTTTTACTTTTAAAAACAAGTAAAGTTTAACAAGTAAAAATTACAACCTTCTCCCAGCAGTGAGTGATTGCATCCTTTGAAAGTAAAGGAGGGTTAGAAGAGTGCAGAGCAATTTCTAGCTTCTGTCGTGAACACATGTTGGCAGGTGCATCCAGGCGCACGAGGCTGGACACACAGGCTCTGAAGAAGTATCCAGAAGACCACCAAGCCCGAGATGGGCTGGAAACAGCTGATAAGTTTGGCCTGCCTCTGGCAGGGCAATACGGGGGTGGCAGAGGTGGCCGTGATGCCAGAATAGACCACTGTCCTCATAGGACGCGGGAGGAAAAAATTGATCTCCGCAGTGAGCAGCGTGGCTCAGTTCTGTGGTTTTACTTGCTCTGCACCATTTCATTGAGCGATGTTCGGACAGTTTCAATGAGCCGGGGGGTGGGGGTGGGGTGGTGGGGTGCAAACCAGGAGAGATCGAGGGTGTTAAAACGGCCCCTGGGGAACGGCTGAGATGGTTCCCAGGCTGTGCTGGGCCTAAAGGAGAGGGTTCCTGACTCTCCCAAGCAGAGCAGTGGGTGACATCAAAGTCGCCTCCTTCACCCGTAGCCTTAAAACAGGACAGGATGGGATGAAGGCACCAGGTGACCTCGCGGGGCTCTCGGGGAGCAGGAAAATGTGCCGGGGCTCTCCACCCTTTCTGGGACCTGGGTTCCGTTCCCTCAAGAACCAAACGAATTATGTTTTCTCAGTAAGGCTTTAATTTCTCCTCCCCACTGGACCCTGGGCTTAAATACTTGAAGTACAATGCCTGCCTTTGAGTTTTAGCACATCTTTTCATCACGTTCAGGACAATTTCCAGGAAAGTTCAGAACCAGGCGAAGATACCTGCTTTCCCATGTGTTATTCAACACCGTATTTAAATTCTTTGCCGATACAATGTAATAGTAAATAAGAAAAAAACAAACGAGGCACAAGAACTGGGAAAGCAAACATCATGCTTTCATTATCTTCAGATATTGATAATTTCATTATCTTCAGAAGTTATGACTATGCGCACAAAAACTAAAGAGATCTACACATAAAATTTTAGAAATAAAAAGAGAATCCCAAAAGGCTATTGCATACAAGGTCTACAGTTTAAAAAAATCAATAGAGTTCCTATAAACTGTAAAATATCTTAGAAGATATAATAGGAAAATTAGCCTGTTCACAATGGCAACAGATATTAATAATGGCTGACACTTACTGAGTTCCTACCTGTGTTCTAAGCATTTCTACCTGTGTTCTAAGCTCTTCTACCTTGTTGGATTCACACAGCAAGCTCATAACCTGACCTAACCATGAATAATATAACAAAAGCCTAGCAAGAACTTTATAGACAAAATTATATATTGAAGGGCATAAAGGACTCAAGTAGATGATAATACATACATATCATATTGTTTGATGAGAAGGCTCAACAGATAAATTTTATAAATATCAACTCTCCCTCAAATTAATTCATAAACTCAAAACAGTTCAAAGTCCTAATGGGCTTTTTTTGGGGGGGGAGTAGGGGGCAGTTTGATAAAAATAGAGAAACTCGTTCTAAAATTCATACAAAAGAGTAAACATCTAACAATAATAGCCAGAACATATCTGAAAAAGAACAAGAAAGAAAGAACTGTTACCAGGACTAATGTTATCATAATGAAGACAGTGTGATGTTATTACAGAAATAGACTACTGGATCGATGGAGGAGAATAAAGATGTCAGAGGCAGATACAAACATATATAGAAACTTAACACATGAGGGGCAGCCAGGTGGCTCAGTCGGTTAAGTGCCCGACTTTGGCTCAGGTCATGACCTTGTGGTCCGTGGGTTCAAACCCACATCGGGTTCTGTGCTGACAGCTCAGAGCCTGGAGCCTGCTTTGGATTCTGTGTCTCCCTCTCTCTCTGCCCCTCCCCTGCTCTCTCTCTCTCTCTCTCTCATAAACAAACAAACAAACATTAAAAAACATTTTTTTTAAAGAAACTTAATACATGATAGAGTGGGCATTGCAAGCTAATAGGGCAAACTTGAACCACTAAACATCTTTCAAAGGGGTGCTGAGCCAATTACATTTCCACATAAGAAAAAGAAATGAAGCCATATCACTACCTCACACCATACACAAAAATAAAATTCAGAGGGATCACAGACATGCATGCAAAAAGAAAACTTTATTAGAAGAAAATGAAACAACATATCTTTAAGTCCTCAGACTAGGGAAGCAGTTCTTAGTAAAGACCCTGCATTCCCCCCTCCAAACATCAGGTGAATGAAACATTAATAAATTTTGCTCATTTCAGTTATCAGCCTTTGTGAAAAAAAAGTTAAAAGACAAACTACAGACTGGAAGTAGATATTTGCAATAGATAAGTGAATTAGTATCTGGAATACATAAAGAATTTTCAAGATATTAATAAGAAAAAGACAAACAACCAAAAACAGAAGAAAGAGAAGAGAAAAGAAATGAGGGGCGCCCGGGTGGCTCAGTCGGTTAAGCATCCAACTTTGGCTCAGGTCGTGATCTCACGGTCCGTGAGTTTGAGCCCCGTGTCGGGCTCTGCACTGACAGCAGAGGTCCGTGGGTTCAAACCCGTGTCGGGTTCTGTGCTGACAGCTCAGAGCCTGGAGCCTGCTTCCGATTCTGTGTCTCCCTCTCTCTCTGCCCCTCCTCGCTTGTACTCCGTCTCTCTCTCTCTCAAAAATAGATAAAAACATTTTAAAAAGTTTTTTTAAAAGAAAAGAAATGAAAACTGGCCACATCGCTACATGTGGCAGGAGAGACTTAACCACACTAGTAGGCTGGGAACTACAGGAGCAACAGGTGTCATTTCACTGCCACCCGCTGGGGAAAGCTTACACTCTGATTGGGTCACACACGGCTGAGGGGGTGGGAACATGGGGCCTTCCATGCACTACTGTTGGAAGGATATGCTGGAATAACTCCCTTGATGAGCGATTTGGTTATATCATCGGGTGAAAATGAAAAAGTGCACGTATTAGGTGCCGGCGATTTTGTCCTACATCTCAGAGGAGTTCTCCCAGGTATGCCTAACCGGACATCCGTGAAGATGTTCCCCGCAGAACTGTTTACTCTGGGAAAGAAGGGAAAAACTAGAAACAGTTTAAATGTTTCAGATGTTACAAATAGGAGAAGAACAATGGCTACTTAACCAGATGGTACTTAACACAAAAGAATAAACTGACAACTCTCCAAAGCCATAATGGCGACAGGTAACAACAAAACCCAAACCGTGGCATAGACACACTTGCGCAAATGAGAACCTGTTGTCACTGATGTCTATATATGCAAAAGATTAAGGAGGGTTGACTTGAAGGACCCTCAGTGAATTCCTTTGGAGGATTACGTTCCGCTGTGCTCTGTGTTGCCTGACATTTTGTCGCAGTGTTGCAAAGTCGGGTGTGGAACAAAGCACCAGTGCCCAGCTTCCCTGCTGGGAGAGCCTCTCTTATTGTATGCTTTTTGTGCAATCTTTATGTTTCATATATTTTTGCATTAAGGGAGCTAAGAAACGTTTTCCTCTTTGTCTGTGGTGGGATGGGGCGGATGGCAGTGTGTGTGAAGAGAACTGCCTCTTTCCGAGACCTCCTGAATTACACGTATGAAACGCTTTCAACCTCGGGACTTTGCATACTGCTGCTCAGAACAGATCCAGGCTGCGAGTTGTCATAACAACAAACACAATGATTTGAAATGCAGATTCTTTCTTTTACTCTGAAGGAAACCAGGGAGGAATATAGAATACTTTGTATTGGACAAGAGCCTGTTGGAGTGCAAATGTGACATTAGAAATTGGTGATATGCCCAGCAAAGAAGAAAGTGTATGATTCATGAAGCATCTAAACAGAATCATATAGGTTTTCAGAAGGCCTGTCCGTTCAGATTATAGACTTTTGACACATAAAATTATTTTTGGATCTTAGAGGTCCTATGAGAGTGGTTTTAGGTCATGTTGGAGAGGCGGCAGGTTGGAGTGGATAAGCATTCTGGCTCTAAAGTCCGGCAGGCCTGTTGACCACCTGCTCGCTGGGTAACATTTGGGCACGTTACTCCGTGAGTCAGGCTGCTCCAGAGAAACAGAACCGATGAGACGTGTGTATATATACCCAGAAAGAGATTATTATTATAAGGAATTGACTCATGCAGTTATGGCGACAGACAAGTCCCAAGATCCACAGAGTGAGTTGACAAGCTGGAGACTCGGGAAGAGCCAGTGCTCCAGTCTGAAGGCAGTTGGGCAGGAGGAATTCTTTCTTACTCAGGGGGATGGTCAACCTTTTTGTTCTATTCAAGCCTTCAACTGATTAGATGAGGCCCACCCTAATTAAGGAGCGCAATCTCCTTTATTTGGTCTACTGAGTTAAATAGTAGGCTCGTCCAAAAACACCCCCACAGGAACACACAGAATAATGTTTGACCAAACGTCTGGGCATCCCAGGGCCCAGTCAAGTTGACACATAAAGTTATCCATCACACTTACCCTTTCTGCATCTTGGTTTCCTCATCTCTAGACGGTAGTAAATAGCTCATAGAGTTGGAGTGCAGCATAAGTCGCTGCCTACGAAGACCAATCGGGGAGCCGGGACTTAGTAAGTGCTCAGTATGTAATTACTGCACAAATCAGCAGAATTCTGTCTGCATGTTGTTTCTCAGTCTCTTCTGTTTGTTTTACGTCGTTTTAGGATTCATGTGTGAGCGTCCGAACATTGCTTAGATTTGCTTGTTTTTGTGCTTCATAAAAATGGTGGCTTTAGACTTGCTTTGTTCACTCTTTATTGTATTAGCAACATTCGCCCCATGCCATTGCGTATGGTTGTGGGTATTGAGACAGCCCTGAAGAGCGTCCATCCCGTCAATGGATATTTGGGTCTCTGCTTGTGTTTCCATTTGAACAGCGCTCCTGTGAACAGGCTGGTCCGTAGCAGCTGGGACCCACCTCTACATTCTTCTCTAGGACATGTTCCTAAGCAAAGAATTTCTGGGTTGTAACTCAATATGATTTTAAAAGCCAGACATATATATGCGCTAGAATGATTACGCCGGCTTATGGTAGGTCTTAAATTATGATTGGTTTCTTTTTTCTATTTTTAGGGCTCCTGGAAAGTGATTATGTTGTTTTCACAATAAGAAAATTAATTTGTTTTTTTAAGATTCCATTATTTGTTACTATGTGTGGATTCTGTGTGTCGCTTTTACTTACATACCTCTCAGCTCAGTGTATCACCTCCCTAGGGAGCTGGGGGAGGGGTTTGCTTGACTTTAGTTAAGGCAGGCAGGTACCTAATTCTCAAGGAGCTGTCCCTAGGGCCAGGACTTGCAGAAGGTAAGAATGACACCCTCGTGGGGACCTATCAAGGAGAGAAATCTAATGATTTGATTATAATTAACCATTCTATGCAAACTCTTCCACTTTTGCTGGGGCCTGCATTTTCTGAGTATTGAAATTCGTATGTTGCGGAAGGACTCCAGGCCCATAAGCCATGGGGTGTATCCTTCCTAGCTCTTTATTTTTTTTAACGTTTCATTTATTATTTTTGAGAAATAGAGCACGAGGAGGGGAAGGGCAGGGAGAGAGGGAGACACAGAACCTGAAGCAGGCTCCGGGCTCTGAGCTGTCAGCACAGAGCCTCACGCAGGGCTCAAACTCACAGACTGTGAGACTGTGACCTGAGCCTAACCGACTGAGCCACCCAGGTGCCCCAGCAATATGTTAGATTAAAAGGGAACGGTCAATACAGTAGGTACTACGGAAGAAAAGGGGGAAGAGTCAAATGAACACACACAACATCCAACGAGCACAAATAAGGGGCAAAATAAATCCCAGTGTATCAGTGAATAAATCCAACTCTATCGAGAATCACAAACAATGTAAACAAACTAATCCCAGCATTTAAGAGACAGATTCCCTGATGAATAAACGAAATCTACATGTTGTCTGCTTTTATCAGGAGACCTAAACTAAAAGTGCTCAAATATTCAAGAATTAGAAAGAAAAAAAAAAAAAACACAATTAATTTTCCACCTAGAAAACTCAAAGGCTGTGCATACCAACTAATAAAAACTAAGTTGGGAATTAAGCAGTTTTGCTGGGAATGAGCTCAGATATACGAAAGTCAGTATACACATCAGCCAAAACAATGAGAAAATATAGTTTTCAAAAGATGTCATATACACTAGCAATCAAAACTTAAAGGTGCCTAGAAATGAGCCTTTATGGAGTAACGTATAACTTATTGACCCAGAGAAATGGAAATGATAGGCCATATTCATTAGTGGAAAGAATCCATGTTTTAAAATGGAAATTTTCGGGGCGCCTGGGTGGCTTGGTCGGTTAAGCGTCCGACTTCGGCTCAGGTCATGATCTCACGGTCCGTGAGTTCGAGCCCCGCGTCGGGCTCTGTGCTGACAGCTCAGAGCCTGGAGCCTGCTTCCGATTCTGTGTCTCCCTCTCTCTCTGACCCTCCCCCATTCATGCTCTGTCTCTCTCTGTCTCAAAAATAAATAAACGTTAAAAAAAAATTTTTAAAAATAAATAAATAAATAAATAAAATGGAAATTTTCCCAAATCAGTATATAAGGTGAATATCATTCTAATCATGAACCTAACGGAATTTTCCACAGAAAATTCCACAGAATTTCCTATGGAAATTTATGTAGAAAAGCAAGGAGGCAACATAACTTTTAAAAAGAACAGTATGGGGAAGGGACTTTCCCTCCTAAATAGACACTATAAAGTTGTAGGAATTAAGGCAGTATGACATTGACTCGAAGATAGACAGATCTATCCATGGAATGAAACAGAGCTCTCAGACCCAATCCCATATGTATATGAGAACTTAATCCACAATAGGGGTGGCATTATAAATCAGTGAGAAAAAGCACAAACTGACAAAAAAAAAAAAAAGGAGAACTGGGATTGCCATTTTTCTGCGTGCAAAAAAAAAAAAAAAATCAATTAGATCCTTACCTCAATCCATAAAAATCAACCCCAAGTGGAGAAAACTCAACTTAAAAAGGTGAAGTTTTAACACATTTAAGAGACAATATGGGAAAATGTCCTATGACATTTCTTCAAAATGTACTAATGATTAAGAAAATATGGTAAATCTGACTGTGTTGCACTTGAAAATATCTAGAAAACAGAAGTGACCGCAAAGTAAAAAACACAAACCAGAGTGGTACTTACACATCGAACAAACAAACAAACAGGTAGCATCCAGAATATTGAAAAAAATACATGAATTAGTAAGAAGAAGCTGGATAATATGATAGTATTGAAGATAAAGGGTATAGATAGAAAATTCACAAAAGACCTGAATGGCCTATAAGCACAGAAGAAGGCTGTTAGACCTCACCAGTCATCAGGGCAGTGCCTGGTGAAGCAAGGGGAGCTTCTCCACCCCCGTCAACCCTGGCAGGGGCCATCTGTCCAGATGTTCCAGGAGGGGCAGAAAGCCAGGGAAGAGTAACGTCCAAGGTCATGACATGTTTTGGACCAGACTGGCAAAAATTAGTAATGACAACACTAAGAGTTGGTGAGGAGGTAGAGAAACAGAGCTCCACCTACGCTGTCCGTGGGAGAGCAGATTAGTTCAATTTAGAGAGGAATTTGGCGATATTTAGTAACACTGTGGATGCATATATTCTAAGATTCAGCATTTCCAATTCTAGGAATATACCCAAAAAAGATTCTCGCGTGCTTATAAAGAAACTGGTAAAGCCAAAAAATACTTAATGCGGCACTATCCGTAATAGGGGGGATAAAAACCTTTCTGTGGTGCTTGGGGAGAGGGGCGGGTCTGTAACCCACTAACAGAAAAACCGATGAAAATTCGCAGTGTCCTTTGCACACTGTAATACTACACAGCAGTCAGAATGATTGAATGGGGGCTGCATGCATCAGTGGGGATACAGCTGCAAAAATGTAATGCCCAGAAGAAAAAAAAAAAGTTTCAGAATGATGTCAATTTAGTAATTTTGAAAAAAAAAAAAAAAAAAAAAAAAAAGGAAGCCACCTTATATACACGTGCCATACCTACGTGTATAGGATACATACCCAGGTAGCAAAAATAGAGAAGCCAGCGTGGCAGTGATAAACCTCGACTCCCCTGGGAGGATTGGAGGAGAAGGAGATCAAGAAATAACACGCAGAGAGCTGCGGCTGCATCTACAAAACTTTAATGCCATTAAGGAAGGAAGGGAGGCAAGATGTGTCGAGATGCGGCAAAGCTCCGTGGTAGATACATAGGGCCGCGACATGATTCTCTTTGTTTTTCCCAGTATGCAGGAACTATTTTATGGTCCCCTACATTTTTTTGAAACTTGTCAAAGGAGGAAAATCAGCCCAGAGGCTGTTGTGTTAATCCAGACACTAAGGAGATAAGACTCACTAGGACTAGGGCAGCCGTAGAAGGCAGAGAAGTGGACAGGACCAAGAAATGTTTTGGAGGCAAAATGGACGATCTTGGATAGATTTGCTCTCTCATGTACAGCGGGTAGAAACAGACAGTCGCTGCCCTGTCCGTGTCCTGCGGACCTTTCTGGGTGCTCCAGTTGATTTCCGGCTGCATCTCTGTGCTGATGAAGGCTCTTCCCTCTCTCCTCCCCTCTCCCACCAGAACCGCCCAAAGCTGTGCTGCCTCCAAGTGGTAGACCAGCTGTGCTAATGAGGAGTGCAGCCATCAACCCATGGGCCTCAGGAGTTGGCCGGAATCATTCTGAAACTTGTGCTTTGCACCATTTCCCGAAGCTTCCCCTAAGATTCATCTTCAGGCACCATCCGACGTGGCAGGCTTAATAGGACTCACTTTTTTTTTTTTTTTTATAATTTCTTACAGTTAATTTATTTATTTTGATAGAGAGCGCAGGCAGGGTGGGGGCAGAGAGAGAGGGAGAGAGAGAATCCCAAGCAGGCTCTGTCTGCACTGTCAGCACAGAGCCCGACGTGGGGCTGGGACCCATGAACCGTGAGATCGCGACCTGAGCCGAAATCAAGAGTCGAAGGCTTCGCCGATGGAGCCACCTGGGTGCCACGCTAGGAGACACTTGTGGGCAGTCTGCCCTCCCTCGGATCCCTTCCCCACCTCCCTATCAGTGTTAGCCCTGCTTCCCCGGTGAACGCTTTTTCACTTGTGTCCTTGCCCCGGATCTGCAGCTGGAAGAACCCGCACTACGGCGACAATCTTACTTCCGAAGCGTGCCCACCTCCAAAGAGTGCCCACGTGCCACCAGGCACGTCACTGGCGTCCCCCTCAGTCTGTCTGACAAGAGGAGGGGGGGAAGAAACAAAGACGGATTCCAAGGGCTGTGGGCAGGCCAGGGGGAGACACAACACATGCCAGAGAAAGCGTAGCCAAGGGGCGGAGGACACAACGGGCTGCTTGGGGATTCGCTGCCCCGGGTCTGTGCCAGCACATACGGCAGTGCCTCGTGCGGGGATTCCCGTGACCGAGTCAGCAGGGTGGCACCACCTGATTATGTGCCGTCCCGTGTCCGATGCCCCTGGGATGTCACCGATTTGCACTTCCTTCCAGCCATGTCTGCAGAGCAGGACTGCACACTGATGGATTCTGCTTTGATAGGAAATATCACCGAATGTTACTGGAGGGCGACTTCTTGACACGGCATCGAGTGACAGTCCAGTCGTGCCACAGTGACATTTCAGCAGTGAAGTAGAAAGCATTCACCTAGACGGTGATATAAGAAATGATTGCTGGGGCGCCTGGGTGGCTCGGTCGGTGGAGCGTCCGACTTCGGCTCAGGTCATGATCTTGCGGGTTTGTGGGTTCGAGCCCCACGTGGGGCTCTGTGCTGACAGCTCGGAGCCTGGAGCCTGCTTCGGATTCTGGGTCTCCCTCTCTCTCTTTCTGCCCCTCTCCCGCTCACAATCTGTCTGTCTCTCCCTCAAAAATAAACATAAAAAAAAAAGAAATGATTGCTTAAATTTGTCATTTACACAAACAAATGATAGCCCCTTAGGTATTCTCATCATGTATTGTTAAACTGATAACCCCTTGCCTTTAAGCAAGGGATTTTTTTTTTTTTTTTTTTTTTGAAGCCCATTGCATCTGGCTACTGAGTCAATGCCACTGTTCGGAAAAGCAAAGCACTGTAGTACGACTCTTGACCTTTCTCTCGCTGCTGATTCGGAAAGAAAGATGCTTCCATTGACCTCCACCTTCTCATAAAGGTGAATGAAGACGTCCCTAGGGAAACTAGCTTTGGCTTCTCAGTATCCAGTGCATTTAAACAGTGCCAGGGAGTCAATGAAACACATCACTTCAAATGCCCATCAGTGAAGCAAGCTATTCCCTACTGGCTGGCACAAAAGCAGGAGACTGCGCAGACACCCGAGGCACGGGCTGTGTAAGGCGGACCCTAAAGAGTGGTTCCAGTCTTTGGGGCCATCAGGAAGTATCATCTGTAACAGAAACTGCAAGAGAACTACATATACAGATTTGGCATCCCAGGACATGTCCATCACAGGAGATGTTCCATCCAGAGTTGCTGATGGAACTAGGGTTTATCCCATAGCCATTCAAATGACCTGTGGTTCCAACAGAGGTGAGCCTTATAGGACCCTGGAAAAATCTTACTGCAGGTAGAGTGGATGAGAAGTCGGGAAGGCCTGAGTTTAGACTTTAGCTTCACAACTACACAGCTGCATGATCCCAGGGAAAGTTACTTAACCTCCCTGAGTCTTGGTTTCCCCACCAGTAAAGTCTAGGGCTGCGCAGGCTTGTTATGGTGATTAAAGAAGACAGCGTAACTTACAGTATTTTACAGTGTGTGGGGCACATAGTAAGCACTCAGGCTGCTATTGTTACTGTCAGCGCACAAGCAATAAAAAAAAATTCTGCTTAGAATTCTATGGAAAATTGTACCTACGGAAGCATGTTGTAAATTTTCTGGTGCTCTTGGTGCAAAGAAAAGGAAAATGAAATTGGAGATTAGGAATTTGTCAGAATTTATCAGCACCGAGCGAGGAAAAAGAGACTTTCTAGGGAGCAAGCCTTGTCTTTTAGACAATTAATCCGACTTTCCTGGCGAGAGGGAGGAATTTGTTAGGAGATCCGACTCCTGTCTTCTGAGTGTATACTCTGTAAGCGACTTCTTGTCTGCGGTTGGATCTAAGTAAAGCAGGCCAAAGGGCTGTCCCCAATGCTGAAGTCAGGGTTTTCTTCCACCAGGAAGTCATGAAATTAGCTTCTGGTTCATCTCTCCATGTCTCGTGTGTTTGGAGAGTACATCACCAGGACTCTTCTGTGAATACAAATAAAGATCAGGTTTCTGCGTGTGCAGAAATCGTGGCCAGTTGGAGGCTTGTGATGACCCCCTCCCCACCCAGGAACTGTTCCCCTGGGAATTCTTGTCTGAACGCCCCCGGCTTGTTGTTGAAGTTCAGTCGTCCATATTGAGTGCTCAGTAAGCATATGGGGAAGGACAATTGATCCTGTAGTCCTCATTCTTTGTTTTTTAACATTTATTTATTTTTGAGAGACAGAGAGAGGCAGAGTGGAAGAAGGGGAGGGGCAGAGAGAGAGGGAGACACAGAATCCGAAACAGGCTCCAGGCTCCGAGCTGTCAGCAGAGAGCCCGACACGGGGCTCGAACCCATGAACTGTGAGATCATGACCTGAGCAGAAGTCAGACACCCAACCAGCTGAGCCACCCAGGGGCCCTTTATGTGAGTTTTATGGAGCATTTTCAAGAGGAAGAAGTTTGTCTTTTGGTAGCCCTGGGTCACTATGCAGAGCATACGTTGCCAGTGAAAACCACACACTATCAAATATGTCTTATTTTACTCTTCACCACGACCCTGTAAAGATAATTTCTGATTCTCATCTCACAGGGAGGCAAACTGAGGTTCGGAGAAAGCCAATGACTTTCTCAAAGTCACAAAGCGGGAAAATGGGACAGACAGGATCTCAGTCTGAAGTCTGTGTTCTTTCCCCCCTACCCTGCCATCTCTCATCTTACTACTGCCTGTGAAGCCCCTGCCCCTCCAAGTACCTCTCTTGTCACAGGACAGGAGTGCCCGAGGCCTGTGCCCTGTTCATGCTGCTCCATAAAGAATTCGCCTTGTTCCTGGATTTCAGGGATTAGGGCATATTCTGTCCGTGTAGGGATCCATCTTACACAATGTGCCTTAAGAGGATGTGAATGGTTGTAATCACCTTCTATCAGTGATAAATCATTGTTCTCACACTTACTCGGGGAAGAGCTCCCCGTGAGTTTTAAAGTATTAATTGAGATGATCTATCTTCCAACCCTGGCTTTGAAATCTCCATCCTAGGAGAACACGAGGAGAGCCACCGTGAGAGATGACACATGTCTATATCCCTGGTTAGCACTTGAAACGTTCTTTCCTATAAACACCCTACTAAGCCCAGCTGATATATTTACTGTTATCCTATTAGGACAGTGACAGAACTGTGATCCTGAGATATTAGATGGTCCATAACCCACATTTCCCAGACGGTAGTCTTTGGATTATAAGCCGATTCGATTTATAAGTTTGAAAACTTCTGGGTTGAATATGGTTGAACAGGTGTCTTTATCCAAAACTTCACACAACCTTTATTGTGCTGGTGGGCATGGTAACTCTCCAAGAAGGGTCTCCCAGGCCCTTTGAGCCAGAAAATTCCTGTGTGTATCTCTTTTCAAAATGCTGACGTGGGCCTTGGACCCCCTAACTGCCCTGTAGAGCGCTGGGTTTAGGGTCTCTTAGACATCTCCAGCGTCTAAATGAACAGCTACAAATGAGCTTTTCAGCGACAACCCGTGTTCCAGGTGGTTTCCTATGATGCGGGAAATGACCTCCCAATGAGAAGGTGTATATAATAAAGTAATGAATATGCGTGTGGTACTGGGGGATCTCAGGCTAATTCTCTAAAACCAGTGTCATCACTTTGCAAAATGAGTCTTTAAAACCTCAGTGACTGGGATTTGGAAGGTCTGTCTTTGATATTCTCCATGTGTATTGGCCGAGCAAAAGTTCTGAGGAATTTCATCAGTGAAGGAACCCATTCAACCAGACCACAGCGAGCAAAGAAGAAACTGGGCAGGGGCGCCTGGGTGGCTCACTTGGTTATGCGTCTGACTGCATCTCAGGTCGAAGTCTCGCGGTCTGTGAGTTCGAGCCCCACGTCAGGCTCGGAGCCTGTTTCAGATTCCGTGCCTGCCGCTCTGTCTGACTCTCTCCCGTCCGTTGTCTGTGCCAAAAAAGTAAATAAAGGTTAAAAAAAAAACTAAAAAAAAAAAAAAAAAAAAAAAGAAGAAACTGGGCAAATCCATACTTTAACCTTTGTTGTTTTAAACTTCAGTTGTAGCCGAACTGTGTTCAGATTCTATGGTCCGATGAGATCTGATGTGAGTATGCTTCGAAGGACATCCGTGTGTATCTGTGTTTACTCAGCGAACTGCCCTAGGAACGATCACTGTAACAAGCCCAGTGGGGAGGAGACCTCCGTTTCCTCCAACAGCATAGGCAGAAGACTTACAGGATTAGCCTGGCCCAGAACAAAGGGCCACACAGTGCATAAGACACTCCAGCATCAGTCGGCAGCATCCTGCCCTTCTAGAGCTTTATTTTTGGTGATATACGCCAAGCAGGTATTTGCATTTTATTTCTGTTAGTATCTTTCTCCTGTACATAACAAGGGAAGAAAACCAAACTGAAGAATCTCACTGTATGGTTGTAGTTAGTCCAGATGCCCCTAAAGGGTTAAAAACAGATGATGCCTTACATTCAAATTCAGCCATACAGTATCTATGTAACATCCTTATGCCCAGAAATGTAATACGCCGAAAGCCTCACCGCTGGTGAATTTCTACTGTGTGGTCCAGGAGGGAGGTGGGTCTCTGAGAGATTGCAGACCATCCTTCTGTGGGCCATGTGAACATTCTTAGACCATTGCCTAAGCTCAGCTTTTAGTCCCTTACGTTCCCCTTAGGATTCTGGTAGAAAAAGCATTTCCCCTGTGAAGCTCATCTGATTCTATTCCCCGACTCTGTTCAACTTCTGTCTATGAAATAGGTCGGGGCTTCTTTGTCTCGGGGCTTACTTGGTCTGCAGCAGTGGTTTTGTAACTCTTAAGAACAGTGAAACCTTTTTTCCACACAAAACTTGCACAAATTATTATTGGGGCACCTGGGTGGCTCAGCTGGTTCAGTGTCCGACTCTTGGTTTCGTCTCAGGTCATGATCTCACGGTTCATGGGTCCAAGCCCTGCATTGGGCTCTTTGCTGGCCTGCTTGGGATTCTCCCTCTCTCCCCGTCTCTGCCCCTTCCCTGCTCTCTCTCTCTCTCAGAATAAATAAATAAACATTTTTTAAAAACTTGCACAAATTATTATTTCTATAAGCAGAAAAGGCAAGGAGCTAGTCCCATGGAAACTGGTTGGAAGATTCTAAGGCCCTGCCTGCTTATCACCTGCCACCAGCAATGCACTTTTTGGAACCCTGGCGTTCCTTGGAATAGAATTTGAGAAACATGGTCCATTGACGAGTTTTGGGCTGCGAATCGGGAAGCTTGGGTTTCGTCCTTGCCTGAACACAGACCTCAGGTTGCAGTTGGTCCAATTATTTAAACACTTCTTCTCTATTTCCTCCTCTGTAAAACACAAGGAAATAGCGTATAGTCTCATTTTTTTTTCCCGTAGGGTCACGATGTGATGGTATCCTGAAATAGTTGGCATCACAGTCATTTTATACTTTTTCTTGTGTGTTCACATCTGTTAATTTGCTTTCCTGTTAAAACACCTCTGGCACAGAAATAGGGCCACTCCTAGTAGGTACAGAACCTCTTAGGAAAAATTTCAAATGCTATCCAGAAATTCAAGCTTCTGAAGACCTGAGTTACCCACAAGGCAGGTAGTCATGGTGATAACGGTAACACGGTGGGTGTATTTAGCAGACGCCACTCATTGACACAAAGGCACCACTGGATTCACACCCCCTTCCTGCATGGATCCACTGTGGAACCACAGTGGACCTATCCCTTTGGAATCTAATTCCTCTCCATGTGCTGCCCGTGGCCTGATTCCTACACCCCGGCTCCAGAAGTGAGCCTGTGACCCAGGCCTGGCCAGTCAAAGCCGTCTCCTGGGACTTTGGCTGGAACTGTTGTGAAGGAGGGACTTTCTCTCTCTCGGAGAAGGCAGGCACTAAAAGGCCACATAAGCCAGAAACTGGCCACACCAGCCTTGTCTGCACAGGAAGAGCCCCTGCCTGAGAATGAAGGCAACCATGGCAACAGCCGAAGAACCCAGAGTAGATGGGCAAGCTGGACTGCTGGGCACATACGTTGAGCACCTAGATACAGAGGTGCCTGAAGGCAACACTTCTATGACCTGACACAACAAAATCCAACCTTTTGCTTGAGCTAGTTTGAGTTGGCTTTCTGACAGAATCGAAAGGGGCCCAACTAACGTGACCACCTTGGGCAAGCTGCCTAAACTCTCTAAATCTCAACCGTCTTTGCTAGGGAATGAGGGTCCACACATCACAGAGTGTGTAATGGCACCAGGATTACGCTCCACAGAGAGGACCCTCAAGATTATTAAAGTCCATATACCTTGTTTCATTTCATCCCCTCCGTGGCGGAGCTCAGAAGGTGAATTACTTCGTTTTGCAGATCAGATGGCTGTGACAGAGAGAAATTAGGCCCTTCATTGCGAGTCTGTGGCAAATAAGAGGGTTGGGATTTAAGCGCAGGTCTGAGGTCACGGTCCAGGCCCTTTTCACCAAGATACGCTGCTCCCCACCAAGCGAGCCCCCTTGCCTGCAAGACGAAGTTCACCCACACTGCTCACAGCCACCACAGCACGTCCTGTTGAGGACCATTCGCATGGACGCAGACTTAAAGGGTGCCCTCTGGAATTGTGCAGTGCACAACTTGCCCTATACATGATGGTCCCAAAAGTCACAGACACACAGGAGACCTTGTAAGGGCAAACACCAGGGAGATATTCAAGATGTTTATATTGCGAAGGACCCCTTTGCTCATCTAAACCATTCTCCCAACACCTCCAAGCCACTCTCATTTCTTACGTCTTTGGCCCAACCTCCAGGTGGTCCTGCTAAAGACTCCTCAGCTGCTTTGCCCGAGGAAAGAAGGACCAGATAGATTTCCGGGTCCCTGTTGCTTGCTGAGCCACTGCCAACCTGATCTCTGGGTTGACAAATATGCTTTGGTTTAATATAAGCCCTTCTTACATTAGCTTTGGATTTTGGGCATTCTCCAGCAGGTTGGAAAGTGCTGTTAGGAGCACATCATGAAAAACCGTGTCACTTTAACAAACCGGAGTTCCCTCTGGCCCTTGAAGATATCTGACCAGGTGGGTTTTGGGGACTGACTGAAGGTGCCCTGTTCAGACCTGAAGCGGGACAAAAGGGGTCATTCCTGTGTCCATGACTTCACCGAAGGCCAGCCTGACCCAGATGGACAAGGGTTGGCCATGACAGGCCCGTGTTCTCCCCCGGCATTTGAATGCTTATCTTTAGGGTCAGGCTACAGGAAATGGAGCCTGCCCCGACATCTTCCAAAGCTGCAGGAAGCTTGCCATAGCTGAGGGCATCCAGAAAACTGGGTAGTCTTCTTCATCTCCCGAGTGAGAGCTCCAGCCGTGGTATTCCCTTGCTTCTCCCGGAGCCAGCTTACCAAGAAGGAGGTTCTTGGTGAACTCAAGAGTTGCCATGACATCTTCACCCCACAGAGTCCCAGGAAAGGCCCTGCCGTGACATCATAAGCCCTAGCTGGGGTGCTGGGGACCAGAGTCAAATCTCTAAAGGATAAAAACAACAGTGCAATAACACTGGGACATCTCTCAAGCCCTGGGGACCCAACCTGGAACCGGATGGTCCACATTCACTATCTGCTTTGGTCCTTGCAATGGCCCTGGTGAGGGAGGCATTATGGGCCCCATTTTATAGGTGATGAAACTGAGACTCAGAGATGTTGCATGGTCTGTCCCAGGCCACCCAGCTAGTCGGTGGCAGAGCTGGGATTCGGACCTAAGTCTGCCTGATTCCACGCCCTTGACTAACACCCTATACTGCACCCCTCTTACCCATCCCGTCTTTTAAATTTCAGCTTAAGTGCGAGACTGTTGTGAACAGGGTGGCTTCTCAGCTCCCTCAGACTAAAAGTCTGTACAGCCTCATGACCTCCCTGACCTCCTCTCCCTTCCTCTCACCCCTGCCCACTCTGTGTTGGCCACATGGGGCTCCTGGCCCCTCCCCAAACACCAAGCATCTTCAGGACTCTGCTCCAGTGTCATGTATCAGAAAGGTCTACCCTGACAACTGTCTACAACAGCAAGTCTTTATCCTTTGGATAAAGTCAAGACTACCTTGACTCCGCGACATTCACCCAGTGTATTTTCCTGCATGGTATACATCACCCCAGGACTTACCCGTTTTTGGTTTGTTGTCTGTCTCCTCCCCTCAACCCCACTTGGTGGTCCACTTCTGTGAGGGAAGGGACTTTTTCTGACCACCTCACAACTATGTGCCCAGAATCTGGCAAATGAGCAAATGAGTAGGGGGCTGAGACACCAGGCTGACCCAGCTGTGGTTCGCCCTTTTCCATGGGGGACGTCAGTGGTGTGCGACTGCTCAAGAATCAGCCATTTGACCAACCGGAAAGAGGAATCACAGATAGAAAAGCATTCGATACGTGTGTGGGTGTGTTGTGTATGTGATCAATACATTTGTCAGTGTAAGTCCAAGGTGTAGTCCAAACAGGATTGATGGTCACTGTGGATTTGCGCTGTTGTTCCAATTTAGGGAGAACGTGGTTGCTGGGTGTTTGCTGCCCACACACAAGTCCAGGCTCATGTCAAGGCAAAATTTTGCAGGTTTCTTCATCCCGCGGTTGTGTTCAAGTTTCTAGGTCTTTGTTAATATAAATTATTCCACAGATTCGTAGTGGATCACCTGTAAGTGAACTTCAGACGATGTTCTTCCTAATGTGTTCTACTGCGATGGACTGCAGCTCAGGCTCTTCAGGATGGATTCCAGAACATTCCAGAACATTCCATGACTCTTTGAGGTGCCAGCTCAGGAGTTCAGATTAATAAATGAGCTCAGAAAGGCCCATGCATTCAGTTGAGGGAGCACATATGGTAGCTTGGGTGCTTATACACGTCCTGTGGGGCATGTCACCCCCCCCCAATTCAAATGCCCTTGCAAATCAGAAACTTTAAGGCTTTCTAAAATGTCCTTGTAAGTTCTGACATTAAAAAAAAGTGTGGAGAAATAGCTACATCCAATCAGATCAAACCAGAATTCAGTACCAACAATTCATTATGTTGAGCTCAAATTTAACTCCATACAGATATTTTTTTCTAAATTCTGCGAAGCCTTTAAATTGGTTATACATACATGCCAATATTTCTTCCTTCTGGACAAGAGCAGAAATACTGGACCCAGGCCCAAGCCATCCCTCTTCCTCTTTATGGTGTGGCCAGAATAGCTTCAGGAAGGATCTAAATATTGAGGTCTGTACTGGTACTTAGAATTCATGATGGCTTCTATTCTCCGATAACAAGAATCTTCCAGCAAAGCTCTAGAAAATTGGAGTTTAAGTTATGAACAGAATGGAGACGATGGACACTCCTAAGAACAGCCATGTGAAATCCCATCGGCGTCTCCAAGGAATGGGTCTCCGCACGGCCCTCCTGGGTCTCTGCACTCTGTTCACACAAAGGGCATTCTTGTCAGTGAGGGCGTCATTGGCAGAAACGTTCTAATGCTGCAGTTATGTTCTGCTCCCTAACCTCTTGTTCCAGTTGAGTACAAAGTGGTGAGTCTTCAAAGTCCTGCTGAACCATCAACTGGCTGTCGGACCCTCAGTCACTTCACTTCTCCGGAACCTTGGTTTGCTCATCAATGAAAAGAGGGGTCGGACCTCTTCTCCCAAGGACTCGGGAGGTGGCTTAGTTGGGATTTCAGGGAAGGTACCTACTGTGAATAACAGAAGGTGTTCACTAAAGGGTAGTGCCTTTCCCTTTCCAAAATTAATAGAGATCATAGAAATGGCAATGCCACCATAATAACAAACGCGAACAGTTGTGTCCCGTTTAGGGAGTTATGGGCTTTTGGTCATTGGACTGAGAGCCTTATCTCAGGTCATTCCCACCACAGCCACCTGTGGTGGAGTTGATGTTACCAGGAGCAGTATCATTGCTGTTGTCCAAATGAGATCACTAGGCTTGGAGGGTTGAACTGATCTCCCAGGTTCCCACAGCTAACAGAGCTAGGACACAAACCCGTTTCACCAGGAGTGAAAGCCAAATATGTTGTGAGGCCCACAGGTCCTCCATCGTCCTGCTTTGCCTTATCTCCTCCTCAACTTCCACTCCCATATCTCCTGATCACTCAGTTTTAACCACATTTGTCTGGCTGGTCCTCCCACAGACCAGGCAGTTTCAGTTTCCTGCGTCAGGGCCTTTGCACGGACCATTCCCTCTATCTGGAACACTTTCTCCCAAGTGAGCACATGTCTGACTTCAAGAATGTGCTCAAATGTCATCTTCTCGGAGAAACTTATCATGACTTCCCTATTTAAAATTGTAACACCTTTTGCCGCCACAACCTCTGCCCTGTGACCTCTCAAACTCCGTCACCTGGCCAATTTTTGTTTTCCTTCTGCTTTTATCATCTTCTGTCCTATTATAGAATTAAATTATTTATATGTTGATTGCTGTGTGTTGGGCTCTGCCAGACACGAAGTTCATCCAGAGGAAGGATCTTTGATTCCCTGATGTATCCCCTTGCATCTAGAATAGCCCCTGATGGATTATAGCCAGGGAAGACTCATTGAAAGAACAAATTAGCCAGTGAATGATAGGGCTGTCAGGGTCTTAATTATACCACCCCACCTCTGTGCGCAGCCGGTGCTGACATCATTCATTCGTGATGTGACATTTGTCCACACAGAGGTTGAGTCAGCAAATAGTCTCTATCCTCTTGGTGGCCAGCATCATGGAGGGTATCTGAGAGGCAGGTGGAGGGGACAGCCACTGCTCTCTGCTCATAGTTAGGCTGGGGAGATGAGACACACAACTGAGACAGAGGATAGCACGTTCTGTTCACTTGTGGGTTGTGGGAGACCGGCTCCAATTCCTAAAGGGCCCCTCAGCAGGTGCCGGGCACAGGCAGCCTTGTTGGGAAGGGACTCCCAGAGAGGACAGAAATCGAGCTGGGTCTTTAAAGGACTGGAATTGGTGGAAAGGAGAGAGGACAAAGCCCTCCTTTTTTGGGCAAAGCCGCAGAGGCTGGAATGGGCAGACATACAGGATGCTTATCCTCCCCGTGCTCGGATCTCGCTTCAAATGCCCCCTTCTTAGGGAAGCCCCCCTGACCCTACAGCCTTAGTCAAGCGCTGCAGTTACACAACCAGAAAATCATGCTCCTTTTCTTCAGGGGTCTTACACAGTTTGTAATTATAAATGTTCGATAAATATTCATTGAGTGATGGAATGAATACGTGAACGAATGGGTGAACGATTGAATGAGTACATTGAAGAAGAAAGCGTATAAAGACAGGCCAGCACAGCTGGATCAGGCGGTGATTTTGAGAGTGCGGTAGAGACAAGCTCTCTGCCCACAGCACTCACCTGGCGCACTGGCCGTGGCGATAGCTTCTCATTCAACTGAGAGTAGCCATCGGAGATGGGCATTTTGGGGTCTGTCTTACAAATGGTGAAACTCGTTGACTTATCTAAAACCAAGCTTAACAAGCTTTCTTAGCTTGTGTATTGTATATATTGTCAGTAGTGATGGAGGCGACATCTGTACTCAAGCCTCGGGACATTCCACGCCCCTGCTTGGAGGGCAGGTAGGGACGGTGTGGCAGACGACGGGAGACTCAAACGCTGGCGTGCAGAGGAAGGTCACCCAGAACCATGCTGAAATCAAAGACCGTAACTCTCACCCCACATCCTCAACCCTAGACTTCGCGTGAACCTCACAGCAGCGGGGAGGGTGGGGGAGCAGCAGACACACCCTTGTGACTTTGCAGGCAAACAGCGTTTTCTCGTCACTGTTGGCAATGTGACGGGACTGCCAAAAGTACATGAAACCAACTACGTAAATTGTGAGATGTACGGCACAGTTTGATTCTGCTGCCCTGAGAAACTGCAGTTTTTTGTTGTTTTTTTTTTTCACCAAGACAGGAGAGAAAAGCTAGGAGTTCCCTGATATAACTCCATGGGCGTCGGTACCCTAATCACACCAGTCTCTCAGGCTGGATGCTGTTCACCCAGACACGCAAACATGTCTGGTCCTGGCAGCACCCCCCTCGGCCTCCCCTGCCAGCACACACACATATAGGGCTCCTGCTGAGGGCTTGGGTGCACCTTCCTGTGACTCTTTGATACACCGTTGTGATTGGTTGTGGTTTCTTTCCAGGTAACTGTGTGTGTGTGTATGTATGTGTATGTATAGGTGGATGTGTATACACACATATACGTGACACAGATGCACACACACGTATATACATGCACTCATGCATGCACACACATATGCATGTATTCACACATGCATGCACACACATATATACGTGCATTCATGCATACACACATGCATGCGTTCACATACACATGCACACGCATACATATATACATGTGTTCACACATGCACACACATACATATACATGCATTCACACATGCATGCACATACGTATATACATGCATTCACGCATGCGTGCACACAGTACGTATATACATGCATTCACACATGCACACACATATGCATGTATTCACACATGCATGCACACACATATATACATGCATTCATGCATACACACATGCATGTGTTCACATACGCATGCACACACATACATATATACATATGTTCACACATGCACACACATACATATACGTGCATTCACGCATGCATGCACACACGTACATATATACATGCATTCACACATGCATGCACACGCATACATATATACATGCATTCACACTTGCATGCACAGACATATGTATGCATTCACGCATGTACACACATACATAGATACATGCATTCACACATGCACACACATTCATATATATACGTTCACACATGCACACACAAATACATAGATACATGCATTCACACACATACATGCACTCACACATGTATGCCCACACATACATATATACGTACACTTACATATACACATGTGCACATGTATACACACATACATTCACACATATACACACATGTGCACACATATGTGCGCACACACATATACATACACTCATATACATACATACATATTCGTACACGTGCATGCTCACATACACGTGTACCCACATGCAAATGTATACATGCACAACACACACACGTGCACTCACATGTATACACACTTACATACACTCACATGTGCATACACACATGCTTACACGCATACACATATACACGTGCTCACATGTGCACATACATGCACACACACATACACACACACAGACACAAAGTCTCTGTTCTCCCTGAACTTCACAACACTCCTCCCGTAGCCCTAATTGTTTATTTTTAATGCTGATTTTTGTGGAGGTAGAATTCACTTAGACTGCACAGGTCCCACTGCACAGTTCAGTGAGCCTTGAGCACGTATACATCTGCGGGACCCTTCCCCCCAGTCACGATCTGGAACATTTCCACCTTCCCAGAAAGTTCCTTCAGGCTCCTTTCCAGTCAGTAGCCATCCTCCACAGGGCCCATCCCCTTTCTGATTTTTATCATCATAGATTAGTTTTGCCTTAACCTAGAAACTCATTTAAAAACAGAGGATACAGTTTTAGTGCCCAGTCTCTTCCATGCAGCAAAATATTTTTTGAGATTCATCCATGTAGTTTCTGTTATATGGAGTTGGCCGTTATAGACTAAATGTCTGTCTCCCCAGAATTCACATGCTGAGGCCCTCACCCCTCCCACCCCCCTCACTCCCAGACCCCAGACGATATTTGGAGGTGGGGTCTTTGACTACGGTTAGATGAGGTCATGAGGGTGGGGCCCCCGTGATGGGATTAGTGCCCTCATAAGAAGAGACCAGAGATCTCTCTCTCTCTTCACACACGCGCACAAGGAGGACACAGCAAGAAGGTGGCCATCTGCAAGCCAGAGAGAGAGACCTCACTGAACCCGGCCCTGCCTGGCACCCTGATCTCGGACTCCCAGTCTCCAGAACTGTGGCCATGGCAAATGCCAGAAGGAAGATAAACACCCCAGCTTCCTTGACACTGCAGAGGGACAGCTCAGAGGTGTGACACGTGTCTCCCAGGGTCTCCCTGGCCTACAGTGACATCCCGTTCCTCGGTAGACTTTCTCCTGGCTTCCTCCCCATCCCTTCCTTGCTTCCCCATCTTCTAACACTTCTTGCTGGGCTCCAGATCCCGGCCGTCGGGGCTGCTGTGGAGCACATGGCCTAAGGTTGCAGCTAAGAGCCCCCCCCCTTTAATCTTTGCCTTTCTGCAAGTGTTTTAACCTCGGCTGCCTCATCTTAGAATGGGGATGGTGGCAGGGCCTAAAAACGATGGGACATTGGGCCCGCAGCCACCGAGTCACATGCTCCACACAAATTACCTCATTTCACATGAGCCAAATATTATTGTGATCCCCATGTTACGAATGAGGGAGCTAATGCACAAATACACGTACTGAGATGTCCTACCTACAGTCGCTTGGGCACTAAGTAGTGGAACCGAGGTTAAATCAGACGGTGATGATGATGGTGGCGGTGGTGAGGGGCTGGGGGAGGCTAGCAGTTGGAGGGGGCTTTCTTTGTGCCCAGTACTTACACGTTTAGATCTTAAACCGGTCCTGAGAGGTGGGTACTATTATTAGACCCCTTTTACCGGGAGGACGATCAAAGCCCTAGGATGTTAACTCACTTGCCTAGGGTTGCACACCTGGTCAGGGGAGGAAGCAGGATTTAACTCAGGTGCGTCTGGTCCCAGAGTCTATTTGTCGCCCAAGACGCCGTGCGGAGACATCGCCGGCATACCCAGCTGCTTCTAATTTGGTTTGATCATCATCATTTTTCAGCGCCATTTCCCTGCCTGACGCTTTACCTTCTTCACCAACTACCCTGAATCAAGACCTTTTGTCCTCCGGGGGAATTTGATAAAAAGTGGGTTTCATTCTCCTCCTCCGTGTAGCAGGTTCTGAAAACACTCGTGTTCCCTTGGTGCGTCCCAGTTAGAGCTCGCATGGAAATTCGGTGAGTCAGAGAGCCATGTGTCTCTTCTAGATAAAACCATGTCAGCTTATGATCTGAGAATCACTCCCCCCATTGCTCAAAGGCACCCCACGCGCAGCCCGCAGCCCGCGGCCCGCGGGCTCGAGCCTGCTGCCAGTCTGTTACGGCTCCTTAACTCATAAGACCGCAGCATATTTACAGTGATGAGGATAATTTTCAGAACAAAGCCAGTGAAATGTGCCTGTTTAAAGGCCTCGGCTTCCCTTGAAAGTCCTCGCCAAGGCCAGTGAGCAATTTTGAGCAATCATGGCAAAGGATGCTTTCTGCCGGACGAGGAGAATCCGGGAGACCCGCATCTTTCTTCTCTCTTCCTCACCTCGCCTCTGGCCGTCAGAAACAAGGCATTGTGCAAATAATTGTCCAGTTTTTTCCAACGTGATCAATTGGATGTAATTTTTTTTTTTTTTTAAAGAAAGCAGAGGAGGGGGCAATGCCAAACAGCCGCTCTCTTCTCCCCCCACCCCTGCCCTGCCTCCCAGGGTCTGTACCGGTGAAGCACCTGCCTTGAGCTCAGTGCCCTGCAGCCCCCACCCCCAAGGCTGGCCATGAGAAGCCAGGGATGCTTGTCCTGCTGAGAGATGTGTGCAGGAGGCTCGCGGCTGGTCCAGCTTTCAAAGGCGACCTCCATACCTTCCCCCTGTATAGTCCTACCCGGCTATTTAAGAGAAGTCAAAGGGGGCAGCATTTGAAGTGACAGCAGAAAGGAAGGGGAGGGAGAGAGGAGGAGGAGACCTACAGGGAGGGGGGGGGGGCACTGATGTCACCTCCGGACGTGGGATGACAAGTTCCCATTGTCTCTCGCATCCCCCGAAAGATGGTGGCATGACTGTAGTCCTGAAATCAACAAGTGAGCTCTTAGCCCACATTCCCTCCCGTTTTTTTGTTGCTCTTTTCATTCCCTCCCCGCCCCACCACCACTCCGTTAAACTCTCAGAGAAGTGGAAAAGTCCATGGTTTTCTGAGGCTGAGAAAAAAAGAAATGGAGAAACACAGCGCACCCCGCTTCTCGGCGTTTATCCTTCGCGGACGCTTTTGATTACGGTCCTACGGGCACACTCTTCGGTGGATTTAGTCCGTAGAGATACTCGCCGAGTGCCCGCCACGGGCCAGCCTCTGTTTCCTATGCAGCACACAACTCGGTGGGCAAAACTGAGCCAGACAAAATCCCTGCCTTCGGGGGGGCCGGCCTCCTAGTAAGGGGCGGGAGTCAATAAATAAATAAAGATGTCCAGTGCGCCAGATGGATGGAGCGAAGTCGTACGCAGAAAGATGATGCAGAGAAAGGGGTACCGGGGAGTGGGAGTGAGGGGTGGTCGGGAAAGATGCTGGAGGGGGAGAGGAAGTAAGCCAGGAGGATCCCAGGCGGAGGAAACAGCCCGTGCAGAGACCCCATGGCAGGGCAGCCCGGTGTTTGAGGAACTGCGTGGAGGCCGGTGTGTGGCCGGGGCACAATTCAGGGCATTTTAGGAGGTCAGAGGAGGGAAGTGAAAGTGTTGGGGGAGCCAGTCGTGTAGGGCTTTGCCTCTGAAAGGACTGCAGCTTTTCCCCTGCGTAGATATTCTCTTAACCTGGTGAGATGACTGATAATTGTAATAGGAGTCCAGCCTGGTCCGTGACAGGCCTGCTGAAAACCTTCCAAATCTCTCTACAGACGGTAGGATAAAGGAGAAGATTCCTCGCACCGTGAAGATTTCCTCTAGTCCCCGCTGGTCCGCCGTGTAAGCCGTCGGTGCCGGCAAGCCCTCTCCTCTCTCCTCCTGGGTCTCCGTCGCCACTCCCTTGGTAAACCCGCCCAGTCCTGGCCCTCTATTGCCATCCGTGTCCTGGCAAACGTATACGTCTAGTCTAGAATGTGCTCCTGAACTCCATACACCCGATTGGGAGGCCTCGCAAACTCCAAACATCCAAAACCAAGCTCCTGACTTCCCTCCCCATCCGAGCCTGCTCTGTCCCACAGGCTTCCCCCTCTCAGAAGATGGCATCCTGGTTCTTCTGGCATGCAGGCGTTGGCCTTGACCCCTCTCTTTTCCTTTCATGCCCCGTATCCAATCTGTCAGTTCGTTTTGTTGGCTGTGCATTCAAAATATTGAGTCTCCCGACCACTTCTCCCCACATCCTCTGCTGCTGCCCTGAGCCGAGCCACCACTTGCCCCCATCGCCTCAACAGCCTCCTACCTGAGCTCCCCGTCTCTACCCACCTAGGCTGTGTCCTCAGCATAGAAGCCAGAACACCCCTCCTCTGCTTGAACCCTGCACGGCTGCCCACCCCACTCCGAGCACAAGCGAAAGTCTTCAGCCGTGCTGGCCACTCACAACTTTCTGCCGTGATGGGCATGTTCTGTATCTATAAGGTCCAGTATGGTAGCCACTGGCCACATGTGACTTTGGAGCATGTGAAGTGTGGCCAGTGAGACTGAGGAGCTATAGTATAAAGTTTATTTCATTTTTTCAAAACATGTTTTATTTTATTTTTGGGGCAGAGAGACAGAGACAGAGACAGAGAGCACAAGTGAGGAAGGGGCAGAGAGAGAGGGGGGGAGACACAGAATCTGAAGCAGGCTCCAGGCTCTGAGCTGTCAGCACAGAGCCCGACGCGGGGCTCGAACTCACGGACTGTGAGATCATGACCTGAGCCAAAGTCAGACGCTTAATCGACTGAGCCACGGTCCCCTCACATTTCCTTTTAATTCACTTAAATTTAAATAGTCACATGTTCCTTGTGGCTGCGATGCTGGGTAGTGAAGACTTACAAGGCCCAATGCCTTTGACCTGTTCTCCTATCGCCGGCCCCCCACACCCACCCCATTCCAGCTACTTTGACCTCTTACTGTGTGTTCCTCAAAAGCTCCAGGCTCAGTGCTGCTGTCTTCCCTGTCCCTTCTGCCTGGAGGGTCCTTCCTGGATATCTGCAGTGTTAGTACCTACATTCTGCCCTCACCCACATCTACTCCCAATCTCCCTTGCCTTACTCTGCTTTCTCTGCTTTTTCATATCCACGAGACTTCTCACCTCTCGGCAGGTTGCATAATTTATTCATTAGCTCTATTGTTTTAGATCCGTTCCCCCTGTTCCCCCAGGATGGAGATCTTTATCTCCCTAGTCCACTTCTGGGTCTCCAGCACCTTGAAGAATTCTGGCACACAACAGGTGCTTAATAAATGCTTGTTCAAAGACCTGAGCCAGCGAGGTCTGGCCCACTCTCTGCCGTGGCTCTCTTTGAACATGCTTATGTTTGTCTCTTCTCCCTGGGATGCCATCAGCCGCCTGTCCAACCACACTCATCCCTCATTCAGCAAATAATCAGAGAGCCTCCTTTTTGCCAGGCACGGTGTTAGGTGCTGGGGACACAGCAGTGAGCGGGCAGGCAAGAATCCCTGCCCTCAGGGAGCTGACATTGGCTTCAGAAGACAGACAGTGAACAGGCAAATGAAAAGAGCGTGTAGTGGGCCTAGAAGGTCAGAGGGCCGTGAGACGGAGAACACGGTGGGCGGGCCGAATCGGCAGAATGAGGACAAGGAAGGCCTGTCTGAAGGAGGAGAAGGGCCCAGCTACACAGAAGCCAGGGGAGAGTACGCCATGAAGAGGGAAAACTAGAACGAATGGAAAGAGCAGGTGTTGAGGGCCCCACGGGGACCCCAAGGAGTGAGGCTCTAAGACACGTGGGGATGTGGGGTGTGATGAGCCAGATTCCACACTGAGGTTGACAGAGCCTCGATCAGGCAGGGCCTGCCGGGCCTGGAGCCAATTGTACTTCTTCTCGAGTCCCTGAAGCTGGCTCCAGTCTCCTTGCCTGCGCTCTGAGAATATTCATTGCTTA
The DNA here is from genome assembly GCF_024362965.1 of Panthera pardus. Lineage (NCBI taxonomy): Eukaryota > Metazoa > Chordata > Mammalia > Carnivora > Felidae > Panthera > Panthera pardus. The sequence continues at coordinate 96,331,798 of NW_026526666.1, read as the reverse complement.
GGGGGGCCTGGGTGGTTCCGTCGGTTGAGCATCAGACTCTCGATTTGGGCTCAGGTCACGATCTCACGGTTCCTGAGATCGAGCCCTGAGTTGGCTCAGGTCACGATCTCACAGTCTGTGAGATCGAGCCCTATGTGGGGCTCTGCACTGACAGTGTGGAGCCTGCTTGGGATTCTCGCTGTCTCTGTCCCTCTGCCCCTCGCCTGCTCACGCTTGCTTTCTCTCTCTCTCTCAAAATAAATGAATATTTTATAAACAGTGCAGACTCCAGAGTTGATTGGGGCTTAGGATTCTGCCTTTTTAAGAAACATACTAGGTGATTCTTGTGCAGCTGGTCTATTGGCCATTCTTGGCAAGACATGGCAATGTCCAGTCCAGTCCATGGCCAATGTCCAGATCTATCCAGTAGATCTGGGCATTTGCTGACTTCCATTCAAATGGCCGAGGACACCAAATACAATTCAAGGGTCAGGACAGGAAGTTGACTTTTCACTTAAAAGCAAATCTGTTTATTTTTAACAGCCCTGGGTGGCTCAGTCAGTTGAGTGTCCAACTTCGGCTCGGGTCACGGTCTCATGGTGCATGAGTTTGGGTCCGGCATTGGGCTGGAGTTTGGAGCCTAGAGCCTGCTTTGGATTCTGTGCCCCCCCCCCACTTCTCTCTCTCTCTCTCTCTCTCTCTCTCAAAAATAAATAAAAACATTTAAAATTTTGAAAAGGAAATCTGTTACAGTGTCGTAACTACCTGGCTTCCCTGATGAGCCTCTGGGGAAAAAAAAAATGCACATCATGACATTACCTTGACTTTGAAAGCCCAGCTTGGCATGAGGGTGATATTCTCTGTGATGGAGACTCCCCCACTCCTCCCACCATGAATCACCTGAGTGAGGCCTCCAGTCCTCCGTGACTGTGAGAGGAGACGCAGAACTTTCTACTGACAGCCTGAGATGGTTTTGGCAGAGAGAAATTCTCTCCCGTGGGCATGAAGTGCTGGGCGTGTTCCGCTTTCTCCTCACTTCCCACACTGGATTGTCAATTGCTATTCATGCGTCTGTCTCCTGTGTTCGGCTAATAGCTCCTCCGGCAGGAGCCCCACCCTCCCTCATCCAGAACCTCTGAGGCCTGGTTCTGTGTAGGACACTTAGCAGGTGCTAAAAAGATCGTATGGAAGGACTACTTCAGACACCCTCACAACCGGCTACGTACTTTGCAGGGCCCGGCGCAAAGTGAAAATGTAGGGCCCCTGCTTCCGACATTGTTAAGAATTCCAGGACGACGGTAGCAGAGCATTAAGCCAAGCTTGGGGCTCTCCTGCACGCCAGGACTGTGGGTCGACATGGGCCGCGCAGCCGTGAATGGGCCCTGGTCTCCATCGATGTTCTGGGAGCTCCTAGGTCACCTGTACTTATGAAGGTGGGGGCCCCAGCACTAGAACTGTGACAGCATAAAAGCCGTTGCCTTTGAGGCAAAGAGGAGTCCAAAGGAGGTTCCTGAGGACTGGCCTCCACCTTCCTCTTTCTTGTACCGTCTTGCCAAACTACCCACGGGCCCCAGAGGCCCGGTATCCACCTTACTCGGGGCAAAGGAGCCCATTGGGTTGTCACGGTCTGTTTGGTTCTCTGTGCCCTTGACGGACTGAGAGATCTCGGGGGACCAGGATCAGGCCTGTGAATCCCCAGGGACGCGAACAGGACCCTGGAACATTTTCGGCACTTAATTCATGTTTGTTTAAATGACTGGAGGATAAATTAATAAACCCAGATGGCAATGTTGGCTTCTTATGGCTTGTGATAGGATTTTTCAGACTCTCTTCTGAATTAATTTTTCATGAAAACACGAATAGCTCTACTTACATATTTATGTTTATATTATTGTTATTATTTTAATTTAAATTCAAGGTGGTTAACGTAGAGTGTAGTTTTGGTTTCGGGAGTAGAATTCAGTGATTCGTCCCTTGTATAGAACACCCAGTGCTCAGCCCAACAAGTGTCCTCCCTCATACCCGTCGCCCACCCATCTCCCCTCCAGCCACCTCAGTTCTCTGCATTTAAGTGTCTCTTATGGTTTGCCTCCCTCTCTGTTTTTATCTTATTTTTTCCCTCCCTTCCCCTATTGTTCATCTTTTCTGTTTCTTAAATTCCACGTAGGAGTAAAATCATACGATATTCACCTTTCTCTGGCTTATCTCGCTTAGCATAATACCCTCCAGTTCCATCCACCTAGTTGCAAATGGCAAGATGTCATTCTTTCCGATCGCCGAGTAATATTCCATTGTGTATATACCACATCTTCTTTGTCCATTCATCCATCAATGAACATTTGGGCTCTTTTCATAATTCTGTACCTCTATCTCTCTGTCTCTCTATCTCTTTATCTCTCTATCTCCATCTCTATCTCTATCCATATCTATATAAACTAAAGCCATGTTGAACCCCTATTAGCATGCTCCAGAACCTTACCTTCAACTTGTGTTTCTGGAAATTAAAGTAGCTTCATCTGAGAACTTGCTAGAAATGCAAACTTTCAAATTTTCTCAGGCCCAACCCCAAACCTGCTAAATCAGGAGCTCTGGGGGTGGTGCCCAGAGATCTGTGTTTGGACAAGCACTCCAGGTGATTTAGTGCCCCTCATCTGAGAGTACTGGTGTTCTAAGGAACAGTTTGGAAAGCTGTGATTTCATGGAACTTTCTCCCAGATGCATTTGGATTTTAACACAAATTAATTGTTGGCAGCTGCAGCCTTAAAAGTCTCAAAGGATTAAATTTTGTTATGTAATTTTACATCGTGAGTCAAATTCCCATAAGGCTGGGTCTTGATATGGGTATTTATTGGGCTCAGCAAATGGGACATTTAGTTGAGAATAGAAGACAAAAAATGGTCATATTAAGTGTATGGGTTTTTTAAAGTTTATTTATCTTGAGAGAGAGAGAGAGAGAGAGAGAGAGAGAGAGAACATGCTGATGGGTGGGGGGGGGGGGGTGCGGACAGACTATCCAAAGCGGACTTCATGCAGACAGCAGAGAGCCAAACACAGGGCTCGAACTCAAGACCCATAAGATCATGACCTGAGCCAAAGTTGGACATTTAACCAATGAGCCACCAGGCGCCCCTAGTGTATGTTTTTTTAACCACAAAAAAAAGGACTATTTGTTGATGCAAAGCTAGAAGGTGAGTTAGGAGGAGAGATACATGTGGTAAAGGGGATGCTGAATCAGTAGCTAGAAGATCTATAAGATATATGACCTTGCAGAAGTCAGTTAAACTCTGTGCTCCTTAATTTCTTCACCTGAAAAATGGAGATAATACCCAGGGTTGTCATGTATGGTTGGGCATGTCGTACACTGCACAAGAGGATCTGGCTGAGGGGCAAGTGGGAGCAGATGCCCAGCTGAGCTAGGCTTTGCCTCCACTCCCAGAGGAAGGGTCATCGTTGTCTCATTCACTCAGAGGCCCCCTGGAGCCTCTCTGCCTGCTTCCTCAGGTTATTGTGAGGCTCAAGACATGATGAGTAGGAAAGCAATTTCAAAACGACATGTTGTATAAATAAAAGATATGATGCTATTTTGATTGTTGCTGCAGGGATATGCTTATATTTTGACCATGTCACTCAACCAGGCCGACCAAATACCTGATATGCTAATTGCACAAAAATCACTATCCATCCACCAAAGCTCATGCTGTAACACTTGGGGGAAACCAGCCAGACTCCTTCCTTAGTCCCAGGAAGGGCAACTCGCAGGAGCTCGCTGCACCCTCGCCACTTTGTAAGATGGCGACAGGCGACTGGCTGAGGCTTCTAACAGTTTGCTAAGACGTTGTAGCTAACGGAGTAGGCCTGGGTACCTAGCAGCACACACTCAGATGCTCAGCTTGTTGCGTCTGAGCTGGCCGGGTGGGAGTGATCTGTGCAAGAAAGTGCCAGAAGCACCAGAGAACCCAAAGGCTGTTCAGTCGGGCAGCAGTCCCATAGGGCCAAGCCAGGCCTGGACTTCTGTTTCTCGCGTGCTTAACAGGAAAGAAGGTTCTTTCTGCTAATTGCATTGGGAACCCAAACTTTGTGGTAGGATACCACCATATCCCTGTTGACCTGATTTCCTAAGTCTCGGTACTTAAAATTGAACACCAAAAGCCCTTTTCTTTCTTTCTTTTTTTATTTTTTTAAGAAAAGCAAAAGTGGTCTTGCTCACTGCCACCTTGTGGTAGGTCAGCACTATAGCAACAGCCAAGGTGAACTGACACCTGCTTTCTGGACACGTGGGTGGGGCTTTTGTAGATTTCCCCTCCCTTGGAAACACCTCCTCTGTTTTCTTTGCCCCAGGGTCCCATTTGCGCGACCAGTGAGCTGTTGAGATATCTGGGTAGCCAGGGTGAACTTGGCCAATCAGCCAAGCCTCTGTCTGGTCCCCATCTTTCTTTCCTTCCACCAGCACCCCGAACCCTTAAATGCTACAACCTTTAAGATTCCTCGCAACCCTGAGATGTTTTGGTTTTGCCAAAGGTGATCTGGGCTTCCCAAGGAATATAGTTTAAGACAGGTTGCATTTTGTATTGTTCTGTTTCGCAAATCAAAAATACATCTCTAGCCCCCCCCCCCCCCCCCCCCACTCCCTGAGGGATGTCTGCACGGTGAGATAGTGGCTGGCTGCCAGAGGGCCACGGGGACTTCAAAAGCTGCCTAATTAAGTTTCAGCCAGCAGACTACCCTCAGTGGGCCAGGGGGCTCTCTCTCGGAAGATAAGACACAAGACACATCCAGAGATAAAGGGTGGAGCTTTGCAAATGAATGAAATAAATCAGGAGCAAGCCATCCCACTTGCAAATGGCAGTCGTTCTAACAGAAGCCCTAAAGTCCTCTGAAATGGCAAGGCAGGATTGCCATTGGGCAGGAGGCTGCTGGCCTCTTGGCCCACTCTCTGGGGCTCCGATGGGGTGTGATTGTGGTATCAGCTGAAACGGGGAGATAGGGCAGATGTCACTAATGTCTTCTCAATTCCGGAAGTTAATCCCCAGTGACTCATTCCTTGTGAGCCTCCCGCGGGGATGTGAAGGCATTGAAGGTACATTGTTTATTCCTATGACCTATGTGTTGTTCTGCCCTAGTTAGAATTCCAATTACATCCTGTGGTCTTCCTGTCGTCAAAATGCTGTATTTGTCTGACTAATTTTACAGCAGAGGTGATCCCGTTTCCTGCCCTTCAGATTTATAAGAGTTCCCAGGGCTTCAAGTGTCCTTTCAGTGTCAAAAACTTTTTTTTTTTTAATAAGTAAGCCCAGCCCCTTACCCAAGAAATCCTAAGATTTGCTCAACTTAGGTAAACTGAAAGTTGTAAAACTGAGGGAACCCGGTCACCCTGACTCCTTTGCTAACTGCAGTGCATAATTTCTCTTTCTGGATGCACCTGGATCTTAACAGTCGAGTTCCTTGACAGGTTTCATGGTGTGTGGTATAGGCACAAAGCACCTCTCTAACTTTGAATTGCAAAGGCTTCTGGGGAAAACGTGTTTATAGAATATACGCCCCTTAAGGAAAATGATGCCACAATCCATTGGAATGGTGACCCTTACCCTGTGGTTTCTCTGGACTCACTTTCCCCCTTCTTCTCCCATCTCAAAAATAAATGAAATTCATGATTTTAATGAAAATAGGTTACAATTGGTCTTGAGACATTCCCAGCCCTCTTTGAGATAAATGTCAAGGGAGGGAAGGAGAGAATTTTTCCTCCTGAAATCCTCAAATCTTATAAGGAAGTGAAGCTTCCGGTTAAAGCACACCATGTGTCTACTCCTTTGGTGATGTCTGTTAAAAAACTGAATTCTTCAGGGGCGCCTGGGTGGCTCAGTCGGTTAAGCGTCTGACTTCGGCTCAGGTCATGATCTCACTGTCCGTGAGTTCGAGCCCCGCGTCGGGCTCTGGGCTGATGGCTCAGAGCCTGGAGCCTGCTTCCGATTCTGTGTCTCCCTCTCTCTCTGACCCTCCCCCGTTCATGCTCTGTCTCTCTCTGTCTCAAAAATAAATAAACGTTAAAAAAAATTAAAAAAACTTAATTCTTCAAATGTGCTGGTTCTGAACTTCAGCATTCAGTGGCATTGTCTCCTCTCAAAGCCCCAACGTAAACCCGAGAGAGATACAGATCCAATCTCTACTCTGTCCTCTGATCTCAGTGCCTACACTTGAGGCTTTCTGGAGTGAGCTCACCTCTTAATTCCCTCTCCAAGTTCAACCCGCCGTCCACCAAAAAACTCTCCAGCTTGTATCTCCCTTAATCTCTTGGGTTGAAATCTTAAGCCCATGGCCAACCTGGTCTGTGGGTGCCGCTTTAGACGAAAAGAAAAGAGAAATCAGCTCCATCAGAACAGCTGAAACAGCCAAGCCAACACATCCTCAACCCCAAACCCTGAGACTCAGTGGACGCGCCTCGGGAGCGCTGCTGGGCCGTTCAACGACTGCTCCCAGAAGTTTTTAAATAGAAAAGGCAGCATATCAATGAAATTAATTGCAAAGCCCTGCTCTGCACTAGGATGGAAATCTATCTCCTATGCTGGTTCCCGTCTCAAGTTTTCCAACTTAAAGTTTCAAGGAATTCAAGATCTAGTTCTCAAAGTTCAAAAATCACCTTTCCTGATAGTTTAATCTGGTCAATTGATGCAAAGTGCAATTTGCACTCATATCTGGGCGAATCAGATTCTTCAGCATAGGTCTTTTCTGCCAGAGTGTGTGAGATTCCTGCAGGACCTCAAAATTTGAATTTGTTCTACAACAAAGATCTTGTGTGCCCCACTTTTAAGTAAGAGGCCAAAAGCTTATATATAATACCACTAGCCTTATACCTGCTGTCTCCATTTGGGTTACACTGAGGATAGACCCTGAATCAAGGGTTTGAACGAAGACCGTTTATTTGGGTAGAATATGCGTCGAATTGTGTTCCCCCAAAATCGTATGTTGAAGTCCTAACCCCCCTGCTACCTCAGAATGAGACCTTACTTGGTCTAGTGTCTTCAGAGAGGTAATCGAGTTAGAATGAGGTCATGGCGTGGGCCCTAATCCAGGATGACTGGTGTCTTTATAAGAAGAAGGGGGATTTGGAGACAGACACATGTGCACACAGGGAGAACAGCACGTGGACATCAAAGCAGAGATTGAGTTAAGTTAATGGATCCACAAGCCAAAGGACGCCAGAGATTGCCAGCCAACCCCCAGAACGGGGAGAGAAGCCTGGAACGTAGTCTTCCCTCACAGCCCTCCGGAGGAACCAACCCTCTGTTAGCTTAATCTCAGATTTCCAACCTCCCGCACCGTGAGGCCACAAATCCTGTTGCTCAAGCCCCCAGCCCGTGGTGCTCTGTTGTGGCAGTCTGAGCAGACAAAGCAGACAGTGGCCCCGGCAAGCACTGGCTGGGGTGTGGAAATAAGACAGCTCAGGGAAGGCGGTCAATGAAGAGAACGTATCGCGTCAGGTCTCACGGCGAGACCACTGAGGCTCAGTCTCCCTGGGGAGCACTGGTGGGCTCACCAGTGTAGACACGAATCTCCAGCATTGCCCCAGCTGACTCCAGGCTGAGGTGCTCATCTGTCTTAAGGCTTCCAGAGTTCCCGCCGGCTGCGAGGAAGCGCTTGGGCCAACGGTCACATGTGTCGGCAACAAGGAGTGGCTGCCATGTACCGGAATGGTGAGTGCCGATGTAGGCATCAGCTACACATACACACAATTTAGAAAACAACCTAGTCCCAGCCCAGATGTGTTATTCCTGGCCAAGTGATCTTTGCAGATCCCATCTAGAGCAATCCACATTGGGATTTTCATTACCCACGACCATGGCCAAGACTCCGTGGTCTCTGAAAGAGAACAGTGGATAGAAATACTTTGATTTTAGCCTCCGTATCATGCTGGATGGTCCCCTCTGTATTCTGGAGCCTCCAGTCTATATGAACTCAAGTTCAGCGGGGGGAAAGTTCCAGTGCAGGGTTAATTACGGTGTGTGCCAGCCATCAAGGGAAAATGGTGGAAAATGGTGAAGTCAACTATGGTGGTCTCATCACCTGCCTTTCTTCAGGTGTGTTTCATCCCCATCCAACACATTAAAAAACCTCTTGGTTCCTTTTCCCCTTGATCTCTGGGCTGGAGGCCTCCAGATATTCATCCAGGGGAGGCCTGATGCAGGGGAGGCTTCTCTACAGCCTTGTGAAAACAAGTCAAGCACAGTTGTTGGTGAGTTGGCCTGTGCTGTGGGATTGCTTGGGTTTAGAAACCCTGCCTCCTGGGGAAGTTTCCCGCTCTCCACCCGCTATGTCCTTCAGTGGAAAACCACGCTCCATGAGAATACGCGGAAGTGTTTTTTGATGCTTCTAAAGCCAACGGCCCTGGGTCACCTAGTGGGGACCAATCATTCTTTCAGGCCGTTTTCAGGACACTGTGTTCCCACCACATTTCAGCAACCTACACATTTAGAATCTTTTTCTTTCTGTTAGAACTTTTTCTGCACCTGTGGAATGTCCACCCTTCACTTTCTTTTGTTGTCCCTCACTTTTAATGTTTATCTGCCATATTTACAGGCTACGGCTAGTCATTGTAAGGCCCCGCTCCTGGCTCTGGAATTCAGCTCACGTCCTCAGCCCTGTGTAGATCTCTCATGTCAGGAGCAGGCACTGTCCTGAGTACCTTAGATGCACGTCAGATCTCACAACGCCACTGCAGGGTGGGTCAGGTCAGCGTTTCGCAGCTAAAGGGGCACCTGGGTGGCTCAGTCGGTTGAGTGTCTGACTTAGGCTCAGGTCATAGTCTCGCGGTCTGTGGGTTCTGGCCTCACATCGGGCTTTGTGCTGACCGCTTGGAGCCTGGAGCCTGCTTTGGATTCTGTGTCTCCCTCTCCCTCTGCTCATCCCCTACTCACCTTCTGTCTCTATCTCTCTGTCTCTCTCTCTCAAAAGTAAAGAAACATTTAAAAAAAGTGGCTAAAAGAAATTAAATAACTTTCCCAAGTTCGTCGAGCTAGAAAGTAGAGCAGGAGAAATTAGAATTCCTCTCTGTCTCCAACGTAAAACCTAGAATGGAGGACCAGCCGAGTGGAGCTGGATAACAGGACAAATCAAGGACTTGCGATTTGAGCTTGGAAAGTGAGTAAGCGTGATACCCACTCAGAAGCTTATCCAGGGGACAGATTGTGATTAGATCATTCTCAGAAAGCCCTGGTGGCATTGATTAAACGGTAGTGATGTGCTAAGATCTGTGCTAAGCACTTTGAGCATTGCCCCCCCTGCAATACATCGCTGTGTCAATGCAGTACGTCCGTTTTACGGAAGAGGGAACCTGGACCCGAGGGGGTTAGGTCACTAGGGCAAGGTTACACCATTGGTAAGTGACAGAAGCGGGACATGAACCGAGGTCTTTTTAGTCCAGAGCCTAGGGTGTAAGGCACCAAACCTTCCCTTCCCCACACTCATGGGATCTGGAGGTGGCAGAGACCAAGAGGGAGAGGAGAAGTAATCAAAAGGGGATGTGTTCTGATACTTCCTAAGTCAGGTGTTGACCATGAGAGACCTGCTTCTACCACAAAGATGAATCTTCAGCTGGTCATTCAAGCTATAGTTATGGAATCTTCCTCCTTCAAAACACAAACAAAGAGAAACCAGGGCAAGAGCTCTGGACACCGCTGTCTTAGCAAACCTATCAAACACACGTTCCAAACTTCAGTCGCCTCTCAGCCTCCCAACAACCCTTGACTTGAGAGGGAGTAAGTGATTGCTGGCACAGGAGTGGCCCTGCACAGGACAGCAGGCAACATGGGCAGAGGGGTCCAACTCCGGGCTGACGGGGGCCAACACTAAGGCCACCAGGTGGCCGTACCCTCCGCTCACCTGAAGGAGATGCCTGATTTCCTCCCTTTTCTGCCCTGTGCACGGGAGCCCTTTTTTTTCTTTTCTTTTCACATCCTATTTCATTCACAGGTGGCTGATGGACAAGGTCACACTTCTGCCCCTCATCACAGAACTTAAGAACTAGAATGCTAAAGAAATTCTAGGGACACCTGGGTGGCTCAGTCGGTTAAGCGTCCGACTCTTGCTTTCGGCTCAGGCCATGATCTCAGGGTTTTGTGAATTCGAGCCCGCATTAGGCTCTGCACTGGCAGCACAAAGCCTGCTTGGGATTCTCTCTCTTTCTCTCTCTCTGCCCCTCCCCCACTTGGGCTAGCTCTATCTCAAAATAAATAAACTTAAAAAAAAATAAATTCTGGCAGAAACTAGAAGGCCAACATGGCGTTTCACCCAACCCCATCATTATACAGATGGGGACACTGAGACCCAGAGAAGTAGCTTGCCACTGCAGACTCAAAGCATACATGATGTGCTTGTACTGAGAGGTATCTAATTGGGGTGGAGGTGTGGGCGGTCCGTGCTCCCCTAGACTGTGGGGTCGGGGCTGTTGTTCTTAATGGAACTCTATGCACAACTGGATCTTCAAGGGGGTTGAGTAGCCTGTTCTCCAAGGGTTAGAGAACCAGCAAAACGGGAATTTTCTTCGGGGTTATTTGAAGAATCCCATTTGAGATAAGGGCTGAACTTTGAATTTTGTGGTCTTCAACCAACAGTTCCCCAAAACAAGGGCTGTTTGCAAAATCAAGGACCATCCAGTCTGCTGCTTTTTGAGCACTGAGTTGCTACTAAGACACGATTCCTACCTGACCTCATCTCCATTATTTCCAATACACTTGGAGAATGTGTAAGTGAGTTTAATGAGCCCCCTCTGACTCTAAGCTTGAGAAAAATGATGGTGTACATTCCCAGTTTCAAGTAAAATTGTGGTAAGAAGAATTTCGCCCAGTTTAACTCTTAATGGCCTCTCTGGGGAGAAGCTTATCGTTTTGTGCCTGGCTCCAACTTGGTGTTCCAATTTGCTATTCCCGGGCAAGTACTCTCATGCAAAAATGAGACACAGCATGCTCCTGGAGATGCTGGGGAGAGTAGGGCTCCCCCGCCTGCAGCCGCCCTCAGCCTACCATCCGTCCACACCTGGCCATGCCTTTCCTGGCCTTTCTCCATCCTTTTTTCTTTGCATTTAATTTCTGTTTTCCCCATCTCTGGCTGACTTGAGGAATGGGATGCAATTTCATGATAAACTAACACAGGGCACCCGACATAAACAGAAATGCAGTGTGGCCGTGCCATTGTGATGAAGGTGGAGAGCAGGAGACGTGACCTATCTTGCCACTTCTTAACATCATACTCATCCCGGGCACCAAGTATGGAGAAAGCAGGGTAAGCCGGTTGGATTTGCAGAGGGCAGACTGGGAAGGAGGGAGTTGGCTGCTTGGGGAACACCCACTTGTTATCCAAAACGTAGTCCCAGCCCCCTCAGAAGCTTCGGCCCTGAAATGGAGTCAAATACCCATTATTCATCACGTATGTTGGGTGGAAATTATACTAATACCTCAAAAAGGCAATCAGCAAGAATTTATACTTACACTGCTTATCTGAACCCAGCCCAGGGCTTAGTTTCTGTGAGAGCATATGGTTACAAACAAGCAAAACAAAAGAAACCAAAGAGGAAATTTTTGCAACGTCTCAGGGCCTACGGAACTGGTGGGAGGCCAGAGGACGAGGCCTACCTGCAATAGAGCAAGATCCAAGGTCACATTGAGGATCAGCTAGCAGAAAGCCCAGCCCTGGACTTATCGCAGGACAGCCTGATGGGCATGATTCCATGGCAACAAGTGGCTGTCGGTTAGATCTTAGGTCCCCCCAAAAGAGGCACCAATTGGCTGAGCATAGACCATGTGTTCACCTCTGGCTGCACTGGGCTGCCTCGAAGGAGGATCTGGCCTCTTCACTTTCCTTAATGCATGGCCATGGTCTATAATTACCTTCTCTCCAAGACCATGCGTAATGAGGCATTGGTCATTCCCCAAAGGGAAACTGGGCTGCTGCAGGAAGGCAGAATGTTTTCTTGGAAGTCAACACGCGTGCACACATACACACGCTCCACAAACACACATTGAAAAGAGGACATTCTTAAATACAGAGAACAAACTGAGGGTCGATGGAGGGGAGGTGGGGGGATGGGCTACATAGGTGATTGGCATCAAGGAGGACACCTGTTGGGGGGCACCTGGGTGGCTCAGTCGGTTGAGCGCCCGACTTCGGCTCAGGTCATGATCTGTGAGTTCGAGTCCCACATCGGGCTCTGTGCTCACAGCTCGGAGCCTGGAGCCTGCCTTGGATTCTGTGTTTCCCTCTCTCTGTGCCCCTCCCCGACTTGTGCTCTGTCTCTCTCTATCAAAAATAAATAAATGTTAAAAAAAAAAACAAAAAACGGAGGACACTTGTCGGGAGGAGCGCTGGGTGTTGGATGTAAGTGACGAATCACTAAATTCTACTCCTGAAACCAGTACTACACTATATGTTAACTAACTTGAATTTAAATAAAAGAAAAATTAGAGAACAAAAATAAATTCGCTGCACACAAGGAGCTGAAGAGACACAGTATCAAATACAGGATGATTAAAAAATAAGTGTATATATTACAGCATTTTCTACCAATATCACGAAGTGCTGTGGTGTGCTGAACAGACATTTACAAAATGAGAGTTTCTTCAAAGGCAGAAGTGGTTGGAGAAAGGAGACACCAAAGTGGCTGATGCCTCAGGGAAGTTTCACTGGAAGGCAGAATTGATCTTGGTCTTGGAAGATGAATGAGGGACAGAAAATGGGAAGCAGACAGATGAGAAAGTCCTAGGAGTACAGATGAGTGCACCAGAATTCTAACCACTTTTCCTGAGAAGATTGCACTGTAGAGCCAGCCTGTCCTGGGTTCGAATCTTCACTCTACCACTGTGAGGATGAACAATTCTCTTAACGCTTTTGGGTCTCGTATTATCCTAAAAATCGGACAAATAATCCCTGCCTCGTAGGGTAGGGTTAGGTATGAACAGTGATTGGCGTGGTGCTTGGCCCGTATGGTAAGGATTTGGCAAGTGTCAGTTCCCTTTTTCTTAATCATCAGCTCTTTCCTCTTTATATTAAATTTCAGTGACGAGTGGGTAAAAAAGACTTAAGACCCAGCATTTGGAAAATAAAACCAAGCAGATCCATTTTTAATAATTGCGGAAAGCGCTGTGTACCTAATATCGGGTTGCCCCAAGTGAGATATGGAAACAAACAGTCCTGTCCCGCGTCACTGACCTTCTGGACAGTTTTGGAAATGTGACGTGTGGCATGTACTCTCTGAGCTTCCATTTTCTCTCCTATTTGAAGACACTTTTCTGGGGCCTTTGGAAAACACTGGCATTTCATTATACATCTAGTCGCTATAGCATTCATTGCATTTAAGCAAAAAAAAACTTTGGTTTTTACATATGAGAATTTATTTATTAAAGCATGGTGGTCTTAGCTACAAGGACAGGCAAAGGGCACACAGTACCAGTTCTCAAGTATGATAGACCTTAAGGATTTGGATTGATGACTACTCATCAGGGCTCTCCAGGTGTAGTGAGTGGACACTTGGCTGAAGCAGGACCTTGAATGGTGGGCACTGTGGGGTCAGCGGGTAAGGAAGCGTCAGAAAGCGAGTGAGTGAACCTAGTCCACAGCCCAGCATAACAGCCTTGCCCCTAAGTTTTTCTCTATTTGCATGTGCATTGTGGTTAAGTTACCCTTGACTGCCTTTTATGGAGGAAATTACATGCTATGTTGAGGACTGAGTATCAAGGGATTCCCAGGAGTATTGGGGAATAGCCATCGAGAGATCTGTTGCTGGGACAGTAGACTTAAATGCCTGCAAGGACCAGGCAAATGATGGTAATGAGGAAAGCAGTCCAGAAGACAATGTTTTACAATTCCCATTTCTTGAAATAGGTGTCTCTTCAAGCCTGCTTTTTAGATTTTCCTATTTTTGATAGAAACACGGGTAGAGGGAAATATTTCTCTAAGCAATTTTTTAAGTACTCCTTAGCCATAGCTTAAGGGTAATAATGAGAATATAAATTATCGCCTAGTTAAAAACAGTAACATCAACAGCCGTCACACCATGCAGGCCCAATTTAGTCTTTTAAAAAAAGGTCCTAGTTTGAAGACATCTGGTCTACCATGGATATAAAGGCTGCTCTGCCATGTGCACTCTATTTCAATATTCTACCTATCATAAGCCCAAACCAAGAACATGAATGGAGGCGAAAAGAAACTTGTAACACATCTAATGCAGTTCTCCTGTTACCATACTCAACAAAGACCTAAAAGGACCTTGCAAAAGAGAACTTTTACGGCATGCATTTTTAGGACAGCATCATAGTGAGGTTCTGGTATATTGCACATGCGATGAGCCCTTCCCTCCAACTGGACGATGGGGTGGCATAAGCCAGTATAGAAAATTCTCCATGGAGTGTTATGGAATTGAGAAATTTGGCTTAATTTTCTTTATGTGTGATAGGGAGCTCGGGGAGAGAAGTGTAACTTTGCCCAGGAATAAAAGTGAGGGGTTTTCTTTTGTTGCCTCTGTTTCGTTTCGTTCTTTGAACTTTTTTCTCCCGTAGCCCGTTGAAACATAGAGGCCTTAAAATAAAAAATAAGAAACTGGCAAATATTTCGTACATCTATAAATTTCACAGCATTTAGTCTTTGTCTTAAATTAGCAGCCACACATCGATTCAGTTGTCATAAAAATATCAAGTTCCAACTATGGGCTGAGAGTATCATCTCTGTTTCTGATTATGAAGTTTTGTCTCCCCACTTAGAGTCCAGTAAGCTATTTGAGGACAGAGAAACTGTGTCTCATTCTGAATTACCCAGACCCATCTGGAACCTTCTACTCTGCACTATAATGGCTTTTGTAGTATCTCCCCTGAGAGAGAGAGAGAGAGAGAGAGAGAGAGAGAGAGAGGAGAGAGAGAATGTGTTTATTCATCTCGGCATCCCAGCCCACGGATATTGCCTTGTGCATGGTTAAGGGGATCCCGGTACGTGTCTGTTGACTGAACACATGAAAGAATTCTGCTAACTCTGGGGCATGTACCACGATTAGAGGGTATCAGTGACGAGCACAAAAACGTTCAGTGACACATCAGTCACCCATTCAGTTGGTACTGTGTCTCGAGGTAGAAAATGAGAATGGTGTTGTCTCCTCTGGACTGAGGCGGGATTGACTGTCCTAGGTTGGAGAAGAAGATGAAAGAGGCATGTATAAGCTATCCATTGCCGTGTAACAAATTACTCCCAAACCGTAGCAGCTTTAAACAACAAGCATTAATTATCTGGGGATCGGGGATCTGATAGAAGCTTAGCAGGATGCTGTGGGCTCAGGATCTCTCACGAGGTTGCAGTCAAGCTGTTGTTGGCCAGGGCTATAGTCACCCAAAGGTTGAGGGGAGGCCTTGGTTCCATGCCCTGTGGTCTTTTTCATCAATCTGCGCCCTACCTAGCAGAGGCCCTCCCCAGAGGCGTCTGAGAGAGCCTCCAACACAGCAGCTAAACGTGGTCTCGGCAGTGATGTGCCAGCATGGGAGGCAATGGCACAAGGGCAGGAATAGCAGAGGTGGTAATGATTGGGGGCCATCCTGGAGGCTGCATTTGTTCAACGGGGATAGTCAACGTTCGGTGTTGTTTTCAAAGAGGCTTGGGGACTCCTCTCTTGGAAAACTATCAACTTCTCTTTTCTGTCGCTCCTTTATCCGTAGCTCTTCTTCCTTTTGCACTGGCAGGTAAAATTGATTTTTCTACCAAGGGACCAGGATTATTAGCTTATTTCACTGAATGTGAACACTGAGTTAAAAGGGAACACACACACACACACACACACACACACACACACACACACACACGCACCAGTTCTATAAGTTGACCTGGCCTGTGCTGTGCCACAAAAAGACATTGGGATGAGAACTTCTTTTCTCAGCCTCACAGGGACTCTGTGTTGCTTTCTAGGTGTGCTTGTGGGATCGAACCTGCCATACAAACGCGAGGGGACTGAGCCAGAGGACTTTTGCTGGACCCCACTCTGCAAGGGCCCAGACTGTGTGTCCTGTATATGCCCTCCTGGCTCAGAAGGGGTTTGGCCGTAAATGCAACCTGGCTGTTTTCTGTAAATCCTCGGAAGACAGGTTTTGTTGCAACAGAAGGTCTGGTTGGGTTGGTGTTTAACGAATTACTGCTGAACGAACAAGAGATTGCAAGTCAGATATCGCAACAGACGGGATTCCCTGATAGCATTTTGATCTTTGCTCCTGAAGGCACAGATAAAAATGACCATAACCATGATTTCGAGGCACTGGTAGGCTTGAAGCTGTGACACCCGAGGCCAACTGGTACGTACATGATTCTGTAAATGCACCCTCGCAGTTTGCTGCATGTTTGGTGTTACAGACCTCATCAGATTTCATGACAATTACACATTTATTTCAGGGTGCTGATTGCCGGGAGGTTTCCGGCAGGTAGGACTGGGGTCTCTTGTGTACAGAGGTATCCCAAGTAACCGGTACAGTACCCGGCTCCTAGAGGGTTTTCAATAAATAGTGTTGAGTGAATGAATGAGGCAGCAATCCTAGAAACGCATCTAACTTAAAATTGGACTCGCTCTTTGAAAAGAGTCAAAAGTTAGCCAACTCTGGAAAAACCCAAACTCCGAGAAGGGGAAACTATGGCAACCCTTGTTCCCTTTTTGTTTTTCATACTGGGTGGCCCTGTTACTTGCTTCCTGCCTGGCACCTTCAGCCTTTGGACTCCTCTAAGCTTTGGCCCATTTCCTTAGCTTCAATCCAGAGAAAAATGACACTACTGAGAATTCTAGGTCCTTCTCCCCATTGGTAGGCTCTTCCCTACACTTTGCCATGTTCTCTCACGTCTGCTGCCCTGGGAGTTAAGATTCAGGGGGAAGAAGTGAGAGAGAGAGAGAGAGAGAGAGAGAGAGAATGAGAGAGAGAGAGAGAGAGAGGGAATGTTTGGACTTGTGTGTGTGCACAGCTTCCAAATTTTTTGGCTCCTCCCTCTGCACTGCTCTTCATTGGGCCAAAGCGCTCTATTAATGTGAAGCAAACATCATGGTCAAGGGGGAAGATGGCGGCAAGCCTCTGCATTCTTTCCTTAATCAGATTAACTCAAGGTAGGGAGGTATGAAATCAAAGATGGCACACTGCTTTTATCCCTTCTACCAATTCCAATCAATTGGTATTGGCTGCCTGGGCTGCTGTGTCATGAAGGATTCTGAGGCTGGGTTCTGGCTCAGCACAAAAGCATGACACGATCAATTCATGTCTTCCATGGGCACAAGAAGAGTCAGGGGCGACTCACAAGCCAGACACACTGGCCCAGTATCTTCAAAGCAATGGAAGAGCTCAAATGTCTGGCCTCCAAGGGAAAACACACACCCTTGTTTATTGCAACATAAACGTATATCTAAGTAGTGTCAGCATAGGGAATAATTGTTCTGGATTTGGGTAAATATAAGAAGAGGAAGGATAGATAGATTAGGTAAGGTTTGAGCTGCTGTCACCAATGTTCTGATTTCTGTAGCTTGGTTTCTCTCTTTCTTTCTTTCTTTCTCTCTCTTTCTTTCTTTCTTTCTTTCTTTCTCCCTCCCTCCCTCCCTCCCTCCCTCCCTCCCTCCCTCCCTCCCTCCCTCTCTCTCTGTCTCTCTCTCTGTCTCTCTCTCTTCCTTCCTTCCTTGCACCCATATGATCCCATAGAAACCAGAGTAATTAATATTCAACAAATGGATAAGCATTAGGCAGGTGACATTTAGAGAGTAATCGCAAATCGGTTTTCTCTTACCCACGAGTTCCAATCAGTTGGTGGGAGATGTTGTCCAGCTCCTGAGTTCCTGAGTCTGGAAGGTTCTTGATGCCTGACCCTGGAGCTGTGGGCCATCTGAATGTGGCGTCTTTATGCTGCACCACTATCCCGACAGCATGCAAGGACACCAGTTACCCCCGAGACAACATCTGGCCAAGCACCTGGGGACACATAGCCCCCCTCTGCTTTTTCCTTTGTTCTAAAGACTTGTTTAATGTTTATTTATTCTTGAGAGAGAGACAGAGACAGGGCATGAGTAGGGGAGGCGCAGAGAGAGAGAGGGAGACAAAGAATCTAAAGCCGATTCCGGGCTCTGAGCTGTCAGCACAGAGCCCGACGTGGGGCTCAAACTCATGGACCGCGAGATCATGACCTCGGCCAAAGTCAGACGCTTAACCGACTGAGCCACCCAGGCGCCAGGCCCCCTCCTCCCCCCACCCCCACCCCCCAGGTTTTCCAAACTAACATCCACACTGGGTGTGATGCCAAGGCCCAACCTACCCCACAAAGCTGCCCCAGACATCCGACATTACTTGAGGCCTCATTTATTCGTACAGACAAGTGTGCACAGCCCAGCTGGCGGGCCCCACACATAGCCTGGCAACAGCCAGAATGTGGAACAGTAGTGAGGATCCAACCTTGGACCTGTTTACGCCCTGGGGAGATATGCTTCTCTTTTGCTAGCTCAGCTCACCCTTCCAAGGACAGTGACCAGCACTGGCACCTGCTTGTACCCTGAACAGGGCTCCCCGGGCCATGTCCTGTGAGCCTCTGTCCTGGCCTCCAGCGGCCAGATGGCCTATCAGCGTTTACTACAGTCCTGAGATGCCCCTCTCCTCCTCTCTGACATTCTCTTCCCTAATTTCCTTTAAGTTCCCTGTCCGACGCACGCCTCCATCCCCCACCCGCCAAGCAGAAGTCCCCCAGGCGGCTGAAGACGCTGGGCCCCTTCCTCATCAGGACCCTCCAATCAGAAATCAGATGCAGAGCTTCCTTAGGAAAACAGAGATACTTCGCTTCAGTGGGGGCATTTTACAGTTCAAAGCATTTTGGCAAGTCTGATCTTTATTTTGATCTCGTTAAGGCAGTTTACAGCCATTTCTCTGTTAGGAAGCTGAGTCTCACAAAAAGAAAATAAATTGCCCCAGGCCGTGCAACAAGCCAGTGGCACAGGGCTGGGGCCCCAACACAGTCTATCCCGGCTGCACAACTAGCCCTCCCCCCACAACCGGGCTGTCTGGCCTGACTTTTCATCCGCAGCCATCGTGGCTGTAAAACTCCTTCCAAGGGCAGGGTTTTGTGTCTTGTAAAGTTGTCACTGCTTCGTAGCCCCACAGGAACCGAATTTCTTCACGGTACCTGGAATCTAGCAACAGAGACATTACTCTCTCCCAGCCGACACCCTTTTTGTCCAGGGTTCAAGTACTCCCAGAGGAATAAGACATTCAGGTAATTACAGCTTAATTGAAATCAGTTTGTTTGACGCCCACTTCTGAACGGCGGGAACAGGGCAGGACCGAAGCTACCACGAGCGGAGAAAGAGGCTGAGTGGTGGTGGGGCAACCGTGAAGCCCACCTACTTTATGACCTCGCCCATCCAGTTATATCCAGAAACATGTGAGCCGTGCAGGTAGCCAGGAAGGAGTCAAAATAAGGCAAATCGAGAAATCAGAAACTGAAAACATTCCTGGGAGGGACCTGCTTGGCTCCTTGACCCTCAGGCAACGGTCCTCTCCCAGGGAGAGCAGAAAAGACTTTCAGTTTTGAATATTTGTGCCCTTCCCTAGTACCACCAAATGCTAAGCTGCAGTGCTGTTCTTATCTTTTGGAAGGAGAGAATTAAATTGCATTGGTTTCCCTCCTGGCCACCAGGGCAAGAAGTTGGGAATGGTGAATGCTTGCAGTTTAAGGTGGCGGGGGGCTCGATTAATTCTGGACCACCCTGGGTCCAGGAAGCTTCCCTGTGCATGACGCAGGTTTTCAGCATCCTGAACGTTTGCCAACTGCTGTTCCACTCCTATATTTCGAAGGTAATGGAGGCCAACATTTTTACCAACCCCACTGATAGAGATCTCACTCTATCGGACCAGAACACTGTCTTAGGACCTCCATTCTAACCTTGATCCTAAAGTTTTTTAATCCCACCTGAACGCCTTAGGCGGCCCAAAGCTTCTTTGACTAGCTCTGTTATACCTTATTTGAACCTCTCTAGTGTGTTTCTGTAAAGTGCTCCTGTAACAGTTCCTGGCACAGGGTAAGCAGTCAGTACGTGTTAGTAGTGATTATTATTAGCAATGTGGCCCTTAGAATCAGCGGCATCCATTCCATTTCAGCTTCTGATGTATAGTATGACAATTCCCAGACCGTGTTTCGTAATTAGTTGCCATTGCTTCCAATCCGAACGGCAATATGAAGTCTGGGCACAGTCCTTTCTAGGGGTCTTTCTATGGTAGAAGCAGCAGGCAGCTCTACAATATCTGATGTACTTAAGAGGCTTGAAAATGATGGTCCTGCCCCTCCCCGTGAGGGCAGGGTGCTTTTAGCAATCAGCCCAACCCAGCTCAGGGCACCCTTTGCATGAAGCCAGCCCTGGGGAGCAGGGCTTATTGGGGCAAGGATTCCATTTCCTTTCCTCCTGGACACACAGTTAGACTACATTTCCCAGGCACCCTTGCAGTGGAGGGGGAACCACAGGACTGTGCTTTGGCCAGTGAAATGTGAGCAGAACTGATCTATGTGGATGTCCAGTCTTTTAGAAAAGAGACTCCAGTGCAACCCTTCATGTCTGGGTCTGCCCCATCTATGAGACTGGAAGTAAAGTGCTCTAAGGCCCAAGGTGATGTCAGGGACATGGGATGGAAGGAACGTGGCCCACAAGTCTCTGTTTGGAGGACAGCAAAGAGCTGTCAAACGTACACACCCACACTGAGCTGTTGCATAAGTAAGGGCAATTTTTTTTATTATGTTAAAGTACTTAAAATTGGGTATTTTTAGTTACATCAGTGAGCCTGCCTTAATTAATACAGAACCTTCCGTTGTCTGAGAGACAAACTAAGCCAATGGTTGAGGGTGCCATCCCAGCAAGTTCTGAGGAAATAGGACATGAGTTTGCATACTTTTATTTACAATACAAATTTGTGGTACAAAGCTAATGTCTCTGGCAAGCAAGAATAAATGAAACAGGTAAACATCTCTTTGCTCAGAAGGAAACTGCTGGTGGAAGGCCAGAGACTTCTCTCCTGCCCCCTCTCACCGTGATACGGGTGTTCTCGGCATTATGAGCTGCAGTGCTGCTAATTCTGGAAAGTTCCATTCTGAGAGCTTGCTGAGGCCTTTTGGTTGTGTTGTTTTCATTTCCATGAAACCTGAGAGCCCCAGGAGTGCCACCTGTCTGAGAATTCTCTGTCTTGACCGGGCACACACGAGCCCCGGACCATACAGGGAAGACATGGGCCCCAGGCATTTTTAGAATGTTAGCACACGATGGGACTTAACTATGACACATCCCCCGTCTGAACGAACATTTTCTCACCTGTACCTGAGGGGGTTGAGTCAGATTACAAGCTAATAGCTGGGGAGAAAGTGCAGCCTGCAGGTGTGTGTTCCTTGGCTTGCAAGGTAACGTTATATATTTTTTAATTAGTTCCCAACAGTTAAAAATTAGGATTTTTGCATTTAAAAATCCGACAGCTCTTGAAAAGTCTGGCAACACTAAGCTTGTGTTCCCTCAGGGCAACAATTGGTTTTCCTCTCCAGACGTGACATATACTCTCTGGGTTGCATAAATCCTGCCCCCTCCCCCCAGGTTATTCATTCATTTGCATTGCCTGCCTGGATAGACTGTGTTGGTACTTGAGTTTGAGACCCTGATTCTAGACGATTTCTAGCAGCCCCTTCTACCTGGTCCAGATGAACAAGATCGCATCACTTTGTTACATAGTCTATTGCTGTATAGCAAGCTGACCCAACACACGGTGACTTCAAACAACCACCGTTTAACAATATCTTGTGATTTTGCAGGTCAGGAGTTCAACAGGGCTTAGGTGGACATGTCTTCTGTTTCATACGATGTCAGCAGAGGTCACCTGTTTCTCTTCAGCTGGTGGATGAGCTGGTATGGAGAGTCTAGGGTGGCTCCATTCACATGTCTGATGCCTTGACGGCCATGGTTGGAGGTTTGGATTTCCTGTGTCTGTCACTGGAATACCTCCATGTGACTTCCCCAGTGCAGCATAGAATTGAGGTGGCTGGACTCATATGGTGGCCCAGGGATCCCCGAGTGAGCATTCTAGGAAACTCGGGCAGAAGCCACAAGGCCTCTTGAACCCTTGAAACCTCAGATATTCCAGAATATCACTTTAGTCATGTTCTATTAGTCAAGCAAGTCACTAAGTCCAGCCTAGTCATGGGGAGGGGAATTAAATTCAATAGGAAGAATAGAAAAGAGTTTATAACATCTTTAATCTACAGGGTTTTTATTTAAACTTGGTTGCTCTGAGTTAGAAGATACTGATTAGGCTAAATAAATATATCTTATAATAATTCACTGTATTTCATAAACATTTTGTTCCTGATCCAAGAAACAGAAGATAGGTCTATATAGGAGATAGTTCACTCTACATTGTGCCCACTGCCCTTTTAGATGTACCCCACAGCATGCAATATCACAAAGGACACTTTCGAATACAAGTAATTGAACTTCAAGCTTTTGTAAGAAAAGAGAGAGAGAGAGAGAGAGAGAAGAAAGTATTGATTCATACGAGCATAAGTAACTACATAGGTAAATACAGTATTTTTTGTAATTCTTTTCTTCCCTATCTGATTTAAAAGACAACTATATAAACCGATAATTATAAAACTAAGCCAGTGCCTTATAATGTATAAAAATGTAATTTTTATGATGAAACTAGCAGGGAGGAGGAGGGAGGGTATTGTGCTTTATTTGATGCAAAATTTCTGTATACTATTAAAATCAAGTTAGCATTAATCCAAACTAGATTATTTTGAGTTAAAATGCTAATTGCAGTCCCCAGGAAAATTACTAAGAAAAATAATTTAAAATATTTTATAAAAGAAAGAACACAGAAAGTAAGATAGTAAATTGAAAATATCTATTTAATACAGAATAAGTCATTAATGGAGAAATGGAAGAACAAAAAAGACATGAGACATACAGAAAGCATATAGCAAGATGGAAGAGGTCAATCCTACCTTTAAAGAATTACATTAAATGTAAATGAATCAAACATTCTAATCAAAAGGTAGAGAGATTAGCAGAATGGATGAAAACAGTATCCAACTATATGTTGTCTACAAGGGACACACTTTAGATTCAAAGACACAAATAGGTTGAAAGTAAAAGAGTGAAAAAATAAGCATTTGGCACACATATTCAAAAAGAAAAAGAGGAGAACTTGCATTAGCATTAGCATCAGCTGGGTCTGGGAGTTCTAATAATGTTGTCAAGATTTAGTCTTGCTCAGTTAAGCATTCTTCTGTGTTAGTTCGGCATCCCCTGGTGGCCCCCCAGAAACTTCAGGTGTTGCAACTCCAATGTGAAGTTAAGTTTCTCTGCTATACCAGCGAACTTTCTGGTGTGAGTTTCATTAGCCTGCTTGAGTCAAACATCCACTTCTGAGCCAGTTCCAATGACCAGGCCTGAGTCATGTGCCCTACCCTGGATTCAGAGGCAGTTTGGCTTGGCCTCTCCTGAACAATATTCCTGAGAGGAGGTGAAGGGTGCTCCTACAGTGAAGGCCAGGGAGCTATAATCAGAATCAACAAGAGTGAATAGTTGGGTGGCCACTAAACAACACAAGTGCCCACTGCACATGCATTGGGCCATCTTGGGTTGGAGGGACATTCTGTAACTATAGAAAAAAGCAAAGCTAACTAAACTCTGAAGTGTGGAAACTTTACGTTCATGTTTTTAAGTGTCCGAAGACCTTGTCAATCAATTTTTTAAATACTTTTAGCTCCCTTGATACATAGGACATACTCCAGTGGAGTTCTGTGAGATTGAGAAAAGGAAGAACAGAATCTCGTATTATGAAATACCAGCTCCGTACCACTCCTCTTTACATACCTAATCTTACTCAAGCTATGTTAAACCCTGTGAACTAGATGGAATTCTCAGCCTTTTGAAAATGAGGAAATGGAGGCACAAAGAGATCAGTCATTTTGCCAAAATGACCATTTGCCAAGTGGCAGAGTCAGGTTTCCACTCAAGTCAACACAACCCAGAGCCTGGGGCTCTTTGCTGTACTCCCTGCCTGCATCATACTGCATAGCGTGTCGTTGTTATGTATGTTCCTACATGCCTGTGTTCAGATAAGAACTGGGAAGAAGCCACGGACATGCCCAGGGTAGAGTTTGGCTTCACCACAAATGGGGGGTTAAATGTCAGGATTCAAGCTAAACCAGGAGTATCGAAGGCTGAGCACCAGTGAAGCACATGGTCAGAACTTCTTGGCTTTCACTTTACTGGAAAGTTATTTCACCATCAATGTCTGGCGGTTGGTGGTTTTGTATCTTGTACGTTCACGTTTTGCTTGCTGAGGCATCTCTGATGGGAGGGGGGGGCAGGCATCAGCAGCAGTTTGCAAGACGGTCTCCCCATGGCAGTGGCTCATGATTCTTGCTTTGATTTGTTTCTCGGTTCCAGTTCGTATCACACCCCATTTTCAGTCTTTGGCTTCATCTCGGTACGAGGCATGGGTCGTGATGAAAAATGGGATCACCACACCTTTTCGTTCACTTTGCATTCTCTGCCTCCTCTTGGGCAGAGGTGTATAACCAATGCTGAAATTGGACGGTTTCCTTCATCCAGATATTTCTTGGAAAAATGCTTCTCTCCTTTTTGATGGATTAAGGCAGTAATCCCTACAATGTGTTCTGTTGAACATAATTACCAGGAATCTCCGCCATAAACAAATGGGGTGCTGCTATCAGATTATGGTGGGATATATGTCAGGCAGACAAAAAAAAAAATCATCCACTACATCTCCTCTGAGGTTATAAAGTGCTGGAATAGACCTTTTCTACCAAAATTATTTGGCCAGCCAGTCCAAGGACAGCAGTAGTCTGAATCCAAAATGTAGCACTTCTGTTTATCAGGAATGAAAAACTAGTCCCCACCCACAGCTAGTGAAAACTGAAAACTAGGAACTTGGCTTTACAGGAGACATAAAACCTCTTTCACTTGTATCCATTCCATCCCCCCCCTTTTTTTTTTTTAATGAAATGAAAGGTTACTTTGATAGCAGAAAACTGTTATTGTTGCTGAATTTGCTAAGAAAATTGGGCAATTTATCAGTGAAGATGGCAATAGAAATTCACAGGGTTGCCAGAGGCATTATTTTGCGATCCTCAGCAGCATTAACAAGTTGGAAAAAAAAAAATTCTAGGTTTCAGGATGGCAATAATGAATTTTGGTCTCCCGGGCAGGAAGCTGGATGGTGGATGTGTTTCCCACTGAGCCAGTCCTAGTGGGCCCCAGAGGTTTCTAGAACAGAGGCCATGATGTCAGATTCTGATTAGCATTAATGATGGGTTGCTCGACGAAAACTCTGAACCTTACACTACAAATCTTCCTGGAGGATTTGGGACTAGCGGTCAAGATTAAGTGACTATTTTCTCTGTCCTTGCTGGGTTAGCTCTTCCTTATTGGCATTCTATGTAGGCTTTTGGCTTTGAATAATGTCTTGTTCTGTAAAACACCAAGAAATAGTGTCACGGTCGGGAGCAAAATGGATGGTGTTGCGTTGATACAGCAAACACTATTTTGAGGGGATAAGTGAGTCTGGGCGGTGATAATGTTGAACAGCAAAGCTATTGTTATTGACCATTTTATAGGAACAGGTTCTTTTTAAGGCCGCGTGCCTACATATTTTATAAACAATGTGCTTGAGAAATGTCCAGCGAGGTACAATGGATAGCGTAAGAATGAATGCTGAGTTAAGACAGATAGCCCAGCTTGAAACTCCTGTTATGAAAAGTAGGAAATATAGACACAGGCAGAAAATTATGTCAGGTAGAAAGATTAAAACACAAAGCAGCTTTCTCCAAAGAGGCATGTCCGTGGTCCCCTCTGTAAACAGCCAGTACTTAGGGACAGCAACAAATGGTTGGAAACATAGAAAAAGGTGTGGCCATGGAAATGGGCCAAAGCACAGGGAAGAAGATGAAAAGAAGGAAAAAACCGCTATTTCGCCTACACCAAAGCACAGAGAGATAGCGTGTGAAACCCACTGTTTGACAATCCATTTCTGCCAATCACAGGCAGCAGCTTTCTTGGGAGAGAATGTTAGACTGAATGTAGGATTGTTTAGGCACAAGACCCGTAGCAGCCAACAATTTGCAGCTCTATACTGAAAGGAGAGAGAATGGTTTTTTTCTTGGAAATTCCACACTCGTGTGCACCTTTCATGTTCCCCAGAGTTCACTTTGTTTGCAGGCAAAGGAAGGTGTGGGTGAATTTGGGGAGCTATTTTCAGAAGTTCCCTTGTGCCCCCCCCAATACACCACTACCATCACCATCTACACGAATACAGTCCGTCTCCCAGATGGCTCCCAATGACCCCCACCTCCTGTTGTTTCTGTCCTGTGTAGTCCCCTCCCGCAGTGAATAGGGATGACTTCTTGTAACCAGTAAACCATTGCGTAACAGACAGGGTGTGACTTCTGAGACTAGGTCATAAAAGGCATTGTGGCTTCCATTCTTTCTCTCGGGTTATTTGTCCTGTAGGAAGCCGGCTGCCATGTTGTGAGGGCAGCCCTATAGAAAGACCTGCCAACAGCCAAGTAAGTGCACCATCTTGGAAGTGTATTCTCCAAATCCAGTCCAACCTTTAGACTGCTGCAAAGACCATCTTGAAAGTGCATTCTCCAAATCCAGTCCAACCTTCACTGCAATGCCTGCCAACATCATGACTGTAAACTCATGACAGACTCAGGGTCAGAGCTCCCCAGCTAGGTTACTCCCAAATTCCTGACCCACAGGACCTAGGAGATAGTACTTTGTTTTGCTTTGCTTTAAGCCATTAAATTTGGGGATATTTTGCTATGCAGTAATGGTTGACTAGAACAGCTGACTATAATTCTTAATTTGGGATTTGCTTCTATAATTGTAATATTAAAATATTTCAAACTTTTATGTGAGAAGATAACAGAACAAATGCAGGTAGAAAGGGGTAAAATTACGTATCCCGGCATGAGTGTCTTATGCAATAAAAGCCAGATAAATTAACATCCTGTATGTGTGATGTGTAAACCACATCACATACAAGACCTAATAAGATACTGTGTAGACTTGGGTTTTGCTCTGAGTGAGATGGGAAAAAAAAAGCCATCAGAGGATTTTGAGCAGAGAAGTAAGTGACATGACCTAACTGATGTGCCCAGGGGACACTCTGTGTGCCCAGACTACTGTGTACCCAGGCATGTGCTAGGGGGTCTTTGAGAATAAGGATGTCAAGCCCCTACCCTCAAGGTGTTTCCAGGCTCATTTACATTCAACCACACCAGGAAAAGTTTCACTCCTCCTATCCCTCAGGCTGTACTTTAGGCTTAATCCTAATATAAGAAGAGCGAACTAAGGGGAGAATCCCTGCCTTCTGCTTCTGCACAAGTGTTCAGAAAAGCTACAACAGTTCTGTTCTTTGGCTGGGAGACTGCCTAACTTGGGTCTAAGGGCCCATTAGAAATGTTACAATGTTCCAGGCTCGGAAACTCTAGGAGGCCCGTCAGGCCCGTCTGTCAGTTATGTTGTGGTAACAAACAACCCTCAAAGCTCTGCGCTTAAAATGATGAAGTTTCCTTCTTGCTCATGCTGCATGTCCAACGCAGGTTGGAGGGGTCTCTGCTCATTGAGCCACTCTGGGGCTCAGGCCAATGAGGTTTTACCATCCTATGATACCAACGTGCTACAGCAGGCAAAAGAGGGCTGGAGTTCAATGCTTTGGCCCGTAAGTAACACAAGGCATTTCTCTTTCCATTTCATGGGCCAAAACTAGTCACGAGGGATCACAATTCGAGTCCCTGAAATCTGTGTCTCTCCATGAGACAGGAATAGAGTGGGGCAAACCCAAAACTGGCTTGGCTTCCTCTTAATGAATTAACACTTATTTACTAAGGAGGTAGGTACGGTGCTGGGTGCTGTTGAAGAGATAGAAAGTCAATTAGATATGGTCCCTCCCTTAAGGGAAGCATATGGCCTCTCAGTTTTAACATAATTATGAGAGTAAATCGCCTGGAATAATCATTATTTAATATGTTCTAGAGATAAATGCGCTTTTCAATTTCCTCATGTCTTTTTTCCCTAAGTAGACGGGAATAAGTGATAATTCAACTAATTGCCTGTTCCAGTTCCAGTTTCTTCTCTGAATTCTCCTCCATGATCAGGGGACAGCAACATGGTCCAAGATTCTGGAACAATTGTCACACATTGATCAGATTTGGGCTGTTGTCTTAAAGCGGGATTGCCAGATAGAATACAGGCTGCCCAGTTAAATTAGAGTTTCATATTAGCAAGAAATGCTTTTTATTTTTAATTTAAATTTTAATTAGTTAATATACAGCACAATATGGGTTTCAGAAGTAGAATTCAGTGATTCATCACTTACATACAACCCCCAAACACCCAGTGCTCATCACAAGTGCCCTCCTTAATACTCATCACCCATCTAGCCCATCCCCACCCGCCTCCCTCCATCAACCCTCAGTTTGTTCTCTGTATTTAAGAATCTCTTGCGTTTTGCTTCCCTTTCTTCTCTTTCTCCCCCTTCCCTTATGTCCGTCTGTTTGGTTTCTTACAGTCCACGTATGAGTGAAACCGTATGGTATTTGTCTTTCTCTGATTGATTTATTTCACTTAGCGTAATACATTCTAGCTCCATCTGCGTTGTTGGAAATGGCAAGATTTCATTCTTTTTGATGGCTGAGTAATACTCCTTTACAGACTAATACCCCGTATCATTTTCATCTATTCATCAGCCAATGGACATTTGGACTCTCCCCACAGTTTAGCTAGTGTTGATAAGCAAAAAAATGCTTTTTAGTATAAGCATCTCTCATGCAATGTTTGGGACATACCTCGACTAAAACGTTATCTGTTGTTTGCCTGAGCATTCAAATTTAATGGGGCATCGTGTACTTTTATTTGCCAAATCTGGAAAACCTATCTTAAGAACCCCTCACCATTATAGAAACTCCAGCCACCTCTAATTTCATCCTGTACCACTCCCCTTTCCCACCACCACACCATTACTGTGCCACACCGGCCACACTGGTCTCATTTATGTTCCTGTAACATACTTGGTCTGAGTCTACCTCAGGGCCTTTGCGCGTGTTATTCCCGCTGCACGGGACATTCTAGGTCCTTGAGAGGCTGCCTTCTCTCCTTTCGCCATCTTAGCCTAAATGCCACCGCCTCAGAGAGACGTCCTCTGATCAGGCGATCTAAAGCCACACCCTCTTGCCCTGTCTCCACCCTTCTATTTATATCACTGTGTTTATTTACAATAGTTTCCACGCTCTGCAATGATGCTAGTTTCCTTGTGTGCCTCTCTTCACTATCATGTAGCTTCTCTGACAGCAGGGACCGTGTCTGCCTCGTCCCTCACTACATCCCAGCACTGACAACGGGGCCTAGAATGTAGCAGGTGAGCAATGAGCATTTATGAACTGAGTCATGCTTTAGTTTGCACAAGATCCCTGGCCTCTAGTATGTATGTATATGTGGGGAAGCTAAGGAAAGGCGGATGAGACAGACAAATGATATAACTTATTATAGGAGTAAATGTGATGAAAAAAAAAAGTAAGTGCAGTAATATGTTGACGAGCCATTGGGGACGCCAAGCAGGGTGGATTCTTTTTTCGTAGAACTTATTAGGAGGGGCACCTCTGAGGAGGTAATGGGAGCTGAGTTCTATATAATGAGAAGGAAGGAGTCCCTTAAAGGGAAGAACATTGCAGGAATGGCAGCAATTGGAAAGTTCCTAAGGCAAGAACAACCTTGGCTTGCTAGAGGAAGACAGTTAACCAGCATATTTGGAATGGCATGCGGAAAAAGGCAGCCAATGAGAGGGGTGTTAGGGGCACAGCCAGAGTAGGCTGGTAATGCAATGGTAATATACTGGAGGACTTTAACCAGGAGACTAATACGCGCCTCCAGAAGATCACTTTGGTAGCCATGGTGAACACGAACGATGGAGAAAAAGGCGTGGAAACATGGAGACCAGATAAGAGGCCACCACAGTTGCGCAGGCAAGAGAAGACGGTGGGTTGGTCTAGGCTTTAGCATTGGCAACGAGGATAAAATGGGACAGATTTGAGATGGAACTATGGAGCCTCACCAACAGAAATCGCTTAATTAATTAGTGGAAGGAATGAGGGAATGAACGGGTGAGTGGAAGGATGGATAAATGGATTCATTGGTGGATAGATAGTGAATGGATATTGGATGGATGGATGATGGATGGACAGATGAATGATAGATGGTGGGTGGATGGATGGATGGATGGATGGATGGATGGATAAGGAAATAGAATAAACTGATTAAAATCCCAGGCTCTGGACCCTGATCAATCTCCTTTTGAATCTTTGGCTGATACCCTCATTAACAGGGCAACCTTGAAGAAGTAGCTCAACGTTAAGCCTTACTTTCTTTATCTGAAAAATGCAACAGTAATACGTGCATTGTCAAAACAATATGAGGACTAAAAGGGATAATGTCTTCTGACTCATTCCCCCCAGTAGTTACTGTTACTTACCTCTAGCACCCTATATATCAATTTGTAACATTGAAGATGTTTTTTCAACACCCTCATTATCACTTACTTTCAAACTGTTCAGACTCAGGCTGCACCAAAACCCAGCCCAAACAAAAACATTTATATCAACTGTTTAAAGTTGTTTTTTTTTTAATGAAAGGGAGAGATGATGCAGTGTGGGAAGTGTTATAAACTATTCAGTATTTCAATTTTTTTATTCACAATCCTGGATTCCCTTTGATGGTTTTTTAATATAGGGAGGGCTCTTGTGACTATGTGTGAATAATTAAACTTTTTTGAGCTTGAGCATAACTTGGAAGAAGCTCATTTCACTGTCAATGATGTGAGGCAAAGGAAAACCCAATAGGCATCTTTTTTTACACTCGATAATTTTGTGGGATTTTTTAAAAATCATTATTCTCTTCCCAGACAGTCGGAGAAAGTCGGCTTGGGGAGGCTCCTCACCGCGCTTTTCCTATCTTTGGTGTTGCCTGGATAACCCTTGATCGAAGGAGGAGGGCAGGGGTGGTGGTGATGATGGTGCTGTTGTTTGAGCGTTACATGTGCACACAACAGGAAGAGCTTCATTTTTGCTCTGTCATTTAACGCTCCCAGAAACCCCTGGTGCAGGGGGTATTGCTGTTCCCATTGTACAGATGAGTCAAATGAGACTCCCACAAGATACTGGACGTACCCAAGTAACTACTTGGGTACCCAAGTACCCAAAGATTCACACTCACACTGGTGTGATCCCAGTGCCGGAGCTCTCCGCCACGCTCCAAGACTTCTCCTTGATTGGCTGCTTGGCACTGAGTCATTTCTCAGCATTATTGACTGTGTTTATTCATTCCCCTCCCTCCTCGTTGCCTGACAGCTATTGATTTTCGTGCATGATGGTGCCCTTGGCCTCAAATAGTTTTGCAATTTCTTCCCCAATTTTCAAGTGAACTTTATCATCCGTTGCTTAGTGAAGCTCGTCTTTGTTCTTTGGGCAATAATGGATGATTCAGTAAATGGCATGTCACAGAACAGGAGAGATGCGAGGGCGACCTTTATTAGATTAAATAGGTTTTCCCCACCCCGTGCTCTGTAGCGTCTTGGAATTGCTATGGGAAAGCAGACAACAGGGAATGAGTAGTATGTAGCTAAGAGCTTCCCAAAGTTGCATCAGGAATTACTTTTCTTGATACAGTTATATTTATGGGTCATAACAATTTCCTGTAAAGTGTAACAGTTACTGTATCAGTGCAATTCTGACATTATGTATTCAGTTTGCTTCAAAGCTCTCCAAGATGATAAAGTCACTCGTGAATGCCACCATCCCCACCCATCTTTCAAACCTGATTCCTATCTAGAACCCCATCA
Source organism: Panthera pardus (assembly GCF_024362965.1). Classification (NCBI taxonomy): domain Eukaryota; kingdom Metazoa; phylum Chordata; class Mammalia; order Carnivora; family Felidae; genus Panthera; species Panthera pardus. Next base: position 96,299,894 of record NW_026526666.1, on the reverse strand, counting down.
CCTGCCTTTTGAATGGAAGGCTGATAGGAATGTGTGGCTATAGGCAGATCACCTTGGCAGTCGGGTTTGCGACACTGTGCGTGACCCAACTCCTGCCTACTTCCTTCTGGTCCTCTTTGTTCACTTTTCTTTAGCTACAGTGGCATTGTCTTTGTTCTTCAACCATACCAAACTTTCTCGCACCTCAAGGCCTTTAAACCTCCTGATCCCTCTGCCCAGAATGTTCTTTCTAAAGACCAGCATCAGGCCATCTTCTCTTCATCACCGTGTCTCAGTGAAAATGTCAGCAACCTGGAAAGGCCTAAGATATCTCACCCACCCAGGTAGTCTTTTTCTGTCCATCTCTGTTAAGTGAATTTTTCATCAGGGCCAAGTCTTGTCTTATTTCTTCTCTTCCCTACATTGGAAACAAATATTATGCATCTCCTCTGATTCCCTTGGTTCCCACAACCTCCACCATGCCTTACTATGCCCACTTGAGCCCGCCTGGTTCTGCCTTCTGCGTCAGACTGAACCAGTCACATGCCCAGAGTTTTAGCCACTTCCAAATGTGAAAGAAGCCCTCAGCGCAGGGAGTGTGGGATCTGGCTTCCTGAGCAACCATCAGAGGAGCAGTCCAGCTGAAGGGTTGGATGTCCTGCAGAGCGGACTCTCCACTGGGCAAACTCTGACCAATGGAAAACAGGAGATGAATGGGGGTGGGGGAGTCACCAGATAGGTCACCTCTCCTTTCTTGCTCCCAGAGACGGCTTTGAGGCATGGTTTCTTCTTGCCGAGAAGTCGGTACACCAAGTGGGTGAATCTGCTGAGCAACTAGCCTTGTCTTCCACAGCTCATCATTAAGGGAAAGTCAGCATAGTAGCACATCACTCACATTCTTACTCACCTTCTCGCTTACTCGCCTTACTCGCTTCCTCTCCCTCATTCTTGCTGCCCTGAGTTTGTACCTCCCAAATGAAACACAAGCATTTTAATCTTTACCTCAAGCTTTGTTTTCTTGAGAATCTGGGCCAAGGCAATCCCCAGTACTGGGAACATTTCCTGGTACATACAAAGCACCCCATATACAGAGGATGGATGGGTGGGTGGGTGGATGGATGGAAGGATGGATGGAAGGATGGACGGATGGATGGACGGATGGATGGATGGACGGTAGGATGGGTGGATGGGTGGATGGAAGGAAGGAAGGAAGGAAAGAAAGATGGATTGGTGTTCAAGGGCCAATGGGATGAATGAAAACTCAAAAAGGTCACTATTTTTGTCTTTCCCCGTGGAACAAGCCTTTCCTACATATGCCTCAAACCCAACATATCCTAAACTAAAATAACCATTCTCTTTCTTAACAATTTACTTTCTTCCTGCTCTTCTTTCCCAAGCCATAAATTCTTCCTCACCCATCACCTAATCTACGCTACGTCTTTCCCATTTTACTCCCCAGGTGTCACTAGCCTCCATCCTTTCTTCATGCTTCGCAGCTACTGTTCCAGCTCAGGCCTGTGTAATGTCTCACAGGATTGGTACCCCCATCACCAGGTGGCCTGCCTGCAAATTTCAACCATCTCCAGGCTAAGCCATGATCAGAATGTGTCCCAATTTCGGTTCTCCTGAAAGCAGAGCCTGAGGCAAGGGCCTGGATACAAGTGGTTTGTTGGGAGGACATCCTAGAAAAAAAAGGAGGGAAATGAATCAGGAAACAAGGAAAAGGCAGCCAATATAAAGGTACATTATCAAGGTTGCTGCGACGGGCAACAGGGGCTTGGCACCACTGGGACCTCCTGGGAGCATCTAGAATGCCTCCTACAGTTGTGCACCTGAAGGATGGGAAGCTGGAACATTTATCCACCAGCTTCTACCCCATCAGTTCAGGATTGTCCCTGGTGGCATTAACGGCTCCATGCTTCCAGGCGGTGCTTGTGTGCAGGCCACGTGGTCCTCCTGTGGTGGTGAAAAAGGCTCTGAGATAGAAAGTGGAGAGGACACACAGGTGGGAGGTGGGTCTGGGCTCCTGTGGAACTGTCCACTGTGGCTGCAGCTGAAATCAGAAGCCGATCAAGGTTGCTAGAGGCTTCTGCTACAGCATGATCTCTAAAATGCACGTGCAAGTCTGATTCCCAATGGTTAGACTCCTGGTAGCTTCCCTGAGCCTGGGGCAAGATGCCCGACTTTCTTAATAGAGCTCAGAAGACCACCTGTAGACTAACTCTACCTCTGTTGCGGTCTCGTCTGTGATAACTCCTACTCATAGTTTGCTCTCTGCACCATCCATGGGTCTCCTCTCCGTGACTCCTCTGCCTGGGACTCCCTTCCCATTTGCATTCCTTTCCTAGACTAATGGGTCCTTAAAGATGCCTTTTCTGACAATTCCAGACAGAGTGAGCCCCCGTCCCTATTTCTATCATTGCCCTGAACACATTTTTTTAAAAATAATCATTGCCAGTTGAGGGGCTTCTGCTCCCCTACCACTTAGGCAGTGAGCTCAGGGGGGGCACTGACACACAAGGTTCTCTTCCTCTTGGCTTCCCAAATTCCCAGGGAGAACACGGGAGAGATGTTGCTGAATGGCTGGCTGGTTGGACGTGTGCACAAATGCTTCAGTGTGGACTCACTCAACAGAAAGTGGTCTTGGCAACTGGAAAGGACCCAATCTTCAAGGAGAAGCAGAGCCCACGCTATGCAAGCATCTTGCTTCGCTCACTAGATCCCAATCCAAATAGTCTGGACCATCTGTTCACAATTGTTTAAGGATGCACAAACCATTTTTCCAGGTGTCCATCAAGAAGGCAACAGCTCTGATAGTAAATTCAATTCAGCAAACATTTGTTGGACAGCCAAAGAGCTGAGTCACTGCGTTGGACACAACATAAGAGGATGAGCTAAAAAACAAAATACCTGACATGTCTTTGGGCATCTTTGTGACCAGTGCTGGGGAGTGACACACACGAGGACAGAGACAGGTGAATCAAGATGAGACTGTCAATGCAGCCAGCCTTCCTTGTGTCAGGATGCCACCCTCTCCTCCTCTGTGCTTCTAGACAGGTATCCACCCTGGGGCAAGGGGCAGCCAATGGAGCCATTGACCTATAATCTGGAAAGGAGAACGTCCCATGTATCGCATACAGGTAGCCATACCCCACAGCAAACATTTAGTGAGCCCCTGGCTCAAAGGGCAGCCATCTGTGCCCTACGTTCATGTACACTCTAGCAGAGGAAACAGGCACATAGGGGGACAATGGCAGGGACAATGGCAGGATGATATCATAAAACAATGTGAGCCACACTATGTACGGAGGTTTGCATGCATGTACAAGGGAGGGATGGGAGCTCTAAAGGTATTTACATTGATGAAATATTACAGGATAAATGAATGTACACTCAGCCATTGCCTTTCTGTCTGTCATGTATTTACTGTCTTATATTCCCTACACGTAGCCTTTCTTTTCTTTTTCCCTTTTAACCCAGTTGAGTGAGTATGTAATGAGTAGATCAATCTCAAATGTTTAAGAGGGAGGGCTGCAGTGTGCAACCACCTACGTTCACGTCCTACTTTGCCTCTTACAAAGGCAAAGGCTCTGTCATTTGGGGCAGTTCACCTGCCCACTTAGTTTCCACATCTGCGAACTGGGGATGATGAAAGCACCCTCTTTGTAACGTTTTGTGATGGTGAAATGAATTGATAAATGAAAGGGCTTTTAAGGCACACACTAAGCCCTCAATAAGGTTAGCTATTATTATCAGTGGTTCTGTTGTTGTTGTTGTTGTTGTTAAGATTATTACACAGTGGCACAGTGTGAGTGCCAGTTTTCTGGAAAATTCTAAGAAAAAGGAAGAATTATTCTCATTAAGTAAGAGGGCAGGTTCTAAATTCTAGTCACCGAATAGAGGTCCACAGGAGCAGTCATGTTTGACCCCTAAAGAATGTGTTTTTGATCCCCAGTTTTCCGATGGCAAGGCTTAAGACTAGAAATTAATTTTGCCTGGTGCCTCAGACAGCAGGACACTTTCCTGTTTTGAAAGTAATAATTTGCTGAGCATCCACTGTGGTTCTTGATTATTGCAGGCAAGAAAATATCCAACGCACTTGGAAAAATGGAGAATATATGCATGGGGCAACGAGAAACTATGATGAGGGAGAACGTTAAGTAAGAGGGGTGCTTAAAAGCGTGATGGAGGAAGGCGGCTTCTGGAGGATGCCTGTGAAGGAGCTCTGGGCCCTCCCTCCATGGGAACGTTTTGGACCTCCCATCCCCAGGTAGAGCACTTGAATTCTGCAGGTTAATCAAGAGCCTCACAGGCCCAGTGGTGTAGGAGCAAATTTCCCCCGCCCAGAGTGGCTACGGACAGTGAAACGCTTCCCCCAAAGCTGCACAAATGCAACCATGAGAGCCAACGGGCGTGAGGCAATGCTTGGTGGCTCAGGGAGGGCGCCGCAGGGACCTGCCTGGATGGATGGCCAAAGACCAGATAGGAAAGGAGACCAAGATGAAGTTTCTGCCACAACAGGGGAATCAAGGGCCACGGTAGCTTCAGGAAAAGAAATGCAAATCTACGTTTCTTGCAGATTTCTCAGAACAAAAACAAAGTCAGAAATCCCTGTATGGAGGTAGTAAATAGAAGTCTTGATGAAGAATGTGGGTGTTTAGAGTCTTAAAAACGTTGGTCATTGCTCTGCCCCTTGTCAGCTGACCAGGTACTTCCTTTCTTCTCTAGTCTCTTTGCCTGTCTATAAAATACACATAGTAATAATACCTGCTGAGAGATTGCATGTGTTAAATAGAAACTTGAGGGCTTGTTTCATGATAGGCATTCAATAAATGCAGGTGAATATCATCATTAGAAGGGAAGGAGTTAGGGAGGGGTCTTGGGGCAAGGCTGGTTGGAGGGGTCTGCGATGAGTTGCTGTTATTCCTGGTGGTGAAGATTCAGAAGAATCCCTCTCAGCTGGCACATGGTAGAATGTCACTGGCCCACCGAGAGGGCAGAAGAGTGGGTTTATGTGTGCATTAAGCACGTGGTCCCCACGTGCTCCAAGCTGGTCAGAGCCAATACAGTGTTGCAGTCAAGGTCATGGGCTCCGGTGTCCCACTACCTGGATTTATCTTACTTACTAGCTGGGGACGTATCCTTGGGCTAGTCTCACCTGTAAAATGAGTTCTTATTTGAAAAAAGTTATCCAGAGGCTTAAAGAAACGAACACAAGCGAAGTGCTTCTCTAAGCCTTCCTTCCTGGCATATGCTGAAACACACTATAAACATTAGCTGTTACTACTCTGATTTTGTTTCATCCAAGTTTACACTTCAGCTGCTAGAATCCCTCAGGGTCTCAACTATGATCTCCCTTCCGACAATAAAACCCATCCAAACTCCAGACCATTTTCCCTCAAAATAAGAATATTAATGCCACCAATGTTCCCATGAAGGTAAAGACCGGGACCCTCCTTTTTCATGCGCCCTGGCAGATATCTCCACTTGCACTTCAGAGAGAAACAAAAACGTCAGCGGGGTTGCCCACAACCCAAAGTCAGGGGCTCACAGCAGTGGGAGCACTCACTGACATAAGAACGTTAGCCAATCAAAGAAGGAACGAAAGAACAACTTGTCTGTGGGAGATCTTCTGTGCTTGTATGTCTTCTTTGAACCAAATATAAGGGAAAAAGTAACTTGCAACTTGTATCAGTTGATGGCCGTTCGAATAATGCCGTATAACAAACGACCACAAAGCCTCAATGGCCTATGGTGAACACTTGTTTTGGTCCATGGGCTGTGGGCTGGCTGACTGGTTCTGCTGATCTGAAGCTGGCCTCAGCAGGACTCATTCCCACGTCCATGGTCATCTGCAGGAAAACCAGGCCATTTTGCCATCTTAGCAGGGCTTTTTCACATGTCTTGGGGCGGGGGCCGGCGGTGGGGGGGGGGGCATTCTGTTGGGTTGTCTCAGGTTTGCTCCATGGATCTCATCCCCCAGCAGGCTAGCCCAGGGAAGCTTTCACAGAAAAAGCAAAAGAATGATTGGGAATGCAGAAATGCATCAAGTTTCTGCTGGTCTCGATGTTTGTTACCATTTCCTTGGCCAAAGCAAATGTCATGACTTAGCTCAAAGTCAAGAGATGGGATAGAATATGTCCCCCCTCCACACACACACACACACACATACATACAATGAGGAGGTAATGCAGAGTTACATAGCAAAAGGTTTCAGTCCTGGAAGGGATAGAATTTTCCATCTCTTGTACATCTGTCCATCAGTCTCTGGCCATAGTCAAAATAATTTGCCAACGTCGATTTCAGGAAAGCAGAGAGGAAAATTTTGAGAGACCAAATCTGAAAGGAATGCCAGAATCACCCACAAAACAAGCAACTTTGAGGATGTTAAATAACATTTCCCTTTATGGACCTTTTGCATTCAAAGAAACACCCATTCTCACATTTCACTCTTTACTGTCTTAAAATCCTATCAACATTTCCCATCCCACCTACTTTGAGTGAATCCAGATATGCCTTCAGAGGACAGTTTTCCAGGCATTCTGCTCCAAGGCTTTAATATGCCAAGAATTACATATCCATGTGAAAGTAAGTGAAAAATAACTTTAAAGAAATTAAGATTTCTCCCCATTTCAGACAGGTTTGACTCCAATTAACGGATGAAAGTTAGAAAACTGCCCCTTCTCTTTTCCCTTCCACCAGTCCTCAGTTAAGACCCACTGGGCTAGGTCATAGATGCAATTATTTTGAACATGATATCTGCTGTGGAACTCTCAGTCCCCACTTACCATGGCTTGTGGTTGAAAATCCTGGTGCCTACTATAGATTCCAGGAAAATAAATTAAAGATGGGACGTAAAATTCCAGGATGAAGATTTAGAATTACAGCTGACTCTTCCACCACTGCCTGTTTCTCGTGTAGAAGCTCTGGGAGAGGCATTCTTCCTTCTCCTCTGTGTTGTTTTATAAGAGGAGCTGACCACTTTAATAGCTTGTGCATTTAAGATCCATAAAAGATAATGTGCAGTGAAGATAGTTGGGTCAGATAGACTCAGCAGATAGACATTTTGATAGTCAATTTTTAACTAGGTAATAAGAGTTGACACCATGCGTCTAATACCTTCTGGTTTGGGAGGAGAATTCTGTCCTTTGTCCTTTGTGGTGAAGTTCACAGAACTGCCTGGCTGAGTTCCAAGTACTGACCACTGGGAAGCACCAGGCATAATATTACACCTGATGGGCTATCAGTTTGACCTCTATCCTAAATTCATTGGTAGCTTCCTACAAATTACGGGTTCTGTCATTTTATCTAAAGCAATTATTCACTTTCAGTGTGGTTTTGCTTGTGGCCAAGTTGAAATGGAAGGATCCATCAGCTGGATGTGTATTCATGGAGACCAACTTTTTTTTTTTTTTTTTTGGTCGGGGCTAAAAATGGTCTAAATGAGATTCCATAAATCAGTGCTAACAGCTACAGTAGTGAATTTTCTTACGGTAATGTAGGATGCTGGGGCTAAATCAACAGGCTCACTATTTGCTTCTACATTTGGTTGAAGACTCTTGATGTAACGTTCATATGAGTTCCCAGGCCACCACCTTATTTCCTGTTTTGTTTGACCTGGTTCTTTGGGATCCCATTGGGACAGAGAAGGCAATATCATTACACTGAAGTTTTCCATATGACTAAAAAGGTGGTCATTCTCTAGGTGATGGCCCATATGGAAACATATTTTATTAATTTCCTTTTCTGGTGTTACACAGTTAACCTGGGTCCACAACAACCAATGAAACAATTCATACATGTAAGAGAGAGTTCTACGTTTTTTTTTCTTGTAATGAGGACTTTTAAGATCTACTCTCTCAGCAACTTTCAAATGTGCGACACAGTGTTATTAACTATAGTCACCATGCTGTGCATGACATCTCCAGGACTCATATGTTTTATAACCAGAATGTTGTGCCTTCTGATGACCTTTGAAACAAATGCATAGCTATGCGTGGCAATGGATGTTAACTAGACTTATTGGTGGCGATCATTTTGCGGCATATGTAAATATTGGATCATTATATTGTACACCTGAAACTAATATTATAAGTCAGTTGTATCTGTGTCTGTCTCTATATCTGAAGAAACCTCTCTCCACCCCCCTCCAGACTCATGTCCCAAGGTGACCAATGTTAACAGCCTGGAATACAGATGTCCATGTATTTCTCCCATCTTCATACTCAACATGTGGTGGGGAGAACATGGAGACATGATGGAGTAAGCCACGTGGGGCCTGGGGCCAAAGACTTATTTTATCTTCGTCCAAACGTAAAGGAAAACTCTGGAGGGTTTAAGGAGAGGGAGTGATAAAGTCTGTCTGTGTGGCAACTGAATGAATGCAGGAATACCATCAGAAAGCCATTGTGATTTTGGCACCTGGGTGGTTCAGTGGATTAAGCATTTGGCTCTTGATTTCGACTCAGGGCATGATCTCACAGTACCTGGGATGGAGTCTCCTGTCAGGCTCTGTGCTGACAGTGTAGAGCCTGCTTGGGATGTTCTCCCTCTCTGCCCCTTCCCTATACTCTCTCTCTCTCTCTCTCTCTCTCTCTCAAAATAAATAAATCAACTTTATAAAAAGAAAGCTATTGTGATTGCTCAGGAGAGAGACATAGTGGTGGCTGGGACTGAGGTGGTGGCAGTGCAGGTGGAAACAGTAGATATTTTGAAGGTCAGGGGATAGATTGGGGGATACATCAGATGCTGTAGGGAAGATAGCCGGTTCTAGCTTGTGCATCTGGGAGCCAGTGCTACCTCGCCCGGAAAGAGATCCCCGAAGGAACGGGAGGCCTGGCACAGAGCTCATGATTCTGTTTGGGGCATGTTGAGGATGACGCATCCCCATGGCACTTCCAATATGGAGCTCACGTGGGCCGCTGGCTCAAAGGAGAGGTGCAGACCAAAGCATTCTGCCTGAGGAGGTGCAAGGACATCCCCAGCACCTAGCACGTTGTTCTAGCATAACACCTGCTCAGGAAGTGCTTGTCAAATTAACTGATGACAGGGATTATAGAAGAAGCTTCATGAGGGAAACCTCTCTCCCTTCCGGGCTCTCCAGAGGCCCAGGCCTGAGGCTCTTTGGTGTCACTTGGAAACTAATAATGTGGCACATCTTCAACACAATATTCTTTAAATAGCTGTTCATTAGTCACTTGTTTAGAAAAGAGGCTCAACGCTGCTTAAGGTGGGAGAGAGGAAAGGAGGATAACAGGATATTGAGAAACAGAAGGGTGACCTTTCCTGCTCTCTTGGATCCTGAACAATTCAGCTCCGGCCCACACATGCATGGTGTTCTCTGCAGAGAAAATAAGGGCTTGGAGGTAAGACTCCTTGAACTCAAATCCTGCCTCCGCATGTGCTGACTGTATGGACACAGGCACATTATGCAACTTCTGGGCCTCTGTGTCCTCATCTAAAATGGCGGGTGGGGTGGGTGGGGGCTCATAATAGGACCACCACCCCCATCAGCTTGGTCTGAGGCTTAAATGAAGTAGCATACTTAAAGCATTCAGCAGAGCCCCTGGCCCGTGGTAAGCACTCCCCCAATGCTGGCTGCTTGCTTCCTCGTGCACATCTTCCTTCCAAAGCCACAAAGTGCTGTCCCTAAAAGGGTTCTAGAAAATAAGGAATCCTCCATCCCACTGCATTTCCTGTGATGTGAGAAGTGTGAAATGTTTCTGCCCCATGAGTCCTGTCCATCTGGCTTTGGCTTCTCATCTCTTTGCCTGGTCTGCCATGTTTTATGGCCTTCCAAGCTGGAGCCTGTCTTCTTCACTCGATAATTCTGTACTTGGGACAAGATACGTGTCTTCTGGCTCATCTTTACTGCCCTGCACCTTATACACAGTAAGGGTGCAGTAAACATTTATTGCAATTATCTTAGTTGCGTTTATCTGAGCTGCGCTGAGAGAGACAGAAGGAGAGATCGGGGAACAGAGATATCACTAACGTCAGCTTTTGTCCCACACTCACCACCTTGAGAGCCAAATTTTCTGGCAATAGTTGGCTCTGATATGTTTTCATTTGTTTGTTTTTGAAACTAACAAGAGCATGTGCTTATTACTGAGGTAATTTCTGTTCATTCCAGAAAATTTGGAAAAGTAAAAAAGCATATAGAAGACTATAAAAACAAATAATAATTACCCATAATCCCCCTAGAGATAATCACCGGTGGTATTTTGGGATTATATATCCAGATCTATTCTGTTGGTCTATTCTATATGACCATGTATATTCTGTGTATATATTCTACATACTGATATATGTTCTATATACATATACACACTGGGATCAAATCAAATAAACTTTTGAAATCCCTTTTTTAAATTAACATTATTTCAGAAGAGCTCTCTCATAATTCAAATATTATCTGAAATGTGATTTTAACATTAATCTCTCCCAGGAATAAATGTCTTTGTGTATAAGTCTTTGCCCACATATCTATTTTCTCTAGGACAGACTTCACGGGAAAGGAATTTCTTTGTCAAAGGATGTGAACTCATTTTAAACCCTTGGTATCTTTTGTCAAATTGCTTCTGAGAAAGAGGGTAGCACTTTAAGCCACCAGCGGCCATGGAGGAGGGAGACATAAATATTCTCAGCCTCTCCATCCTTCCGTCCTTTTATCTTGGACAGTTTGATTGGCACAAAAAGGCAGTGACTTGATTTGTTAATTTCTTTGATTACCAGTCAAGTTGAACTCCTTGGGAGCCATCTGTTCATATCTTCTGCCCTTTTGTTCTACTAATGGGCGAAAGCCCTTTTTTTTGATCTTTGAGAGCTCTTTATATAAGGAAAGAATTTATCCTCTTCCTGCTTTAGTTACAATTTTTTTCCTCTGCAGTTTGCCATTTAAATGATTGAGAAAATACTAAGTTTATAGATTTGCTTGAAGAAAATTGACATTGTCACAAATTCATAGATTTTCTTCCAGGTAAATATGTTCATTTCTCATATCTTATTTTGTGTATCTCAAAAAGATATTTTCTAGTTTTCATCATAGGGAATAAAATGGGATATTATGCGTGTCTTGTCATAGTTTTTCCTAGGGTATCTTGGGTTTGCTAACGCAATTAAGAAAATTTCCGTCTTTAGATATTCTAACTGGTTATTGCAGATGTAAGTGAAGCTGTTGCTGTTTCTCTGTTTTCTACTTGATCCATCCACTTTATCAAACGCCGATTAACTCTTAGGAGATCAACAAGTGAATCTCTTGATATCACCAGGGATACTTGGCTTTCCCCTGATTTTAATGAAAATACCTTCTGTTTTCACCATTACTGCTGGTTTAAGCTAGATGGTATTTACCATACTTATTAAGTGGACGCATATTCCCAGCTTGCAAATAGGTTTTCTCCCCCTTTTAATTAGGAGTGGGTGTTGAATGTTACCCAATACATTATCAGTGCTTGGCTGTTTATAAATGCTGTGATTATACATGTTATCTAAGTGTCCCTCTTTGTTGTGTTTACTAATGCTTTTCCCCCCTTGAATTCTACTCTATCTGAAATGGATATTGCCACCCTTGCTTTTTCTAAAACATCTTTTTGCTTGTATTTGCTTATTCTTTGCCTATCTCTCCGCTTTAAATCTTTCTGTACCATTGATTTTCAGCATCTCAGTTCAGTTAGACATTTAACAAATATTGGCCACATGCCTAAATGGCAGAACGCTGGATTAGGTCCCTGGGATAAAGATGAGCAAGTTGATCAACTTGCCCGAAGGGATGCATCACAACTCAGACTGAATTAGGCGCCTCTGTGGACAGATGTGGGACATAGGAGCTCCTAGCTGGGAGCTCCCGGCAAGTTTGCCCAGAGTTGATAGGTTTGTCCTGCAGATGTGCACACAAGATAGCCTGAGAAGAGTCAATCAGCTGGGCGTCAGGGAAAATGGAAGTTTGGGTGCTCCTGAGTTTAGAGACTCCATGGAATTTGGGGAATCCCACACTAGGGCACCACCATTAAGTCTGGAAATTAGCTACATCCCCTCTACTCTTTTTCTCTACTTCATAGTTTCTGACTACTTAACAGTTTTAGTTCCATTCATTCACTCATTCAGTCGTCCTGGCAATCAATACCCTCTCAGCACTTTCTCTAGATCTGGTGTCACTCTAGATATTGAGAAGGCAACAGTGAAGAAGGTGTAGAAACTAGTTGCCATCACAAAGCTTATATTCTAAAAGAGGGAGCAGACAATGACAAGTAAAAGCATAAGATAACGTCTAACAGCCTCTCATCACACCCGGAAGAAAACCCGAGTTTCCCTCCACAGTTTCTACGTCAACTGACACCCTCCTCCACCCCATTACCTCAGCAGTCCTTCTCTCTGCCTTGATTTCCCGGCTCCAACATCCTGGTTTCAACCTTCCTCAAACGGGCCAGACGTGCTTCTTCCTCAGGGCCTTTGCACTGGCTGTTCCTGGATGCTCTTTCCCCAGATGTTTACTTAGCTCACCACCCGTCTATTTCAGGTCCATTTGAATATCACTCTGTCAGTACGGCCTTCCCTGGCCACTCTCTCCGTGAGGCAGGACCCCTCCCTCCCACTCAGTCTCTCTCTCTTTGCCTTGCTTTGTTCTGCCTCACAGCTCTTAGCACCATCTGACCTTGTCATGCATATATTTATCTGCGTCTTTGTCAATTGTCTGTCTTGCTACCTAGCAGTGAGCTGCTTGAAGGCAAGGGCTTTCTGTGCAGAATAAACACAGGGAACAGAGCTCGGTACAAAGCAGACCCTCAATGAGTGTTTGTTGAAAGAACGAATGAGGAAAGCAGGACATGGTACACGCAGTAACGGTTCCGGGGAATGAGCTGGTGGGGAGGGAGACCTCTGCAGGTCGGCAGACCCCAAAGACAGGGAGAGGGAGAAAGGGCCAAGCTGCTCAGGCCTCCTTCATCTCCCAGCGCATTTCTCAGGTAACTTGCTGCACATCCTTGGGGAGGAGTATAGGATGGGACGGGAAAAATGGGGAGTAGCACTCCTTCCCCACAATGTATTTAGTCTCCTCTTGTTTCAGACTCCGGCTTGGGTGATTTTCGTCTTTATCCTTATAATTTAAGTTTTGCCACAAGGTGTCTGGAAGGGCTACACCTTTCATAAATTGTGCCTGAGACATGAGATAACATTTTCGTCTGCCCCCTAAAGTTCCAGGAACTTCTCCAGCTCCAGGAAGGTGTCTTATATAGTATATTCTTGTCCCTTCTTTCTATATAGATTTTTATCTTGTTCTGCATTCTGGGAGAGCTTCTCAAATTCATGTTGAGGTCATTGATTTGGTTTTATGCAGTGTCAAATGTGTCCTTTTCCCCCTCAGGAGTGAGCGTTAATGCTGCTACTGCAACACTGTTTCCTTTCAAGACGTCCTTGTCTCCCCAGTCCTGTCTCCAGGTCACATTTGTACCTCAGACACTCTTCAACCTCTCTCTGTGCCACTCCTGCCCCGGCCATTCTCCTCCTTTTCTTCTCAGGTCATGTCTTCTTGCATTGTCTTCTTAACTTGTCTAAACTTTTCTTCTGGCTCCTAGAGTAAATCATTTTCAGAAGCATGCATTTCCTCTGAAAGCTATGGATATTTCGTTTGTTCATTCGACAATGAAATGTATTGACTGTGTCTCCGGTACCTAGTACAGAACTAGGCTTCGGGAGGCAGCCCATGGCCAGCAAGTCTCTGTCCCCACGGATGGTAAAGTTCAATGGGAAAACTAAACAATTATGTAAGAAATTTTAATTCACGTGACAAGGACTGGGGTGCCTGGGTGGCTCAGTCAGTTAAGTGTCTGCCTCTTGACTTCAGTTCAGGTCATGATCTCACAGTTCCTGGGATTCAAGCCCCACGTCAGGCTTTGCACTGACAGTGCTAAGCCTGCTTGAGATTCTCTCTCTGTCCCTCCCTTGCTCTCTCTCTCAATAAATAAATAAATAAATAAACTTAAAACAATGTATGACAAGCACCATGGATAGGACATGTAGAGGATATCAGAGCACAGAGTTGGAGCGTGTCACATTGTCTACAACAGAGGTGGAGGGGAGGTGGATGCTACTGTCTTTTTTTTTCTGAAGTATCGTTTTTTTCTTATGGTTCACGCCATTGAATTTGGGTTATTACCCCCTTACTTTGGTGTTTCTCAATGAGGCATGATTGATCCAGGCTTCTTGTGTCGTAACAAATGGAATCGAATTCCTCTTAGTTCTCATTGTCTCTCCGTGTGCCATTCGTATCTCCTTTTAGATGTACAGGCAGGTGGCAGGTTGATGTCCACAAAGTCTGGTCCAATCTCTAGTGTGAAGAGGCAGATACTTTAACTGTGCGTCTCTACTGACACTGGATAAGACACCCCGTTGCTCTCTGACATCCTGAACCAATTGGTGTTGTCCAGGCAAAGCCAAAATCTCCAGCAGGCTTTATTCCTAGGACTCTTCTGGAATAAGTAAATCCAGAGTGGACGATCTCTTCCCAGTGGTGACCCCCTTCCAGCATTTATTGATATGTGTTTGGTGCAGCGCTCAAGGAAACTACAGAAAGCATGTCGCGTTTCTGGTGCCCTCTGGTCATTGGTAGAGACAACCCTGGGTGATGGAGAAAGGCAGGCAAGTCAAGGAACTGTCCCCTCAGTGGACCCACTAGGATTTGGGGCTCAAAGAGCACCAGTGAATCTGATTCTAAAGAAGGGGGAAAAAATTCATCTCTCCGACAGAAAGAAAAAATGAAATGTGGGCTGGTGGAGAAGGGGGACATAGCAAGGTTTCAAGGAGTTCAGATAGATATTTATTTATCAACATGTTACTTTATTTTTGAGAGGGAGAGAGACGCAGCGAGAGCAGGGGAGAGGCAGAGAGAGAGGGAGACACAGAACACGAAGCAGGCTCCAGGCTCCGAGCTGTCGGCACAGAGCCCGATGAGGGGCTGGAACTCATGGGCCTTGAGATCATGACCTGAGCCGAAGTCGGAGGCTTAACCGACCGAGCCACCCAGGCGTCCCTCAGGTAAATATTTAAACTGGGAAGGAATTATGAGTCTCCCCCAGATGGTATGCATCATTAATTCCCAGGCAGTCCGGTTCACAATGAGCTGGTAGGGAGATAGCCTCTTGAATTAATCTTTCAATGGAGTTCCCGGGTTAGAGTAGTTTTCACTTAAGGTCAATCAATAGGCAATTTTATCCAGGCTTGGTGATTGAAAGAAAACCATAAAGAAGT
This sequence comes from Panthera pardus, assembly GCF_024362965.1. NCBI lineage: Eukaryota > Metazoa > Chordata > Mammalia > Carnivora > Felidae > Panthera > Panthera pardus. The sequence continues at coordinate 96,284,672 of NW_026526666.1, read as the reverse complement.
CCTGTGACAGTAATCATTTTGGCTCAATCAGACCTTCCTTTAGACCTGGAAAGCAGTGGATGAAGGCTACAACCACAGATCAGGGCAGGGGCTCCGGGCACTGTTTTCCATCAAACTCTTCACCTCAGTGCAGTCTAACTGCTCCCCCACAACCTTTAGCCAGATGGTTCAGTCCACACCCCTAGGCAAAGAGAAGAAACTCCTGTTCAGTTTCTCTTCTGGTAGATGGGGCACATTGGAATAATTTAAATGAAGAGTGTAGATCCCAGCTTATTTCTTGAATTCCCAGTGATCGGTCACAGTGAATTAGTATGAGTCAGAATTTTACTTTGACAGAAAGTGATTATATTTGGCGCCTTGTGAGTCTCTGGGTCTCTCTATCTCTCTTTCTTTATTAGAAGTAGCCTCGGGAAATCAGGAGGAAATGAGATGCCCAAGAACGTGTAGCTCAGAGATCCACCATTGACTTGGTTAGGAAATTAGGGTTGAAGAGGGTTTCTAGAAAATAAAATTGCCTTCGGGTCTTACAGACTGATTTAAGTGCTTGCAAAATGCATCTGGGAATTATAACATTTGAAGGAAAGGGGTTTTGCTTTCTCTATCATTTGTCTTCAGGGAGTCAATGGAAGTGACATTTTTTTTTCCTTTGAATTGTGGGTTCTTAGGAGTGAAATAGTGTATCTTTCTTTTTTTTCTTTTTTCTTTTCTGAATAGTCCAGGACTTTTTCTAAAAGTATGTTTTACCTGATCCTGCATTTTGAGTTTATTAGACAGGATTTTCCCAAGACTTGCTATTTATTTTCACAGACTCACTTTTCACCGAGTCAAGAGAATGAGGAAGAAAGATCCTTGTTGCCGTGTGTGTGTGTGTGTGTGTGTGTGTGTGTGTGTGTGTGTTACATAAATTAGGCTTTAAAGGAGCTGCTGGTTGCTAGTTCAACACACAATCAAACTCTGCTGTAGTTTCCATTAAAAAAAAAAAAAAAAAACCTGCTGTGAACCTAATGAGGAAAAAGGCTCTGAATCTTTCCTCCTTGCTTATCAAGAATCAAAATGGAAACAAGGAATGTTTGGAACTATACAGAAAGTACACTAAGGAATGTGAAAATTCTATGGGGGAAGGAAATAAATCCTGCATTGTTGAGGGGTGTTGCTGCATGTGAATATTGTCTTCAGATTGATGTTCACATACGAGTAAATGAGGTGTTAGGAGGCGAGCCTTGATATGTTTATTTCCATAAAGGCCAGGGGAAAGTAAGGTGTTTCCTTTGGAGACAGGAATAGCTTCTTGAAAGACTTTCATTATTAGTGCTCTTAAACAGGTCTGTGATCACTTTTGAATACATTTGTTTAAAATGATAGATGAGGAACAGTGACAAAGAAAATAGACCCCTAATTTCCTATTCCCCTGAAATTTTCAGCTCTAAAACAGCTTGGCAATGACTCTAAATCATGCTGAAACATCTCTTCGGCAACGAGACATATGTGAAAATGAGCGTGTGCCCGAGTGCGAAGCATGATATTCGCATGCTATTCCCAGAACATGTAGAATCAGCATTTTGAAGGCTTTTAGCAAAAGGGCTGGAATTCAAATCCAGAAACTAGGAGGAAGCTAGAAACGGCAGAAGCAACCTTGTGTGAATCCATACAGCTGCTGGCTCTGTTTCCTTGCATTGATCTTGGAACTTGACAACTGAGAAATACATCTTGATCATCCTTTTTGCTTAGACTGAAGTATTATATATACTTGAATGCAACATTGTGTTTTATTTTCCACCTCTGCCAAGATTCAATCTACTGGTATTGAATAGCCACCGAAAGAACGCCAGACAATTACAGAACAGGCACAAAGGAGGTACAGAAAACCCCATAAGCCTCATTCTCTCGCCAAGTCTGATAGCAATAAAACACCAACTCCACCCTTTTTCGCCCTGGGATTCTGACTAATAAGGAGAGACAGAGGAGGAAAAGGGAAATTGAATCTCAATTATGAGAGATAGAAGGGAATGGGTGTTTTTATTGCCTTTACCATTTGTTCCTTTCTTTAATGTTGTACCTAATTCCGTTATAAAAGGAAAAAAATCTTTAAAAAAAAAATTAGCTATGAATACCTAAAGAGATTTGAACAGTAGCAAACTGTAATAAGTCATTTTCAAAGGGAAAACATTTTGCAACAGTAAATCCGTGATTTCACTACCTTAGAACTTGAATTTCTGTTACTTTCAGGGGGCTTTCAACTTCAGAGTGAATACGGTAACCAGAACAATAGAATTTATTGGAGTTTGGAGTTGGCCATATGAATGAGTAGGGGATTCAGAACAGAGTAAAACAGGTAGGGAATTTAATGCTGCTTGTCAGGGCCCGCTTATCCCATTCAGCCTGTGAAGATGTATTATTTGGGTAACTGGATTGCCAGGGGGAACTGGGGATCTGGAACACTTAGAGGGTCTGGGTTCGGGTTCCCATAGAGCCTCCAGATGAATGCACGGAAGGTTGAGTCATCCCTCGGGTGCTGCTGGGTGGCTGACCCAGTGTGGGTGAGGAATATAGCGCCCCTGTGTGGAAGAAAAGGCAGAGAGTGACCAAAACCCACCATTAGAAAGAAGTCATGTCACTCCCTCGCCTGTGTGCCCAAGACTCATTTTAATGGCTTTCTGTTACCTTCTGGTTAAAGCCCAGACTTTGCAACCTGGCACCTGTTTCTTCCAATTTGTTCATCTGCACTTTGACGAGCAGCTGCTCCTTCACCTAATCGTATTCAATGTCCAGGTTCAAGTTTCTTTCTTTGGAAACCTCCCTGACTTCTCTCACTGACCCCGCCCCCGCCCCCCTCCAGTTTTCTCCTTCTGCGTTCCCACGGCATCTGCAGCCGATGTGGCTCATCGACAGTATACTCTCATTTCTCCCGACCTGATCCCAAGGTCCTGGCCCCAGGGACTGGCTTCTGCACCTCCGTATCTGTTGTGTACTCTGGATATTGTCCACTGGCCACCACAGACCTATTCTCCACCTTCTCCTCCCTGCTCTGGGTTCTGCGGTGGCATCACGCAGGCTCTTTGCTCCCGCTTTCTAGTTGCGTTGGGCTCCTCGTCTGTTGAACATACTCCATAAAACAAAACATTCCAAATTGGTCACTGCCCTCCGCCCTCCAGATGGGGAAGTACAGACGACAAACGAGGGTGGAGGGTGGGAAGAAGGAGGGGCCGGGTGTTCTGGCTCTCTCCCTCTGAGCCACGGGTTGACAGAGGTTATAAGCTTCTATGTAAAACCTCTGCTCCACTGGGGGCAGCCCCTCCCTCCCTTACAGCTCCAGCTCACTGTATTCTAGGAACTTCTCCTTCCCTTTACCCCTTCGGGCCTGGGGATGGTAACGGCTTCTGCCTCGCAGGACTTTTTCTAAATGTAAAAGAATATTCGATGCGGAGACCTCCAGGGCCCTTTCTGTAATCCCCACCACGACCAAGGACACCTGTCTTGCACACTTTGCTTTCAGTATGGGTGCTTACCTTCCTCCCTCACCCACCAAGTCTCAGTTAGGGAGAAGTTTGCCTTTAGGCTCTGTCGTGAGATCGATTGCTCCTGAGCTGGAAGATATTGATCCCGTGACAATTGCTGTCTTGCCTTTCTTTGTGTGAGGAGCTGACTGTAGGCTTAGGGATTGTGCACAGCGGTGGTATTTCTGAATAACAATGGCCCATTGTCTCATTATCGATTGTTCTGCGGTCTAACTGGGTTAGAACCAGTGCACTCTTTATGCTTCCTTCCTTCTCCTTCCTCCCAAAGTAAACCAAACCCTTTAAAGAGAGAGAGGGGTAGATAGAGACAGAGGCTATTTGATTTCATATGAAGATGTTCTCAAAGCTTCTGACCAAATACATTTTTCTTTCTTTTTGAATGCTGAAAATGGTTCAGAGCAATAGTCCTGGCTTGGTCCGAGGGGTTTGGGCCTCAGACCATTGTAGTTCAGCCCTTGTCCTTACCCAGAAACCCCATCGGACCCGAGTGGGCCTCTCACTTCTGGGGACGCTCTGTACCTGACTGACTTCCGTGGTAGGCAAGGTGTCTGGGGCTCACAGTGCTGTTAAAGGCACATGAAAACGTCTTATGTTTAATTTCTTTTAAACTCAGGAGAAAAAGTGCATATAATAATGATGAATATGTAATAATAAATCCAGCCTGGATTATACTTGCTTTATGTCAGTGTGGTTGTAAAATTTAATTTTTAATATTTTCCACGAAGGGAAGGACTTGCAAAGGCAAATGTGCCTCGGGCCCTCAGAAGTCATAATGCCGCCCTGCTGTGCAGAACACTGGCCCTGAAGACACTCCTCGGGCAAATAAAATCTGGGAAACCCAAGGGCTGCACCTCCCTTGGGAGCGTCACGTCACACGCTAGCAGATCAAAGGGCCAAAGGCATGTGGCAGTGAAGGAATCTACTTCACTGTGCTTAAGCCACCTAGCTTCAAACTTCTTTGGCCACGTGTTTCTTGGAGAAACACCAGTTTAAGCTTTACCTGTTTACTCGTTTTATTTCTCTTTTTTAGCCTAGACAACTTCTCAGAACTTAAGGAGTATGATCTTGTATTTATTATTTTAAATGCCTCTGGGAAATTGATAGCTATAAATGTCTATATTTTTAATTAATTACTCATTTTTTTTTTTTGAGAGAGAGAGAGAATGTATGTGAGCAGGGGAGGGGCAGAGAGAGAGCAGACAGAATTCCAAGCAGGCTCCACGCTGTCAGCACAGAGCTCCACACGGGGCTCCATCCCACGAACCACGAGATCATGAACTGAGCCAAAATCAAGAGTCAGACACTTAACTGACAGAGCCACCCAGGTGCCCCTATAAGTGCCTATATTTTAAAAGAAGCAAGATCTCATATTGATCACCTAAACTTTCACCTTAAGAAATTAGAAGAAGGCCAAACAAAACCCAAAGCAAGCAGAAATAAGGAAATAATAAAGATTAGAGCAGAAATAAATGAAAGTTAGAATAGAAAGTTAATTGAGCAAACCAACAAAACTAAAGGTTTTGAATAGATAAAAAAAGATCTTTGAAAAGACCAGCAAAAAAAAAAAAAAAAAAAAAAAAGACCAGCAAAATGACAAACTTTCAAATAGATGACCAAGAAGAAAGAGAAAAGACTCAAATAACTAAAACCATGAATGAAAGAGGAGACAATACTACCCATCTCACAAAAATAAAATGGGTTATAATTAAAATGAATTTTCAGTGGATACTGTAAATAATTCTACATCAACAAATGATAGAGCCTAGATGAAATGGATACATTCCGGGGCGCCTGGGTGGCTCAGTCGGTTAAGCGTCCGACTTCGGCTCAGGTCACGATCTCACGGTCCGTGAGTTCGAGCCCCGCGTCGGGCTCTGTGCTGACAGCTCAGAGCCTGGAGCCTGTTTCAGATTCTGTGTCTCCCTCTCTCTCTGCCCCTCCCCTGTTCATGCTCTGTCTCTCTCTGTCTCAAAAATAAATAAACGTTAAAAAAAAAAATTTAAAAAAAAAAATGGATACATTCCTAGAAGAGACACACGATGGAAACTGACTCAAGAAGAAATACCCAAACAGACCTATAGAACAAGTAAAGAGATTGAATTACCACTCAATCGTTTGTTCACGAACTCTTTCAAAAATTAGAAGAAGGAACACTTCCCAACTCATTTTGTGAGGCCAGTATCACCCTACCCTGATTCCAAAACCAGATAAAACATCACAACAAACTAGAGACCAATATCCCTTGTGAATTTGGACATGGATATCCTCAACAAAATAGTAGCAAACTGAATCCAATAATATATCAAAAGACTATACATTATGACCAAGTGGGGTTTAACCCAAGAATGCAAGTTTGATTCAACATACAAAAATCAATCAATGTAATCCGCTCTATTAATAGAATGAATGGTCAAAGCCGCACAATCATTTCACTAGATGCCAAAAAAAAAAAAAAAAAAAAGCATTTGAGAAAAACCCAACATCCTATCATGATCAAAATACTCAACAAATCTGAAATAGAAGGGAACATTTACAACCTGATCATCTACCAAAAACTCACGGCCAACATCATACTTCATGGTGAAAGGCTGAATGTTTTCCCTCCAGCAAACAGTAAGACAAGAATGTTGTCTCTCACCATTTTTACTGAACATTGTGCTGGAGGTTCTAGGCAGGGCATTTAGGCAGGAAGAAAACATAAAAGTTGTCTGGATTGGAAAGAAAAATCTATTTATAAACGTCATGATCTTATATACAGAAAATCCTAAAAATGCACCCATACACACACCTATTGGAGTCACTAAGTGAGTTCAGAACCATTGCAGGTTATAAGATCAATATATGAAAATCATTATTTATGCTCTACACCTAACAATGAATAATCCAGAAATGAGATTAAGAAAACAATTTCTTTTACAATAGCATTAAAAAGAATAAAATACTTAGGAATAAATTTAGCAAGAGATGTGCAAGACTTCTACCCTAAAAACTACCAAACATGTTGAAAGAGATTGAAAAAGACCGAATAAATGGAAATGTTCTCCCGTGATCATTTATGGAAATGTTCATTTATGGAAATGTTCTCCCGTGATCGGAACACATCGTAGTCTTACGATCACCGTACTCCCCAAACCAATCTGCAGATTCAACACAACTCTCTCTTCCAGGATCCCAGCTATAAGCAATCTAACCATTGGAATACTATTTGGCCATAAAAAGGAATAAAACACTGGCACCCACTGTAATGTGGATGAACCTTGAAAACGTTATGTTAGGGGAAAGAAGCCAGACCCAGAGGCCTCGTGTAGTAGGATTCCATATACGTGAAAGGTCCAGAAGAGGTAAACCATTAGCAATAGAAAGTAGATTCATGGTTTCCAGGTGCTGGCACAGGGGAGACGGGAAAGCGACAACTCACAGGTACAGGGTTTCTTCTGGGGTGATGAAAAAGTCCTGAAATTAAGTGATAGTGACGGTCGCACAACTCTTTGAACGTACTAAAAGCCGCTGAATTGTATACTTTTAAAAGGGTGAATTTGATGGTGAATAAGAACAATAAAGTTGTTACATTTTAAAATATCTCCTGGCAGTCACCGCTACGAATGCCCCTCATGAGTCTGTTCCTGTACCAGATGAAATAGGTGTTCATCTCTCCCTCCCCTTTGCGACTCTGGTAACCTCACATCTTTCTGGATTGAGGAGTCTTGGCATGTTCATTTATCCATTCTTTCATTAATTCATCCATTCCCCACGTATTAACTGAGTGCCTCCTCTGTATCACGTATCAGGCATGAACAGGACAGACCTGGTCCCTTTCCTCAGAGAACTTACCATTTAGTTCGTACTTGCTTGAAGCTTAATTCTGAATTTCTGGCTTGTCAGGCCATCCACTTGTAGAGTGAGGGTGGGAGTGGGGATAGAGAAACAATTAGCTTTTTTTCTTCGGAGACCTCGGTTCAGGTACCTTGGTAGACCCTTCCCCTGGGTGCCTATCAGAATGTCACCTGTTGGAAAAAGGCCAGTTTAGAATGTTTGCCTTCCCGGGGCTTCCTGCGTTCAAGTTGGGGACCACTTGAAAGGTGAAGAGAAGGCCTTGAATACCAGTTGGGCCCCTGGCCTGCTCCGACGCTGTGCCGTGGTCACAACCTCCCTGCCAGGTGGGTCACAGGGATAGCAAAACTAAATGGCCGGTGTCGACAAAACATTTACTGTGTTCCAGATACCGCACAGGGATTTTATATGCATCATCTCATTTCCTCCTCCCAGTAACTTTATGGTCCCCATTTTATAGACACCTTTCAGAGAGTGTTGCCCAACGACGTAGTTAATGAGTTGAGGGACCAGAATTTTCACTTCAGCTCTGCCTGGCTCCAAAGCCCGTGAGCATTCTCTTCTCCTGCATCGCCTCCTGGGCTCTGTCTTCAGAACACCTGAAAGACTTACAGATCCAGGAGTGAGCTTCTTAGTGCAGGCTCATGGGCCCTGGGGCAGGTAGACAGAATACTGCCGGTTCAGATTCCTGGCTCCTGCACCTGCCAGCTATGTGTCCTTGCCTCCACTCCCTCCTCTGGGAAGTGCATCAATAGCAAGTCCAATCTAGAGGGAGTATTATTAGGATTAAGTGAACTGATGTGTGTAAAGTGCTTGGAGTAGGGTTTGGCTATACTAGGTGATCGATAAATAATAGCTGTGCTCCCTCATCAAATCACACAGACCCAATAGTAATTACGGTGGACCTATCCGATTGACTTACCAAACGTCCAACACAACGCTGGACATGTTCCAGCCCCCAACTCCAACCCACCTAACTTCTACACAAGCATCGAAGAGTTATTCTTCCCATTTTACAGATGAGAAATCCAAGGACAGGACTGCACAAGCTAAGGTGCAGACAAGATTGGATGAGTTGATGTCATTCACCTTCTCTTAGGGCCAGGACCCCTTGCATTCCTCAGGGCTTGGAATAGCTTCCCTCTCAAGAAAATTTCTCACCCCCAAGGCCATCTGAACAACCCCAGGGGGTAGTGGAGAGCTGTAAGCTGGACCAGAATGAGGGTGAGACACATGAGGTATCTAGGACACAAAATTTAAAGAGGTGCTTATTCCCAGGGTAGTGCAAGGGCAAGGCTGGCACCCGAGATTAAAGTGCCTCCTTAAATCTGTACCTTAGCCCCCTTGCTTATCTCTCTCCCTAATCCCATCCCTGACTACTCAGGAAGCCCCAGGATCTTGTCACAGTGAGGACAGAGTGTCACAGATTGTGTTCGGAGCTGACAAAATTATAGTGTCTCTCTACTACAACATGAAAAGAGACCTGGGGGTTATAGGGAAGTAAGAGCATCGAGTCCAGTATAATTCAGGGGCTGGTACTGGCCAAATTCACCATCAGTTTAAAGCTGGAAGAGAGAGGAGTTTGAAGAAAGCCAGTGGCCTCAAGTTAAAATGCTACGTAATGTTAGAGAAGACAGGGGGATTTATGGAAAGAAGTGAAACCAGCATAATGAGGATTAATGCCAAGCATTTGGATTAATGCTTGAGTAAGCATTTCCAACAAGTTAAGTCCTAGTTGGAAAACTGAATTCTGGAAGGGAAGCTGGGAGAAGGTTCAGCATGGAACAGAAGCAAGTGATGTGATGGGACAGGTTGAACAAGGAGAGATGAGGGCCACCTGAGAAGTGTTCGTAGGGCGAGAGGCAAATGGCGGGTGATGGATGTCTGGAGGAATGCCATCTTCCTGTCCAGGCTTTGAGTTCCTGTGTCACTCTGTTCTCATCTGGGAGTCTCTTTCCAAAGAGCTCAGAGTTCTGTGCAAATATTCATAAAGCATTTTGCCCCCAGGGGCACCTGGGCGGCTCAGTCGGTTAAATGTCCAACTTTGGCTCAGGTCATGATCTCGTGGTTCATGGGTTTGAGCCCCACATCGGGCTCTGGGCTGTCACTGAGGAACCCACTTCAGGTCCTCTGTCTGTCTGTCTGTCTGTCTCTCTCTCTGCCCATCCCCCACTTGTGCACTTGCTCTCTCTCTCTCTCAAATAAATAAATAAACATTAATTTTTTAAAAAAGGGAATTTTGCCCCCAGGTGAAGAGCTGTAGACTGAGTTTCTTCTTTCTCCCTAATGGCCAAACGTATGGCTCAGGTGGAGGTCAGTGGAACAGGGGTTTTATATTCTTCTTGCATTAACTGGAACTCTTCTGGCTGCAAGTGACAAAATATGACTGGAGATAGCATAAGCAGAAAGATCTGATTGGAAGAGTACAGGGTGTCCTTTGGATCCCCAGTACAACAAGATGTTTTAGCTTCAGGAAGGAAATATCAGCAAAAAACTGCAGCTCTGTAAAGAACCCAGGATGCCGTCCCCCCACCCCCGCAATTCCTCTTGTGCTGCTCACTCTATAGGACGGCTTCTCTGCTTCTCTGTCCACCTGGTGGGAAATGGCCACAAGTAGCTCCCCACTTGAAGTCCCCCTATTTCCAAGAATGGCCATACTGATGGGAATTTGGTCCTATTACCAAATTCCCAGAGAAGAGGCTGGTGGGCCAGCTTAGATCGGAGGCCATCCTGATCCGATCAAGTCTGGCCCGGAGGGTAGGTCTGAATGTGGCTCCTCCCCTTATAAGCACACGGAGGAAAGGAGGAAGAGGGGCAAATCCCCAGAAGACCAGGTCCTGGGTGGACAAGCCAACAGATGTCTGTATTTCCTTCTCCCGTGAGGTGTGATTTCATCCACAGTCGTATGGCAATATTGACTAAAGCCACAACAGCATGAAACCACGTGCTCAAAAGTTAACTAGAGTCGAAGACCTTACACCAAGTCAAGTGAGCCAGACAGGAAAGGACAAGTATTGTATGATTCCAGCTAGAGAAGTCGCATTCCTGAGACAGAACGTGCAACAGTGGTGACCAGGCCAAGGGGGGTGGGGGAGGGGAAAGTGGGGAGTTACTCTTTAATAGCTGTAGAGTTTCAGCTTGGCATGATAGAGAAGTTTGGGAAAGGGGTGGTGGCCATGGCTGGGCAACAGTGTGAACGTACTTCATGCCTCTGAGCTGTATACTCAAGAATGGTTACAGTGGGGCACCTGGGTAGCTCAGTCGGTTGAGCGACCAACTTCGGCTCGGGTCACGATCTCACGGTTCGTGAGTTCGAGCCCCGCGTCGGGCTCTGTGCTGACAGCTCGGAGCCTGGAGCCTGCTTCCGATTCTGTGTCTCCCTCTGTCTCTGCCCCTCCCCTGCTCACGCTCTGTCTCTCTCCGTCTCAAAAATAAATAAAAAAAAATTTTAAAAAGAATGGTTACCGTGGTATATTTTATGTTGTATATATTTTACCAAAATGCTAAAATAAAGTACAGTAAATAAAAGTTGAACTGGAGAACCAGCGGAGGGAAGGGCACAAAGATGTGTAGCTTGCCCTCCTGTGCTCCCTTTGCTTGGGATGCACTTTTCCTCCTTCTGGACTTGGCAAACTCTCAGTTGTTCTTCAAGATCCAGGTATTATCGCCCTCCTCTCTTAAGCCTTGCTCCACTCCCCCGGGGAGACTTAATCATGTGCTCTCTGTGTTTCTATGGCAGCGTATGTGGTACGTAATGCCATTTACTATCAATCACGTACGATCGTTGTTTTGATGCATTTGTCTCTCCCAGAGCAGGCCAGTGAGAACAGCACAGTGTGGCAGTTCACACAGCAGACCTCGGAGCCCCAAACCTCAGCTCTGCCACTCACCCACTGTGTGACCTTGGGCAAATTCCTTGCCTCCGTCCCCTCGACTGTAAACATGGGGGACCGTGAGCGTATTTGCCCATATGGTTGTCTCGAGGATTACATGGGGGAAGCCCACATACGCCATTGTACGTGTCGCTGAGACCTCACGAGTACTCAATAAACGTTAGCTTTCGTTGTTATTACTCACCACCAAACACAGCGTCAGGAACATGGTGGAGACTCCACGTTTGTCGCATAGATGAACAAAATAAGGAAAACAATAAAACCGTGTGTAGGTGCGTATACTCTGTCAGTCACAACAAAACAAATGGTTGCAAGGTTGCAAGATCAAGTAAAAAAAAAGAGAGAGAGGCACATTGGCTGCCTGTGACACGTGACAGTGGCCTCGGCTTTGTAAAGGAGGCTGCGAATGTATTGTTTCTGGAGGAGGTTCAGGAAATAGTAGACAGAGCCTCGGTGAGGACGTTGCGGAAAGTTGACTAGCCCTCCCACTGTGGTACGTGTGCATAAATGAGGTGCCCAGAATGTCCCTTTCCGAGCATAGATTTTCATTCCACTTAGCTGCTACATCCTTTGGCTGCGAAGAACAGATTGGCACTTAAATATGTACATCGCGTTTAGATTTCCCCAGGGAAAGAGATCGATACAGCCCCTGTTTATTTGCAGAACGACAGTTTAATTGTGGACGGGTTCCATCATCTTCAGCCCAAGATCACTTGCTTTTTAGACCGTGCTGCTGCTTAAGGCCCCTCCCTGAACCCCCTTTATTTTCGTTTGGAACCACTCTGGCTTTTGAGCCCATAATATGCTGAACAAAATGCTCGTTTCAGGAGAATGGGGGCTTTGTTCCCTATCACTAACGTCCATCTTGGTGAAATGACTTACCACAGCTGCTCTGAGAAGTAAAATCTGATAGAAACAGAGTCTGCATAGATATAAACATAAACATTAGTTTCTATGGAAACAAAAGTTGCAGGATGATAACTAGAAGGCCTAAGAGCCTGTATTCCAGGAATCAGATGCTAAATATACAGTGAGTGCATCCACCAGGGATCATACCAATAAAGCCGAATTCTTTTTGAGAGTGGAACAGACCACATAGACGATTGTGACTAAAACGGACCCCACCTAGCAGAATCGATATGAAGGAGGGCGGCCTTTTCTGCCCCAGATTGAAACCACATTTCTTGTCTTAATTGAAAGCCTCGGGGCAATGAATCGTGCATTGATGGAATTCAGTCAACAATTATACCCATGGGTATTTCGCTCTGGTGTCCAATAAGAGCTCTGAAGGCCTAAGGAAGGTTTGAAGTCTCACACTCAGAGCAACATGTTCCCAAGCCCCTTACCAAATGGACCCCATTCCTGTGGCCCCAGTACCATGCATCCTGGGTGCCTCCCCATCTTCCTGGCCGTCATTCTAGGAGTCCCTGAAGCAGTCATTATTCCTGAGGCTGAAGGACCTTGGTTTAAATGACATTGGAAATATGGTCCCTAGGAGAGCCCACGAGTGTTTATGCAAAGCCATCAGGTTGCACCAGGACAAAGTCACGGGTTCCATGTTGGATAGGCTGAATTTCAGGTGCCCCTAAGACAACCAATGGGAGCCAGCCCATCTACTCCAGATGCTATTTCTGAGTAACAAATTATCCCCAAACGTAGCCGCTTAGAAGGATCTTTGTATTAGGTTCACAGGTTCTGTGGATGAGGAATCGAGGCAAAGCATAGTGGAAACAGCTCGTCTCTGCTTTGTGACGTCTGGGGCCTTGAGAGGGAGGATGCAGCATCTGGGGGTGACGCATGGCTGGGTGATTCAGTGACTGGAGGTTGGAGACATCTTGGGGGTGCCACATGTCTGTCGGCTAATGCTGGCTGTCAACTGGGACCTCAGCTGTGACTGTCAAGTGGAGCACCTTGCTTGTGATCTCTCTAAGTGACTCCCTCACTACGGTTTGGCGGCCTCACGATAGTCAGATTTACATGACAATCAGGACTCCAAAAACCAGTGCCAGTAAGGCCTTTCGTGACACAGCCTTAGAAGCTACCTCGCAATGGCGTCACTTCCGTTGTATCTTTTTTTTTTTTTAATATAATGTATTGTCAAGTTGACTAACATACAATGAGCACAGTGTGCTCTTGGTTTGGGGGGTAGATTCCCAGGATTCGTCGCTTACATACAACACCCCGTGCCCATCCCAACTAGTTGGATTCAAGTAAGTTACTAAACTCACTTGATCCCTGATTCAGTGGGAGGGTAAGAATTTCTGGGCATGGTTTAAAACTGCCCTGACAGAGAGGGAAAGGAGGCACACCATTAGAGACTCTTAAATACGGAGAACAAACTGAGGGCTGATGGGGGGGTAGGGGAGAGGGGAGAGTGGGTGACGGGGATTGAGGAGGGCACCTGTTGGGATGAGCACTGGGTGTTGTATGGCAACCAATTTGACGATAAATTATATAGAAAGAAAAGAAAAGAAAAGAAAGAAAGAAAGAAAGAAAGAAAGAAGGAAAATTGCCGTGACAAAGTTAAAAATATAATAATAAACTACAGACGTACTTTAAGAGTTTAGTAAAACAATTTCCAAGTTTAAAAGAAAACTCCCTCACAGATGAATAGCAGTTTTTGACCACTGCATAACAGTACATTATAGGTGGTGCATAGCGGACATTCACGGTACCCTAGGGAAACACCTAGTGCGAGTTCTCTCCACCAGCCAGCAAGACCATGTGATGTCAGTGCTGACCATAAGAAGAGAGTTTAAAGGACCCAAGCGTCCAGGTATGCATCATCCAGCATTTATGGGGAGCGCTTAAAGCCCGGGACAAAAGTAATTACATTTGCTCTTTGGACCTCTGCTGTTCTCCCTTCCTAGTCTGAGAAAATCTCGGCCGTAATAGTTACCATGGCAACAGCAACATCTGTAGCAGATCCAGCCCGGAGGATATTTAAGGAGCAGACAGGAGTGGGTACCAACCCGGGTGCCAGCAGGGAACTAGGAAGGGTCTTTCCAGGATCAACGCCTGCCTGTTCTGTCCTCTGAGAAAGCTGACAGCACGGAGCAGTGCAAACAGAGCTCATGGCTTATTGGAACCAGTGGAAATTTGGTGCAAGGACTACAGAGAACAGGTTAACAGGGCAGTGAGAGAGGAGAGGTGTATGGTGTTAGCAGGAGACTCTATGATGTGGAGAGGGTTTTAACAGCCTCTGAGGCACAATGTGCCACCCAAGGTACCCGAGAGAGCCCTTCATGACGGAGAAACTCAGCAAATACTTATGAAAGGCCAGCTGTGCACCAGACCCTATGCTGCCGGCTTACACATATCATTGCGTTTGATTTTTTCCTCTATTCCTATAAATAAGGTCTGGCTGCCCCTGTAATGTAGATAAAGGATATCGAGAAGCCAAAGTCGAAGCTGGGATTCCAGTACAGAGCTTCCCATCACCCAAGCTCCCAGTCTTTCTGCTAATCAATGTGGCATATTTATGGTCCACGTAGATGTGACCCAGGTCCCCAGTGGGGTGGAAATGCCGTGGGCTTTACATATGCGAGGCTTCCAGAGAAAAGGCTCCCTGTGAGTTGACATTCAAGAGAAAGGCGTGGAGCCTCTCAGGCATGAGAAAGACTGGATTTTATTCTAAGAGTAAAAGGATAAACATAAGTTCATTCATTCATTTTTACATTGTTCCCGGAGCCTCCACCGTGCACCATGGCCTGTGCCAGACTCTGGAAATAGGGCCGACAAGGCCGTGCTGCCCGTCTGCTAGAAGAGGCAGGCACAGAGCAAGGGAGCAGATAAAAAATAAATATACACTCACCTGTAGGTGAAGAAAATAAAACAAGATCCTATGGTAAAGAGCTCTAAGGGATGAGGAAAAGGTCCTTCGTGATAGGGTGATCAAGGTCCTTTTTTTTTAACGTTTATTGGTTTTTGAAAGCGGGGGGGTGGGGTGGGTAGGATGGTTAGGAGGGGGATAGGCAGAGAGAGAGGGAGACAGAATCCCAAGCAGGCTCCACGCTGTCAGCACAGAGCCACATGCGGGGTTTTGAACCCACAAACTGCAGGATCATGACCTGAGCCAGAACCAAGAGCCAGACGCTTAACCAGCTGAGCCACCCCAGGCACACCTGAGGTCCTTTCTGAGGAGGGCGTATTTGAGTAGCGACCTGCAGAACGAAAAGAGCAAGCCAAACAAAGAGCTGAAGGACGGACACAGCGGGCAGAGGGAGTCATTAGCACAACGGCCAGAAGTCGGAAAAGACTTGGAATATTGGAAGCCACCGTCGCTGGGGTGAGCGAGAGAGTAAGGAGGCGTGAGATGAAGCTAGAAAAGTAGCAAGTCTTGTGAGCAGTGTTGCCAGGGAAAATGCAGGACAGGTACACAACAAACACTTTATTGGTGTAGGTATGTCCCCAAGTATCGTATATGGTTGTCAGTGCGCATTGTTTATCTGAAACTCAAATGTAACTAGACATCCCGTATTTTTATTTGCTAAATCTAGCCATCCTACATAGTGAGCGCTCAGGGATCAGTTCTGAAAACAATGGCAAATCATTGAAGTGCTTTAAGCAAGGAGTGACGTGAACGGATTTACATTTTTAAAAACGTATTCTGACCGCTGTGCAGAAAAACGAATTGTGGTACAGCCAGAGAAGCTGCAAGAGATTCAGTAGTCATTTAGGCAAAGGGTGTGTGGTGCCTTACCTTAGGGGTAGCTGTGGGCTTGGAGAGAAGTAAACTGATTTAGGACATGCATTGGAGGTAATGGATGGAGAGGTTTGGAGAGAGGGGAATTGTAGATCAAGCATGATTATTAGCTACTAAAGCAGACCATCATCTGCTTTTTATGCCTAAGGAAGCTTCTTAGATGTACAAGTTGGCTTAACTAGCCCAAGAGGCATCTTTGGTGTTCAAGACAGATGGTGATTTTCGTGCTCTTTGGTGACCCCCCCGCCCTTAATTCTCTAGCCTTGGTCAACGTTCTCTGGGTCGACCACTTAACTTTTTTTTTTTTTTTAATTTTTTTTTTTTAACGTTTATTTATTTTTCAGAGAGAGAGAGACACACAGCATGAACGGGGGAGGGGCAGAGAGAGGGAAACACAGAATCAGAAGCAGACTCCAGGCTCTGAGCCATCAGCCCAGAGCCCAACGCGGGGCTCGAACCCGCGGACCGCGAGATTGTGACCCGAGCCGAAGTCGGACGCTTAACCGACTGAGCCACCCAGGCGCCCTGACCACTTAACATTTTTAATCAAACATCATGTACCTCAGAGTTCTTCGGGGGAATCCCTGTTTCCTTACTGCATGTGATATTTATTCCCATTTACTCTGGTAGAAGCCAGAAATAGCCAACATCTGGGGCTCTGGATATTTCCATTTGTCAAGCCAGTTTTGAAAGATGAGGGACACAACAGTTCATTAAGTTCTTGCGGGCTTAACTAAGAGACACAGGTACTGGAGCCAAGAAGAACTTATTAGCTGAACACAGCCTTCCATTGCCAGCACCAATCACTTCAGGGAGTAGAAACTAGTCAAAGAGAGTTTGGGGAAAGAATTTAGGGGACAAATTCTAAATATGGCAGAACCAAACAAAGAAGCACTGTGTTCCTCCGGCCTCTGTGTTCCTTTCAAGACACTATCCCTACTGTATGCTTTCACAAAGGCTGAAGAAATAATCACAACACATTTATCATTCACCGGGCGGAATTATTTTGGCAAGAAATCTATGCTCCGGAATACATTATACTCGCTGACAACATATTCTGAAAAATGTAGATTTTCAAAGCCGGTAGGTGCTTATGCAACCGTGTCAGGCTCAGGGACCGAGTGATTATGTCATTATATGTGTATCAAATATTTTGGATAAATATTAAATGATCTCCCAAGTCAGGTCTTGTTAATGCAGGGAGTGGAAACCAGCAGCTTCGACAATCACGTATTAAAAGCCAGACTGGGGGGAGGCTGATTTCACTCGGGGCTCCTGAAGAAGAATTCATAATGTTCTGGGTGGAAGGCTACATTCAGCATAAATAAATGCATTAGTTTAAATATGGGAATTCTGAAGAATGGAACAAAGCTCGGTTATTCTCTCTGCGTAACTCAGGCAACAGGGGGAGACCACAGAATTTTTCCAGGGGTGTGGCCAGGGAGGAGGTCAAGGTGGAGTTCTCCTCCTGGAGGAGACGTGGAAGGCAGTCTGCTTTTTCCCCCTATGGGCACAAGTGCATGTTGACATCGACTTTCATCTCAGATGCTGTCAGATGTGTGGAATGTCCTTCTCCCTAGGAACTCGCACAGATGTGGCACCTGGGATAACTTGCTGTGTGTTCAGGGGGCACGAGGAGGAAGCTTATCTAAGGCATCTCCTCTGGCCACATGTTGATGTGGAGGGACACTGTGAGTTTATGTCTAATTGATGGTTTAAGGCAGGGTTTCTCAGCCTCAGCACAATTGACATTTGGGGACAGATAATTCTTTGTTGCCAGGGGTCTGTCTTGCGTGGGTGTAGGATGTTTAGCAGACCCCTGGCCTCTACCCACAGGATGCCAGTAACACTCTGCACCCAGTATGACAACTAACAACGCCTCCGGAGGTTGCCAAAGGTCTCCTGGGTGGAGTGAGAACCCCATTTGGGGACCACTGAGTTAGGCCACTGAGGGAAGATTCAGGACATCGGACTGTCAGCATGTGATGGCTCATTGACTCAAGAAAGGCACAGTGAGCACCAGTCAGCCCCAAACCCCTAATTTCACAGGCAACAAAACAGCCCCAGAGAAGTGCAGGGTCATATCCAAGGTCACAGAGGAGCTGTTCTCTGCCCAGATTCCACCTCGCTGGGTTTATGAGAGAAATTAAGATGGAAATAAAGTCAAACAGCAGATAGCTGATTCCTATTCATGGCAGTCCTTGCAAAGAGTTACAAGTTTCTTCACATCTGGCACCTAAGACTGAGGACACCTTACACAGGTAATCGGGCAGGCTGTTCTCCCGCTGAGAGAAACCACACGCTTCTCTTTCTTGAGATCGCAAAGCAGGCAGGTTTGGAACAAGGTCCCTCCCTAATCAGTGCAGCCAACACAGCCTCCGAAATATCACATATGATTGAGCTTACTTAGAAAAGATCTCTTTACAGTTTTATGCCCTCGTCTCGTTACGCACAATGATGAGAATGCCAGCCTCCCCGGGGATGTCTCCAGGTACACTCCTTTGCCCCTTTCCCTTGGAAACAAGTCCGGTTGCTTCCGCCTCTAGGAAAAGAAGTGTTGGCTCTTCCTTTGGGCGTCGTATATCTTACTGTCTTATGCCTCTGTGTTAGCATCCCGCCTCCTGTCTTTGTCTGGGCGGTGTCTCTGACTCCCACATTCAAAAGCAGCACCAGGGAGAGATTGCTCCCATTACCCATAAATGCCCAGTCTTTTGTTGATATGCTTCTGTTCAAACCTGGGCCCAGACTCACTGGGTGGCGGGGAATAGTAGCCTATTTTCATAATCCCCAATCATAAAACTCCACAAGCTTGTGTTATACACCCAAGCGTTGTCAACCGGTAAGTCACCATGCTAAAGAATGGGCAGCCTCGAGGTCTGGTTTTTTCCCCTCTTTGTAACGTGCAGCAGAGGGCAGAAAGAGAATCAGATTTATGAAATAAGGGATCGCAAGCCTATTTATTGAGCTCTGGTTAACAAAAGAGAAAACCTGATTATTATTGCTGGATATTTTATATAAACTAGATATTGAAAACATATAATAGTAAGCATTTTAAAATAGCGACCTTATTTCAACTTTACATTCTAAAATGATGCTGTTATACAGGGTAATTACATAATAAATTTGTTAGGGGAATATACAGCAATAAAAATGGTGGTAATGGTTTGTCATTTAATAGCTGAATTGTAAATGAGTTTTTCAGCATTAATGTAGCAGGTTGCTACAATTAGGAGACCATTCTTAGGGGTGTCTTTAATTTCTAAAAAAAAAACTTTCTGAGGTTCAGTATCATTAATTTCCTCATTTGAAGATGCTACACATTTAACCATTTGAAGTCAGAGGATATTGGGATTTTTGAGCAGTAAGAACTATCAGAGCCAAAAAAAAAAAAAAAAAAAATGCAAAGGGATAGCAAGGATTTGTGCCTGTATTACTAATTCCATCAGGGTAGCATAGTGATAAAAATGCAGGGTCAACCCCTTACGGGTTGTATGGTCTTAACAAGTGACTTCATCTTTCTGTGCCTCCTTCCTGAATCTCATTCATAAAATAAGACAGATAAATCAACCCTCCTGAAAGGGTTAGTGTCGGATTAGGGTCATTGTTTCATGTTGATGGATTAGATCAGATGACATATGCAAAAGACTTAGTCTGGCCTGACTCAGAGTGTGAGCTAAAGATATGATAATTACTGCTTTTGCTGTTGTCATCATTCGTTCGTTCCTTCCCGTGGTATCCCCTACCACTCTGATCTTACCTTCTTTTTATCTTTTCATCCCATGCTATACCACATTTCCCAACTTTTGTCCCCATGTGTCTAGTCTTCTAGAATGAACAGAAATTAGAAATATTTTTTTCTTCCAACATCCATCTGACCCTGGGCCATAATGTCTTCTCTTGCCAACAAAACCAGAAAGAAAAACAAACATTTTTTTAAGTTTATTTATTTTTTAACGGGTGGACGAATGGGCAGAAAGAGGGGACAGAAGATCCAGGACAGGCTCCGCACTGACGGCAGAGATCCCTACACGGGGCTCAAACTCAGGAACAGCGAGATCATGACCTGAGCGGAAGCTGGATGCTTAACCGACTGAGCCACCCGGGTGCCCCTGAAAAACAAACATCTTAATGAGTGAACTTACACTATGAACATTCCTGCCTGAGCTTGCTTAGTCTTCAAAATACCCTAAGAGACCTATGTTATCTTACTTTCAGATGACAGGCCCACTGAATTTCAGTGATTTGGCCAATATTCCTCAGCTACAAGGTGGCAGAACTGGGATTCCAATCTAGTCGTCTCCACTGGACCATACTCTCCACTGTAGGAAATACTCACTGAATGTCTGACATACGCAAGGCTGTGTGAATGTGGTAGGAGAGGTGGGGGCAGAGTGTATCCGTGTATGAATCAGACGTGGAGCTGGTTCCATGGCCACAAATAAAGCACTTGGGAAATTCAGACGAAGCAGAATCATCAATATGGGATCTGGCTCCTGCCTCTCTCGGTCTGTCCTCCTTACCCACCGTGCTCCACTCCACCGACCCTCTTTCTGGCCCTCATCCATACCAAGTCCATTCCTGCCTCAGAGGCTTTCCTTGGAGCCCTCATCCCCATGGGATCTTCATGGTTCTTTGTTCTTAAGTCTCAGCCATCCCCTCCTCTTGACATCTGACTGTCTATCCAAAGGGATCCCTCTCCCGCCTCCAGGCCTCTGTTACACATTTCTCTGCTTTATTTTCTTCCAGAAAGCTGTCACCTATATATGAAGCGCCTCTGCTCATGAACATGGGTCATTTACTTGTTTGATATCTCCCAACTAGAACATGAGCTCCAAAAACAAGAATCTTGTCTGCCTTCTTTTGTCTGTCCTCACCCCTGTATCCCTAGGGCCTAAATAGCACCCAGGCACATGGTAGATGCTCAACGAACATTTTCTGAATAAAGGGCTAATGAGAGAGTGACTGATATTAAAGTGATTTTGCTGTATCGGGAGGTTCTGTCTTCCATGTTTACAGCTCTGACTCTGTTCCCAACTATGTAAGTTCCTTGAGGGCAGGCCCCATGTCATCTTGCCCTCACATTTCCAAGGGGAAAAAAGGAATCAATCCTTACGTCTTCGTTCCTTTCCATCCCCCACCCTCAATCTCATTTTTCTAACTGGAACCAGGCTTCCTCCTCTGTTCTAGCTCCTTGAATTTTCGCACATGGATTTTCGTGATGAGAAAAAGAAGTCAGCAAAATATGTTTTTTGAATTGTCTTCATCCTCTGAGACATAAGGAACCTTGCGTTGTAGTGATGGTCTGTTCTTTTGCCTGCCAGCATCTCTTTTGCTGCCCCTAGATCCAGCCACGCCTGAAGCTGATCTACCTCTGAACTTTTCAATAAGCGAGGCAAATAAAAATCTCTTTTTGTTACTTGCTGAGTTTGAGTCGTTTGCAAGCAAAAGGCTAATGCAGGGACCGAAAGTGAGGCTAAGTCTGGAACCCATGCCTCCGCACAGTCCGTGGCTCACAGTATGAGCTTAAGCTCTTCCAGTTCTGCATAAACAACATGTTGGCCTCCAACTATGAGAAAAACCTTAAAGCAAAAGCGGGAAATATTTGGGTAGAAAAGAGTATTTGTTTATCTTCCAGCTCATAGCCGGTGGATGTGCAATTCTAATCTCTTTTTAAAGGGCAGTTCTTTGGAACTGGATGCTGCTTAAATACCAGGCCCAGACAGCTGCCAAGGGGAACATCATCTAGTTATTATTTTTCAACAGCAGCAAAGTGGATGGATGGCTTCACATTTTTTCATTGCCATAAAACAACACAGACGAATGTGGATTGCTTTAGCTGTGAGGGTGTGTGCAGCACAATGTGAGTGAAAAAGAGGCAAGGAAATGAAGCTAACTTGGCCAAACACCTACTGTGTGTTCCAGAACTAGTGACGGGTGTTTTACATCCTTTAGCTCACAGTATTTGGGATCAGAGCCCCGGATTCAAGTCCAAGATCAGCCGCTGACTGGCTGCAAGACCCTGAACAAGCCACTTAGCTGTTCCAGTCTTCAGCTTCTTGATCTGTCAAGTGGGGTAGTACATATCCATCATTATTAGAGAGCCATGCTCTGCTTAGCTGGAGTCTGTTTGAAGGCATTTTTAAAGGAAAATAGGAAAGTAGTAGCAAAGTAAGCTTCTTAGGGCCCCAGGTGATGAATTTGCCAAGGTTGAGATGGCCTGCTCTCATCTCTTGGTCTGTCATATTTGGGCTGATCAGGACATCTTGCCATTGCTATTGTGTGATGTTCCTCAGAAGAGCTCTGTCCCCGAAATCACACAGAACGGGCCTCGAGTCCTGGCTCCAGCATTTGCTTGTTGCCTGTCCTTGGGCAAGCCTCAGTTTCCTCCTCAGTAACATGGAGACTACATAGGGCTATTAGGTCAACAGAGTTACTCCGTTTTGAGAGCTGTGCCCAGGACCAAGCCAATAGCAGGTATTCAATAAACGCTAATAATCAAAGTTTTTGAAAGCCAAAGCCGACACTTCTATTGCCATATGCTGGAACAAAAATTGCTGGGAACAGGTATGGGAGGACGACATCATCTGTGCAGAGACCCACCTTCTGTGGTCCTCTTGCTCTTGGGACCCTGTACAACCTCGGCAAGTATCTTGCCCCTTCTGAGCAGCATTGTCTTAGCCGTAACATGGAGGGGAGGAGATAGGGCAGGTGGAGATTAGAAATAATGTGAGTCGCTGAGTCCCACTCAGCTCTGACTTGCTACGGTGCTACATAAGTGAGAATTTAATTTTGTTTTTTTTTAATAATGAAAACAGAAAGTGTCTAGAGCCGCAAAAACAGCCCTTGGCTACACAGGTCAACATGAACTCCATGAAGAATGAGAGAAGGACCCGTGCATGGGTTCGAAGATCGTTTTGAAGTGTGGAAAGAAAGGAGGACTCCTCTGCTTTGCTGGATGGTCTTCAAGGCCGGCTCTTGAGGCAGAAATGGAAGGAAGCGTGACATAGGTGCAGGAGAAAAGAGGCAAAGCAAAGAAGCCCAGGGGCTGTTGAGAAAAATAGCTGAGAGCAGCGGAAAGAGCAGGGCTGGTAGGGGGCCGAGCAACAGCCCCTTGTGCATTTCTATCGCCAGCTGAGGCTTTTCCCTCTTCTGGGCTTTCCTGCCCCTGTAGTGTCACTGCCCCTGTGGAGAACTGACCTGGGCCCACGGACATCCTGGAGACTTTAGAAGATGATGCCACCATGGCACACGGATGACACACGTCCAGTGGCATCCAGGCCTGGCGTCTGTTCATTCCGGACAGCCACATGATCGACCGGGCACGGCCAGGCTGGGAACACAGGGATGGAGATGGCCATACACAGTCGGTCCACACGGTTTCTTCCCACCAGTGGCCACAGCCTGATGGCGGAGGCGGACATTCCAAGACTGATGGGAATGGAGTAGCAGACAGAAGAAAGAAGCAGGAGTGGGGAGAAGACAGTGTGAACGAGAGAAGTGAGCCCCAAATCTGCAGCAGCCCCCGGGATGGTTGTGTGGGGAGACCAGCACCCAGGAAGGGGCGGGGCGCAGGGGAGCACATGGAAATTCACGCTGATTCCGTGTACCTGGCCATAAAAAGCAGCAGCTTATAACACAACCATGTATGCACAAAAAGCCAAACAGGAATCCCACTTCGCCGTCAAGAACATAACCGAGGTGCTGAGGAGCCCAGAGAAGAAGCAGGTTTGGCTGAGGTTTGCCTCCCTCTGGCTGCAGTTACCCCGGGAATTTCCCCGGGCAGAGACTGGAACTGAACTGAACCGTTAACACATGTGATCACCCTCCAGAGCTCCCTCTGGATCTCACCTCTTTGGCACTAAACTAAAGGTGGGTTTGTTCTGACACGTGTTTAACCTGTCTCAGCTAAAAAATGAGCAATATTCTGAAAAGAAAAGAGCTGAACCAAACCAGGCAGAATGATCCCAGCGCCTGTTCATTCATTCAGTTCTGTTCCCTCTGACACAGTTCTGTCAGGAAGAAAGGGCGTGGGGGAGACGGGCTGAGACCCATGTATTGGCCCCTCTGGAGGGAGAGAGAAGGGAAGGAAAGAAGAACTAGCCTCCTTTGGACTCCCCACTTCTGCTAACAGCCAACAGGCAAAGCCCAGATGAGCTCATGAGTGTCCAGCCACAAGGTCATGTGGGCTGTCAATGCCGAGGGAGGGAGCGCAGCCCACAGAAGCGGGTGTTGTCTCGAAGCATCATTAGGAGAAATGGCAAGAGAGACCATACTTGAGGGACGGGGGTCTAAGAACGCCCCCAGGATGCAGGTCAGCGTGGACTCTGACATTTCCAGAGGCACCCATGACTGCGTTGGCCAATTCCCTTTTGATTCCATGTGCCCAATGCGACATTTAAACAGAAATGCTGCCCCCGTGGCATTTATGTCTCCACAGCCTTTAGAAGCATGTCTGTTGTCAGATCGGTTCATTGGTGACTTCTTTCCAGAGCCAAAGTGACAAATGTAAACCAGAAAGAAGAAAATGTGGACATCGTGAACTCAGGATTCAATCAGGCTGGGGCTTTTAGCAAAACCTGAGCCCTGTAATGCGGAGAAATTACATGAGCTCTTTCCTCTTCAAAGCTCCACGCCGTCTCTGCTTAAGCCTCTCGCTTGACGGCCACCATCGAGGCCTGTCGGGTCAACACCGTGGAACAACTCGAGAAAAACACGAGCCAAGCACCTGGCTTTGAACTGAGAACGGAGGACCGCCTACCCTCAGTAACAGACTGGCCCGGGACGTTGAGTTAAGGCTTCATCCCGTTCTTGAATGCTTGCTTTTCTTTAAAGTTCAAAGTTCTCTTTCAAGTTCAGTGACACGCGGTAACTGAGCGTTTGCCTCCAATCACCCTTCAGTCGAGGGTCAAGTGACGACGTCGCGGTTTGGGTTATCAGAATTGATTTCTTTGGCAAATGTGCACTAAAGACTGTGTTTCCTAAGTGGCTACAAGTGCGCCATAAAAAGAAATTCATATCTGTAGACATCAGCACATCTCGGTGAGTGTTGCAGCTAAATTTGAAAGAATGTGCACTTTTGAGATGTCACATGTAGATGCAAATTTGTGTTAAGGATTGTACGTGGAGCTGTTATTCGAGATGTTTAGCGCAGGCCTTCTCCACCAAGAGTTTCGACGACAGGAAAAAGAAAAATTAAGAGAAACTCACACCCCTACTTGCACAAAAATCTCCATCTCCCGCTGGCAAGTTTTTCTCGCTCCTACTTCAACTCCATTTATTACGCAAGATAGAATTTTCTGCTTCTCTCTCTCTCGAATACGGTCCTGGCTTCCATCACCTGTACATTGTTCTCCCCGGGGAGGTGGTAACTGACGTCCCTTAAAGAAAAATAAGTTCTGTATCCGTATTCAGAGAAGGAAGCCATCTGAGACCTAATTACCCCCAAAGGGCCTTGTGGGTCACACACGTTTGCTCCTTACGGCGGAGGCTGGTGCGGGTTGGAAGATGGGAGCAGATACATTATCTTGCTGTTGCCACTCTTTCAACTTAGCCGTGATCCTAACGATTAAAGGGATCGGGGATCAGGCGTTTCAAAAGGCTTGCCTGCAAACCTAAACCTTTTACACTGTACAGTTTGGTGTCTTGCATTAGGCAGGAGTCCTTGGTGGTGTTCTAAAGCCTGGTTTTAATAAATGGCCAAAAAGAGAAGGAAGGCAAATGCCTACTGATGCAGACTGCCCATCCTTTTGGACACGAGCCATAGAATACACGGGGTACCTACAGAAAAACGGTACGTAATGCGTCCACAGTTACCTGGACACTTAGCATGCATGGGACAACTCATGACGAGAAACAGATCTTTGTTTTTCAGACGTGGAAGGAACGAATGAATCACAGGTCACAGATTCAGGTGTGGAATAAGCATCAAATCTTTTTATTTTCTTCTGGACAGCTCCGATCCCGTGGTGACTATCCTGTGCCATCACGTAGGCGGGAAATTCAACGTCACTGATTCTCAGAGCACCCCCAGCCCCATCCTAGGGTGTCTTTTCCTAGCATTGAGGTGCTGGGAGGGCCTTCCCCGTCACCTAGTCCGTCCCCCGACTCCCCAGCATGTACTAGCTGTGAGTCACCGAACTATGCTGGTTGCCATGGAGACGCACATTGTCCCAGTCTACCGGTCCCTTCATGTCTGGGGCTGCTGCTCCCACCCCGCACATGGAGGCTGGGGTACCGTGGCAAATCTGGGAAGCACCTCACGCTGCCCCTCGGCCCGCTCGCTACTCCCCTGCGGCTGAGCCCTGCTGGGGAGCAGGGTGCTGGTTCTCCAGAATCTCAGAATGCTCTTCTGCTTTTGGTCCGAGGAAATAGATTTTTCTTCAAAGACTAGCCCTCCCTATCTCTTTGTGTTTTTCTTAGACGTACTCCCTTCCCTCTCTCCTCCAAATTATCCACCTCTGTGATTTTAAGTTGGCAAACCAAAGCCAAGAAGAGAAATGTAAGGGCGCCTGGCTGGCTCAGTGGGCTAGGTGCCCGACTCTTGATCTCAGCTCAGGTCATGATCTCACCATTCATGAGATCGAGCCCCGCGTCGGGCTCCTCGCAAACGGTGGAGGCTGCTTGGGATTCTCTGACTCCTCTCTCTCTGCCCCTCCTCTACTCGTGCTCTCTCTCTCTCTCTCTCAAAATAAATAAACTTAAAAAAAGAGAGAGAGAAATGTCCAGCAGACAACTCCAGCTCCCCACCCTCCCCTGAGCTTTCCAGCCCAGAACTTGTGACCTATTTCAGAAATAGAAAGAGGAAAATAGAGAAGCGGTAACCAAATACATAAATGTTTTCCCCCGCTATCTGAAAGCAGCGTGTCCCTACGAAAACTTCCGTTAAGTCAAAATGGCATGAAGTGAAGAAGCAATTACCAGTAATTTATATGGAAAATTTTCAGAGTGTTCCCAGACTCAAAAATAAATAAATAAATAAAACAACCTCTCTGAGGCTTTTCTGATGCCTTAGGACACATCTTGCTAATGGATGCACAGAATAAATGGAGATAAAGCGCAGATGCTCCCAGACACATTTCAAAGCTATGTCGGCTGGATGCTGACACGCTGCGTGTAGGTCCCAGGGAAGGAGCCTCGGTGGGGCCACTCTCGCTGCTCCTCGGGGTGCACGCCGCCCCAAGAAGGGCTCGCTGCAAAACAAATGCTGAACATGGGTTTCGCTTCTCGCCTTTTTTCAGACCAACAAAAATCCTCTTTGGATTTCTTTCAGGTAGCGAAAACAGGTACAAATGTCGGTCTCCCATAAAACAAAGTAGTGGAACTTGAACAACTGAAAAGCAGGGGATACCTCTATACGTGTACATATACAGACATATACATGTACAAATACACACATACACATAGATAGGCACAGATACGGAGAAGGAGGTGGCCATAGGCATATATTTATTCCAGCCGCACAGATGTTACAAGGTTCTACATCGTTGCGAGGAGGGGGAAACTCCGCGTGTTCTTTCCCTCCACCATAACCAACAGCCTTCACATGCATCCTGGCACTTTCTCAGCTTAGTCCCGTGGCTTCATTCCTCAGCTGAATATTTCATTGCGCATCCCATCTGCCTTCTCAGTCCCTTACTTTCTCTTCAGTGCCCCCACTTAAGTGAATCAAGGAGAAGCGTGGACTGGTAGGTCTTATGGCTCACAAATCTGGTGGCCGCGAACATCATGCGTGGTCATGAGGCGGTGCGGAATGTGCTGGCCACGCGTGTCAGACAAACTGAACAGCTAAGGGGAAGCAATGTTTTATTTTGAACGTGTATATCCCGTCTAGGCTCACTAGATGTTACGTCCGTGCATCCGTGTGTTATCCAGGAAGCGTGGCGTCAGGGTGAGAGGTGAGGGCTCTGCGACAGTCACCAGCGTTCTAGCTTTTCCATCGAGGAGCTTGTGCCCTAGAAGGAGCCCGTTCTCCAGGCCACCCCTAGATTTGCTCATCTCTAAAAGTAAAGGTGTGGACTGGCTGATCGCCAAGTCCTCTTTGGCTTTGATGGTCTTCGGTGCTAGTTTATTCAAATAGACAATATTGTTCAATAGCTTTTTACGGTGACGAGGGCACCTGCTCATTATATAACTGCAAACCTGGCTGAGCTCAAACCCCTCGGCATGTCAGCCTGCCACAGCTGTGCCTTCACTGTTCGACTCTATAAAACCCAGCAAACTTTATACGTATTAAAGTTTAATAGCAGCCCAAGAGTGAGAAGGCGAAAGAAATGCGAGCCATACCTAAGGGGTGTTTTATTCATGTTGATTCTCATATGTATGATAAATAGTTCCCGTGCCTGACTTGTGATGAGAGCAGGTCCTTAAAAACTCCAGCAAAGGGAGCCCATAAGGAAAACGGAAATCTTGTACCATAAAGAAAGTGCTAAAATATTCATATATTTCTTTCGAGACCCAGCAGGGTATGGAGAGAGCCAGCGATTTTCAACTTGGCCAGACACATTTACCACCGGTGCTGTCCTACAACCCCATGCTGGACAGATGCTGAGCAACATAATGGTCTTTGAAGAGCAGGTTACCCGGGAGGGGCCCCGGGCAGATGACACGTGGGTGTGGGTCCGGGTTGTCACACACGTATGTGTACTGACATGTGTTTGAACGTATGCGTGTGTGTGTGTGTGTGTGTGTATGTATAGAAGTATATAAACACACGTATGAAAGGTATAATAGCCAACTATGAAAGCCGTGTTCGAATATATTGCTTGAAATCAATTTTCTTTTTTATCTTGTGGTGCAGAGATTGGCAAGTGAAGGGTAAATATAGGAAATCTTTTAGGCTTGCAAACTATCAGGTGTCTGTTGCAGGGCCAAAGCAGCCGGGGACAACATACAGACAAATGAACGTGCTTGTCTTCCAAGAAAACTTGATTCATGGACACTAAAATTGGACTTTCGTGTAGTTTTCAGGTGTCACAAAATATTAGGCTTCTTTTGATTTTGATTCAACCACTTAAAAACGCAAGCACTGTTCTTAGTTTGTAAGTCATACACCAAGAGCCGACAGGCTGGATTTGGCCTTGGGCCGTAGATTGCCAATATGTAATTTAGCGTGCCACTTCCCACAGGAAAATAAATGATTATAGATATTGTTTGGGTGATCAGATCAATCCACAAAGGTCAGTTCAGTCCATGAAGAACCCGAAGTGTGGTGTATATAATAACTAATATTATTGAGTGTTTATGTTTGGCATCGTGCTAAGTCCTTTGTATTCATTACTTCCCTTAATACTCAGTACAGGCTTAGAGGGAAACAGGTTGAGAGAGTTTAAGTGATTTGCTCATGTCAGCTAAGGAGCTGCAGAACTGGGATTTGAACCGACTTCTTAGGACCTCAGATCTGTGATATTGACAGCAAGGATGCACACCTGATCATGAAGTAGGGGGACGATGCCTGGTAGCTAGTGAGCCCTCAGTGCGGGTCAGCCATCATCACGTCACCATTATTACTCACTGAACTACTTCAACACTACTAAATTGCCACTTAGGATGCCATTTTTTTAAATCAGGGTTCAAATGTGGAATGCCCCAGACGTCTCTCCTTCCCTGGCTTTCAATACCTGCAGTGCCATTTTGGAAGGATGGATGGAAATTCTTCTGAGTAGGTAGGAATGACTCTTCAACGATCCACTCTTGGGCTTCTGCTTGAGAGCAGACAAGCCAATCATTTCCCAGTTGCTCCAAATGAGGGACAAGGACTAAAAGAGAACTCCCTCTGCAGCAGAGTCTGGGGGAGCCATGTTTGGAACCCCTGGGAGTGTGTTCCTAACACTGAGCTCTTGGCAATCAAGTGTCAAGGAATCAAGACCTCATGTATAGACGTGGTTACAGCCACGCACCAAGCCCATTGGACATTTACAATGACACATGCCATCATACCATCATCGGTAATATTTTAGTATCCGTGCAAGCCACCTAGTTTGCTGAGAACAAAGAACCCCCATGGTTATAGCCACAGATAAGATTGACAAGCTGAAATGGACAAAGATGTAACTGAATATTTTTTGTCCCTCTTTCCATTTTTATCTCCCTGCTCTTGGCTCTAGTCTTTTTCCAGTTTCCTAGAGGGCCTTACTTTTAAAAGTATCCCTCACTCCCTCTGTCATCCTGGGTACCAAAAACCTCATTCCGCTGGGGCCATTTTCAGACGTCAGGAAACCATATCATAGTAAGGTAAAGGAGAGCTTATTAGATTTAAGGTGTTCTCCCCGCCCCCCCCCCCCCAACCACCACCAAATTGTATCAATCTTGAAAGAGGTCACCCGTCAACCAGAAGTGATTCGCTCTCGCTGTAATTTGGGGCAACATGGCAGGCCGTAGTGGAGATGTTGTAGGGCTGAGCTCTTGCTAACATCTTTATGACAATTTCATCTAATTCACCTACAACTAAGTCTAATCCTTCTCCTCTGTTTTGTTGATAGAGTTAGGAATTCTAATGCTTGTGGGCCAGGACCTATCATTGCATGAGAAACTGTTCCCAAATTTAATGCATTAAAACAATGGATTCTTACGTCTCATAATTTTGTGGGTTGACCCAGCTCAGCGAGATGGTCCTTACTTGGAAGTCTTTCATGAAGTTGCATTAAAATGGCAGTGAGGGCTGGAGTCATCTAAAGTCTTCCTCACTCGCATGTCTGGTGCCTGAGCTGGGATAGCTACAACTGTGTTGTCCGGACCAGGGTTTATTCTTCTCTCCATTAAGTCTCTCCATGAGGTTAGCTCGGGCTTCCTCACAATATGACAACTTTAGGAGAGTCAGACTTCTTACACGGCAGCTTAGAGCATGCCATCCAAGAGCAAATGAGGTGGAAGATGGCAGTCTCTTATGGCAAGAGCCTGGGAACTGGTACAGCACCATTTTCTCCATATTCTGTTGTTCTAGCAGGCTAGCCCCCACCCCTCAGATTCAAGATGGAGGGACAGAGACCCCACTTCTTGATGGAAGGGGTATCAAAGAGATTGTTCTCTTTAATCTACCACAGATAGGATAAGAACTCAAGGAGTCATCTTATACAGCCCCTTTATAAATGCTATCTAATCTGCTTTAGCGGCTGGCAGAGTCCAACCCGTTCCAAAAACATCTACAATAAATGAGGACTCATTGGTTTTCTGGAGCAGCCTGTTCCAACTCGGGGCATCTCTGTCTCTTAGAAAATTCTTTTTTCACAGTCAGTGAAGATCTGCTTCATTCTAACATCTGTCCATGTATTCTATTCTAGTTCTTGGAACTACCAAGAACACTCCTACCTTTCCACATGATACTCCTTCATATATCTGAAGATGGCTCTCCTCACTCTGCTAAGTCTCCTTTTCTCCAAGCTCCCCATCCCCAGTTTCTTCATTCATGTCTTGGATGACATATTATCGTTCTTCCTCCACAGTCACTTCTGTCCTCTGAACAAGCTCCATTTCCCCCATGTCCCTCTCACAGTCTGATGCCAAGTACAAAACAGGAAACCGATCAGTCAGAAGCAGGCA
The DNA here is from genome assembly GCF_024362965.1 of Panthera pardus. Lineage (NCBI taxonomy): Eukaryota > Metazoa > Chordata > Mammalia > Carnivora > Felidae > Panthera > Panthera pardus. Next base: position 96,253,194 of record NW_026526666.1, on the reverse strand, counting down.
GACCTCCTCTCTCCCCATCCATGGTACCACTTGTCCCTTAATGTACTTGTAACAAGGATAATATGTTTTGAAACATATTAATCTGCTTTTCTTTCCCATGCGTCCTCAAACATTACCATTCAATACAAGCAGCCAACACCCCTGAGGGAGATTAGGATTTGTCATAATAGGAATGCACAGAGGGGGGAAGAAAAGAGCCACTGTTCGGCTTTTGATTTCCAGTTTGGGATTTTTTTTTTAGTCTACAGATGTATTAGGAGAAACACGGTTCTTCCCTATTCTATATGTCTCCTTTAGTATGCACACGGAACACTTCCCTTCTGATATTTCTGGTCACCAAATGTGGGGTGAGGCTGGGAGTTCCCATACCAAACAAGTCTATGACCCCAGCTGGGTGTCCAACAATTTCACTCAATTCTGACACTATCTACCTGGAGATCCCACAGGGTAAGGACTCAGTCCCACAAGACTGCCTCCCCCATTCCAGATGCCAACACAAGCAGTAGGCCCCCAAGGTACCTACGACTTCTGTCCAACTTGGCGAAAAATCAGAGGTTCCCGTGACCCGCTTCCTCCTGGATTTGATTATTTGCTAGAAGAGCTCACAGAACTCGGGGAAACACTTACTTACATTTACGAGTTTATTAGAGGATGTGATGAAGGATACGGAAAAACAGCCAGATGAAGAGATACATAGAGTGAGGTCTGGGAGGGTCCCAAGCACAGGAGGTTCTGTCCCCGTAGAATTGGGGTGCATCACGCTCCCTGTGTGGATGTGTCCACCAGGCTGGAACCTCTCCAAACCATACCATTGGGATTTTATGGAGGCTTCATCATTTGGCGTGATCACTCCGCCCCTCTTTAGAGAAATGTGGGGTGGTGATGAAATTTCTAAGCTTCTAATGAAAACTTGGTCATTCTGGTGACCGGTCCCCATCCAGGAGCCCACCCAGAGTCTGCACAATAGCACAAAACATGCTCCTGGTACTCTTACCACCTAGGAATTTACAAGGGTGTTAGGAGCCCTACGGCAGGGACTGAGGATGAAGACCAAATATATATTTCTTACTATGAATCACAGCATCACATCATTATTTCAAGATAACAGTATCAAAATACAGGTTTTGTGAGAGAGAAGAGTGTCTTCTAAATTCCAGAAAACCGAGTATGTTGGATTTAGAGTATGAGGTGTTCTCAAATCCAGTGCTGGAAGGACAGAAGAGGTGAGAGAGGAAGAGCCATCTATAGATAGGATGAGAAAGCCTTCCCAGGATGGAGCAGGAGAGGGAAAGGGGACGGAGTAGACCCAGCCTGGTGTTAGGCACAACTGGATGAGGGTGGGGGAACCCAGGGCTCATTACTTATCCTTGTCACTCATGCACAGACAAGGCCACTTCAGTCCTGTTAGAAGTACTCCTACCTGGAACTACTGAGGCAGAAGGTTAAAAATGACCAACGAAGGTATCTCGGTGAGTGGACCAGGGGCTGCTTATGGAGCCAGATGCTCGTGTCACAGAAACAACCAGGCCATCCAGGAGAACTCGTGGGATAAGAATAGAGCATACAGAAGGTGGGACCTCATGGCCCAACCCCATGACGGTAACCGCAGAAGGTGACAGCGCAGCACCCAAAAAACCCAGATGGCACCAGCTGTGTCTCTGGCGCTCCCAGTACTGGGATCCTAGAGGGCCGGGTGAAGCCAATGGAGAACAGCAGGCAGACCATCTTCCCTGATATCAGCCAGGAGGACAGGTGGGCTCCCCTCTGCCCCAATACATCCCAGAAAGAAGAAGCAGGAGCAGAGGAACAATGAAAAATTGCACATTTACCTAAAGCAGACTGATTTGACCCCAAAGGGCCTGCTCTAAAGATCAAGACAGATGAAGCCACCTCCGGGAGGTACAACGCAGGTTATATCCCTCACTGCCACCATGGAATGTAGTCCTCCTAAGCAAGCTATGGACATTTAAAAAAAGCCACTTTTTTTTTTTTTTTTTTTGCACATCTGAGTGTAAATTTTCCACCCCTGCAGAGCCCAAGACCCATTTTTGGCAGCCAACTGTCCAACACGTCATTTATGGAAACTCCCTATGAGCCGATCCAAACACATCTATCTTGAGCTGAGCTTCTTCCAGACCGTCAAAGATAGAAACAGTTGTAGAATTTTCCCTCCCAGATATTGGAGATCCCATGAGATCACCCAGGCAAACCAATATAAAGGGGTAAATGTGCCTTCTTACCTGAAGGCAAGTTGACACCCTATTCTCAGACCCCACTATGATCCCTCTCACCAGATGACGGCACAAGAGATGCCAGACTATGGATATTCAGGCACAGTCTGTAATCAGATCACTCCTGTGGGGCCAGCATCTTCATCCAGGAAAGGTTTCCTGAGACTCCGCTAGGTGGAGTGGGGGGTGAGAGGGAGAAGGTGGGAGGAAATGAGGGGCTGGGAGGTGGGGTACAGTGGAAGGTTGTGTTTACAGACAGGGTTTGTTCCCAACTTGGTAACTGTAGAACTTTGGTTAATTGACTTTATCTTTCCAAGCCTCCTGGTTTTCCTTCTCTTTAAGAGATTTTTATCATCATCGTTACCATTCAAACGACCTGATATGTTCCATTGAAAAGCAAGAGAAGCTTTAAAACTAGTACTAACAAAGAGATTTCTTTTTTTTTTTTTTTTAATTTTTTTTTCAACGTTTTTTATTTATTTTTGGGACAGAGAGAGACAGACAGAGCATGAACGGGGGAGGGGCAGAGAGAGGGAGACACAGAATCGGAAACAGGCTCCAGGCTCCGAGCCATCAGCCCAGAGCCCGACGCGGGGCTCGAACTCACGGACCGCGAGATCGTGACCCGGCTGAAGTCGGACGCTTAACCGACTGCGCCACCCAGGCGCCCCAACAAAGAGATTTCTAAAGGGTTGCAATTTTTTTTTTCAGACACATCTTCTTAAAGCATTTTAGGCCGTGACATCTAAACTGTGTTCCCTGGAGCCCCAAGGGACCCTGGAGCCTCCCCCTTGGGTGAGGGGAATGACCTTCTACGGTGATTTCAACCAGAGCAGTGGTGCAATTTCTATTCGTTTCACATGCCCTGCATCCATAGAATAGACTCCCCAACTTAAAAAAAAGGTCTCTCTGCCCCTCCTCTGCTCACTCTCTGTCTCTCTCTCTCTCAAATACAAAATTAAAAACAAAACCTATAAATTTGTTTTAAGTATGGAAATTTACTGATTTCAGGAAAGCGATGTGAAGAAAGCCAGTGCCAAGCTGTCTATGGGCATGGCAGCCACCCCCCATCCCTCTTCAAACAGCTTGCCGCCTTCTTTGCTCCTACTTTCCACCCTGCCAGCTGCCTCCCTGACTCACTGCTCAGCCACCAGAAATAGCGTCCCACCCCCCGCCACCCCTCCAACACCCCAGGCCCAGGGTCCTCAACCCGACCCGCCAGAGCCACAGACCTGCTACCCTCACCCCCAGCGCCTAAGCTCTGGCATGACTCCGACAGGAATTGGAGAGAAGCTTAAATTCACAGTCCAGGGACATTCTGGAGACTCGTGCCTTATTTCCAAAGGGCAACAACCATCATTATGCTTAAATGAACTGCTTTCCTGGTTGAAAACATGTATTTTTTAAAAGCTTAATTCTTCTGCTTTGTCCAAAATGAGAATCAAGTTATAACTGTGGCCTGGCACCTTGAGAGCATTTCCTTTTTTATACTTCATAGAATCCTTAATAATACAAAAATTGCCCAGAGCATTTCACACTGAGTTATGAAGTCATTAACATTTTCGGGATAAACACAATACCCCAGGACAAGTTATTAGCCATATAGGAGTGGGGAAAAATTAGATACATTGAAAAAGCCTCATGTCTAGCAACTGCAGCCAGAAAAATTCACCTGCTCCTAGTTAAAGGCAGCGGAGGAAGCTGTCTGCAGCCCACATGCCGACTGGGTGGCCTTTTCTCAGCCAACCAACTCAGCATATTGGGTATTGGTCAAATCTTAAAGAATCAGCATCTCGATGTCCCAAGGCCAGCAATCTTTCCAAACTCCCGGCTCTGCATCCTGCCTCAAGGTTCCTGGTATTTATGATCATGTCGGCAACAAAACGGCCGTTCCCCCACACCCTACAGTCTATTCAGACCCATAACAAATTTTACCTGGCTGTGCTGTTTGCTTTCAAATTAGCAGGGGAATCCATCATACATGCTCTCTACTTCCCATGCCACTTCCCCCGTTTCCACCTGTCCTTCACTGTTACCTTCAAGTGCCACTGGCTTCGTGGAGACTTCTAAAAGGCTAGGACTCATATTTCCTCTCCTTTTCATAGACAACTGTGGTATATTTTACCAGGAATTTTCTTTTGGGGACTTCAGCGTACTGTACTTTGATCATTCTTTAATTCTGCTCACACGCAAGTATTACGGTTATGAAAGAAACCCAGGGGGACTGGTCGTTCAGGCTTGCAATGAAGCATCCTTGCCTCTGGCTGAATCCTCAGCCAACAAAGATAAACACTCCTGAAGTTTATAGATGGTCTCAAGTGTTCTGTTTCTTTATGGGTTTCCTTCAGCTGGGGAGGAAGTGTCTTTCCCTAGATCCTTTCCTTTACTGCTGCATGGAACCCTTCCCAGAAGGACAAGACAAGAAGGCAAGAATAGCCCCCCTCCCCCCACCCCCATCAACCCTCAGTTTTTGTTCTCAGTGTTTAAGAGTCTCTTATGGTTTGCCAGATGCCACGAATTCACACGGTGCCCTTTCCCTCTGAGCCTAGACTCAGCTTCAAAGGGGCACATGCACCCCAATGTTTATAGCAGCACTATCAACAAAAACCCAATTATGGAAGAGCCCAAATGTCCACTGACTGATGAATGGATAAAGAACGTGTGGTAGAGATACGATGGAATATTACTCGGGGATGAAAAAGAATGAAATCTGGCCATTTGCAAAACTGTGGATGGAACTAGAGGGTATTATGCTAAGTGAAAGAAGTCAGTCAGAGAAAGACAAATTATCATATGATTTCACTCATATGTGGAATTTGAGAAACTCGACGGATGAATATAGGGGAAGGGAAGGAAAATAAGATGAAAATAGAGAGGGATAGAGGGAGGCAAACCATAAGAGACTCTTTTTTTTTTAAATCCTCGATTTCTAATTTGAAAAATTTTTAAAAATTTTTTTTTAACATTTATTTAGTTTTGAGACAGAGAGAGACAGAGCATGAACAGGGGAGGGGCAGAGAGAGAGAGAGAGACACAGAATCTGAAGCAGGCTCCAGGCTCCAAGCCATCAGCCCAGAGCCCGATGCGGGGCTCGAACTCACGGACCGCGAGATCGTGACCTGAGTTGAAGTCGGACGCTTAACCGACTGAGCCACCCAGGCGCCCCCATAAGAGACTCTTAAATACAGAGAACAAACTAAGGGTTGCTGGAGGGGAGGTGGGTGGGGGGACGGGCATTAAGGAGGGCACTTGCTGGGATGAACACTGGGTGTCATATGTAAGAGCTGAATCACTGGGTTCTACTCCTAAAGCCAAGACTACATTGTATGTTAACTAACTGAATTTAAGTTAAAAAAAAAAAAAAAAGAAGCCTTCTCAACAAAGTATTTCCAATTGCTGTTGATACACGATTTAAAACACATATTCCGTCTCCAGTGCAGTCCCTGGGAAGCGACCCAACTCCAAATGTACATGGCTCTTGAAAAGTCAATTAAAACTGTAGCCCTGTCCAAATACTAGGTTTCCACCTCTAGCCACTTATGACACCCCCCCCTTAGATGCCATACCTCTTTCCTAGGATGAACAGCCAATAATAAGGGCTCTAGCCCATGGGATCTTCAGCAAGTGCCTACACAATTCAATATTCCTGATTCCCTGTGTATTTTCACCACTACATTTGAAACTTTCTTATGGAAGAGACCATGTGCCATAGTCCCCCCTGAGCCAGCACTGAATTCATCTTCTTTAACCCCCCTGACATTCGCCTCCATTTCACACCAGACTGTACTCCTCACTAGATCGTAAGTCTGGGCCCCCCCTTCCTAATGTCAGCCCCCTTCTCTTCCGTTTGGTGAACTGACTCTCTGTCTTCTCTGGGACTTCTCATTGTGTGGCTGGTCACCTATGTCTCTCCTATTCGGAGTCCACAAATTTGCCAGCCTGCCTGAACTCCAGAGCCACCCTCTTCGGTGTTTGCCTCACCAGGATCCCAGATTCTGTCCTACCAGCCCGTTGGCCATTTACTGTGACAGTCCCCAACACCCCTACATCCCCATCTCGTCTCTGTAGAACCCATGACTTTGGACACACCTGCGAGACATTACCGATGGGCCACTGGGACACCATGGCACCAAATTCATCGTGTTCTCATAGTAAAAGAAGTATCCCATACTGCTGCTTGTATGCTCTGGAGAATCTGCTTGGGTTCTTCCCTGTTGCACATTTCCAAGACACCTCAGCTTGAACTTTCACACTCCCCAGTTTGCCTATTGCGATATTGAGAGTGATCATCTTTGTCTTATAGAACTCAGCCATCAGCCGAAGACGAGGGTAACCTGCTTTCCCACTGTGGGACCAAACCAGGAACCCAGATCTCTGAAACAGATTTATGGAAATAGAATGGCCTATAAATATTTGTTAAATGGGAAGACCAAAGCTCCCTGGGCCAAAGCAATCTCTTTAATTAACTGGAACTGGAAATCCCTAATCACTAGGGCAGACTGGAGAAGGTGACAGCAGCTGTGCAGGGGCTCTCCAGTTGGCTTGAGTGACATTCAGGCTAGAGCGTGATCCTCAGCCCCATCCCCACTTGGGCCACAAATAATTGGTTATTAATAATAACCGAAGGTGCGACACCGAGTAATGATATTTTTCTCTTTCTGCTTTAAGCCATTTGGAGCTGCTGTAAGGTTACCCATAGGCAGTGCCCTCCTATTCTTTCTTATTTACCTGTACGTTGTGACTGGGAAACAACAGGGAACACCTGTGCCAGAGGGTTGCTCATGTGAATGTCCTTCGTCACATGTGCCTGGGAGAGAGGAAGAGGTCCCAGAGGCTCTGGTACCAGTTCGTTGTTCTTAGAGGTTGGGTTGATCTACCCTTTGGGAAGAGACCAAGAGCAACCAGATGTGTATGCCTTAGAGCCAGGCTCCTCTGGAGGCACAGATGATCACTCCCAACATCGTGACAGGCAGGTTGGGGAGTGTGAAAGCCCAGGCGGAACAGCAAAGAGCACCCAGCTTCTCTACAAGAAAGTTGAAGTTCGAGTTGGCCACCTTTACCTCACCAGGCAGGTGGGAAGAGCCTGTAATGATGCTCGAAATGCTTTCGAAGATCCGAAGAGCCGTTCCCGCATTGGTTCTCTTTCCCCCCCATTTCTCTCCATCGTGAGGTTTATGTTTTCTCCCTCGAGTCCTGACAACACAAGGCTCAGCTCAAAGGAGCAGTGCAGGCAAGGGGCACACCTAACCCACTGGCAATCAGGTGGAAGCCGTGTGCTCGTGTTCAAGTCTTTTTTTTTTTTTTATTAAAAGGAATGAAAACCCATGTGAGTGAGCACAAGTAATAAATGGGGGTATTTGTGCCCAACGAGACATCTAGGAAACCCAAGGGCAGTTTCTCAGTGGGACAAAGGTGGCCTCACAACCCAACGGGATCGTGTTGAGTGTTCTGCTAATTAGCTTACTGATTAAAGACTGGCCAAAGACCTGAGGCATCTGGGTTTTTAGATCTCGCTTTACACACCACAAGATACGCATTTAAGGAAGAACAGAACCAGAAATTAAAACTTTCCATCTACGCTCAACTGTCTAATCATATATTAGAAAACTTACTTTGTGTATGCACCTTGCTTCATTTATTTTTTTCTGAAAATGGGCATGACCAAAGGCCATAAAAGGTATCGCTAGAGAGACCGTATGATAGAGGAAGGAAATGTTAGGTGCAGGGTCCTTGGGTCTAGAATTATAAAAGTCTGGGGGAAAAGCTCTCATTTTACAAAAATATTTATCAATAAACTGACCACTTACACAATTACCCCCCCTTTCTTACTGAATACTAGCAGGCTGGTCCAGATATTTATCATCGAGTAGGGCACAGGTATCCACCCGCCCCTCCCACCCCCCATGGGGAACAGACCCATTACCTGGAACAGGGTCCTGGGGGCCCCCTGCTGGCCAAGAATTTACCCTTCAGTCGCTACGGTGGAGAGATTGGGGGGAGGTTGGCACGGGGGCGGGGAGGGTGTCCAAGGGCAGGCAGAGGGAGGGTGATCTCTAGGCTTAGCTATTTATTAAAACTTACAGGAATATTTTGCTATTTTAACAAGCAAAGGACTGTCCCAGCACATATGGATTGAAAACCCACCTGGCTTGACACGAGCATAAGTCGCACTACCCGCCCCTAAAAATTTTGACACAACAATTTTTTGCTATCGGTCCCTTGCTAAGTGGAATTGCAGATATTGAAGCTAAAAATATATAATTTCATCAAGTCAATAAAAGTGATGTCGGAGAAGTGCCTGAATCGTGCTCCGGGCAAGTCACTGAGAAGTAAATAGACAGCAGAATTAGATCAGTCATAATCAAAGAAGGTGTTAAGAAATATGCTTCCAAAGAGAACGATTGCTAAATGTAATGAGGTGCCCTGGACTATATCCTGGGACAATAGAAGGGCACTTGTGGAAAAACGGGTGAACTGTTAGAACCATCTGGCAAAGCTACCATAGTTCTGTAAGGTGTTAACTTTGGGGCGAGCTGGGAGAAGGGTGAACGGGAACTCTCAGTACTATCTTTGCAATTTTTTTTTTTTATTTTAGAGAGCTTTCACTTATGTGTGTGTGCATGTGTGGGAGGGGCAGAGAGAGAGAGATAGAGAGAGAGAATACCAAGCAGGCTTCTCCCTCAGCACAGAGCCCCACTTGGATTCAATCCCACGACCCTGGGCTCATGACCTAAGCTGAAATCCAGAGTCAGATGCTCAACCGACCGAGCCACCCAGGCGCCCCTTTGCAACTTTCCTGTAAATACAAAGTGACTCCAAGATAAAGAGAATGATTAATATCCAAGGATTAAGACAGACCCTTGGGGTAGTTAGTAAGGCCTCCAGATATTTTTGCAAAACTTGACTTTATGACGCTGGTATGAAGGTCACATGTGAAGTGAGGACAAGTGTTCCAATTCACTGGAGAAAAATATACCAGATTACCACCCCCCCCTACTCCCCCCCCCCGCCCCCCGCTAAATCCTTACTTGATCGATTTGCTCTTAGTTCTAAGAATTAACACCTGGTAGCAATTATAACCTAAATTACGTTTAATGCAAGATAGCAAATTAATTTTCACATCGTTCTATTTTTCAAGATGAAGTCCCAATCCCAGTCAACCCCCCACCACTGTTTATTTGGAACACTCCCCCCCCCCCCCCCCGCCGCATTAAGTGAATGCATCTGAAGTCACCTTTCTGTGGTCCCTATGATGTGCAGAAAAGTGGACCCCCTCCCATGTCCAGTATGCAAACTGTCTCCCCATCCAGCATTCCAGAGAAGATTCTGTAATGCTGGGGGGAGGGCGAATGTGTAAAGACTAAAGTGTTTTATACAATAAAGGGATTGGCATACGCTGAAAGTGTGGCTGAGTGAAATATGATGTCACTTCACCTCATCGTCCCCAAGAGACCTTCAGTAAAATCTGTTTTGCTTCAGCGCTTTGGAGTAGGAGTCTGTTTTGCTTTGGATTTTTATAAGACATATGTTGACACTGGACTCCAAGACAAGTGCCAGATGGCCCAGTTACACATTGGATACCCCATGAATCACCCTGTTTTGTGGAGGAGAAACTGAGGTTCCGGAAAACAGCTCACAGGCTGGGAGATGGGACCACGGTGAGCTAGAAAAATATGCCCCATCCAAAGGGGATAGCCATGAAAAAAATACACCCAGCACAGCTAGCCCTTCTGATCTTTCAAAAGAAGCCAGGACTCTGGATTTTTAAGTCAGACTGCCCCACGGCCCTTCTTGGTTTTGATTGTTTTAAGCACGGGACAGAGTTCCCAAAGGCTGTAGAATGCGTGTTTCCATGGGCAGCCACTGTGTAACCTCTAGACCGGGGAAATATTAAAAGTTGGGTGAAACCCACATAGTAGATTCCTGCCACTTGGGAAAATAAATTTACTTGGCCTATATTATATATTGTAATACTACACATTATATTAAGTGATCTCTCCCTTTTCCTCTCTACACTAGCCAATTCTGTGTCACAGTGTATTTATAATAATAATACATAGGGGCGCCTGGGTGGCTCAGTCGGTTAAGCATCTGACTTCAGCTCAGATCATGATCTCGTGGTTTGTGAGTTCGAGCCCCCTGTCAGGCTCTGTGCTGACAGCTCGGAGCCTGGAGCCTGCTTCGGATTCTGTGTCTCCCTCTCTCTCTCTCTGCACCCCCACCCCACCCCACCCCCCCGCTCATGCTCTGTCTCTCTCTGTCTCTCTCTGTCTCTCAAAAATAAAGAAATGTTTAAAAAAATTAAAAAATAACAATAATACATAAATGCGTGTACATCTATATCTAAAAAAGAGAGTTTCCAGATCCTACTGCTTTTCGGTCTTCTCTCTCTCTCTGTCTACTCTGTAAAGCCCTGTTAACAATCAGATCAATAGGAAAGGAGCTTTAGATACATCAGATGCAAATTATTTGCAAGAAGTTGCACTATTTCTAAGGAATAGGCAACAGGCCCCAGCACAAAGTGTTTACCCACCTACTCAAGTGTATAAACCAATTATCTTTTTCAAAGAAGGTATTCAAATGTCGCTCTCCTAAGATTGAGCTATTTCCAATAATTCTTGACTTGTCTTTCAACAGATCTCAAGTTAAGCTTAACCATTTATCTTATGCCTCTGCTTCCCCCGAGGACAAAAGAAACAGCTACACAATAGTCGGTTTTTCCAGATGGCAATGGCAAAGCCAAAGTAGACACCCAATGTAATTTATGGGATAGACGAACGAAAAAGAAACTGATTTCTGTGACAGTGATTTGTGGGTAGACAGTAAGTTCTTTCCTGGGACGTATAAATGTGTTTTCCCCATTTTCATTCAGAAAAACACTGAGGTCAAGGCAAGTTCAGATCCATGCAGTGAAGGTCAATCTCAAACTTGCATTTTCAAGAGAGGCTGTGTGGAAGAATACCTGGGGCCAGGACACTAATCCAGAGTTTACTGATGAACCAGGTAACCTTGAGTAAATCACCCAGCCCTTTGTGCTTCCTCCGAAACTGCCCGAGTGTTTGGAGAATAAAGGAGATTGGCTCCAGGGAGGGCCTTGAGCATTTCAAAAGACCTGGCGTCCAGCTGGTGCCACGGGAGTGGCTCTCTGAAGTTACTCTTACAAGTGTTCCTGTCAGTTTCCTGCCCCTGAGTTATGGGTTCTAATCTCTCTTGATCCTCCATTTTTAACCCACAAGAAAAAGACATTTGTTTTCCTTTCCTGCGGCTGAAAGGTTAGATAACCGTTCAGTGTCATCTTTAAAGGCAGCCTTCTCTGCCACACTGAGACGTTGCATCTTATGATGGAGAGCATCCAGTGGAAACTTCCAGTTATTTGCCTTGACAGCCCAAGAATCAGACTTCAAAGCAGAGGCCTGCTGAGGCGGTTGCCAACCTCTGCTATTCATCATAGGGCATTTCCTCCAAAATGCAGGGATTGATGAATCAGACAGGCCCGTGTGAATTTATTCTGGAGAGCAGCAGCTCTGTGGTCTTGGGGGCGTGCAGGGGACTCAGAGGCTCGTTTTGCTCCCCCACGAATCCACTGATACCCACAGACATGACGTGCACCAAAAAAGAGCTGGGTAGTAACAGCTCTAGTATATATCTCTTATTTTAGGGACCCAGAAAAACATAAATGAAGCCACTTTTCCTTACCTCCTATTCAATTTTAATGTCTACTCCCCCTGGGAAAGTGAGGGACCAGCAAACTGAGATGCTGCTTGGGGTCACGGAGTCACCACGCTGCACATGTCCGGTGGGCGCTGCTCGAACTGTCTGTAGTTGTGCATGGCTCAGCCTGCCGGTTGCAGACTTGGATATTTGGAGCACGTCTGGAGCACGGTGGGGAGCACAGGCTCCTACGTAACCAGCTCGGCGGCCTTGACATTCCTTACCCTTCCCAGCCTGTTCCTCGTCTTTAATTGGGCTTCACGACCTTTAATGTCCTTTTAACATCCCTTATCGCAAACGGTGTGATTTGCGGGTAAGGAAAGTTAGCCGTAACTGACATTCTCAGGGCAGCCAAGTGGTATTTGAGGAGCCTGGATTATGAATGCAGACTCCAGGGGTGGTCACATCAGCCCTCCAGCCTACAGCAGGATTTGTTCATCAACAAACGATGTTAGAAATAAGCGCTCTTGGTCAGGGCAGTGAAGGTATGTCATTGTCTAGAAGAGTGAAGGACTCAGCCACTCCTGCATTGATAAGATGTAAGAATTTGACCCGATCAGTAATTGACCAGTAACTGATCAGGTGCTACAGAGCTGCCCCAATGCCCACTTCATTAGTCCTCTGGCTCTGCACGCGGAGTAAGCCAGTCCCCCCAGAGAGCTGGAAGACCAAAAGTGGCAATGCCTGTCCCCCTGGGCATGCAGTGGCTCACAGCTACCCTTGGAACATTATCTCAGCTCATTAAAAGGTGGCCCCCTTCACATGGGTGGAGTCCCCTTTATTGTTTTCCAGCACACCCCCCTTCACTTTGTTCCAGAAATTGCTTCAGTCTTGCTGCGCTGGTTCAGTGGCAAACAAATCACAAGATTATGGGTCTTGTGCAATAGTCATTTCCATCTTAATGTGAGAGCCATCCGTTTTTGCAGCATCGGGTCATTGGAGACTGCTATACGAGGAGTGTTTCATACGCTAGAAATAAGAAAATGGAAAGTTACGTGTATTAGAGCTGCTTGTGTAAACAAATAAATCAAACAAGGAATCATGTTATTAGATGACCAATTAAATGAAAGGACCACCCAGGCATTGTTAGTACGGCAATTAATTGTAGGGTTCCACTCATCTTCATACACTTTGTGGGCCTATTAATATAATGGATTGATTCTCAACGATTGGGTCTAAAAACATGTGTAATCAGACTGTGCGAGGCAAAGGATCATTATTTTCATGGCTTTGTGAAATGTATATTTTTCCCAACCGATTCTGGAACAGGCTTTTCAAAGGTTAGGAGAAGGGAGCTCATATCCTTTTACATAACACCAACTGAAATTGGAAGTTTAAAGAAAATCTCATTATCAAGAGAATAATTGGGGGAAACTAACACCCCCAGTCTTCCTTTGATTTGGAAAATGCTTGAATAGAGTTTTCTGAATAGAAAGTTGAAGGATTCTTTTCCTTTAGTCTTGTAGATTTTCTTAGGGTATCTGAAATCCCAACAACTGTGGTGTAGACAAACCACAAATTGCCATTTTGAGGTTTGGGGGCTTTGGGTTTGATCAAGCTTTCTTGGTCCCCTCTTAAAGACACTTCTCACAATTGTGAAAAGGGAATAAGTTCCCCTTCACCCCAAAGTGACTAAGAATATGAGTGGGTCGGATCCAAATGTACAAAAATCCTAAAGATACGCAAGGGAAAAATTTAGCCTTTTTTTAATGAACTTCAAAAATACCAGTGTTTCCCTTCTTGCCTGGGAACATAAAAAAGAGTGTTCTAGGATAAATTAAAGGAGGCCCTATTTTAAACAACTTGTCTTTATGCAGCAAGAGGTAGTATGGGCTAAAAATTCAACCAGCTTCAGGAAGAGTTCAGATAAACCCCTTGGAATCCTATCTATGACAAGGGATTGAGGGGGATCTAAGGATGCTCAGAGGATATCCCTTACCCTTTGGCGCCCAATGCAGCCTTCCTGGACAGCCATGCTATTCAGAGTGCCCCCCGCTCCGTTCTCCCAGGGAGTAGCCCTCTTATATTGCTCAATGTCTGTCTACCTCCCACACTCAGGAACCGTGTCTTAATGGGTATTGAGTCCATTAGCAAAGGGTCTGATACAATAAATATCGGACCAAACTGATCATTGGTATCAGATGTTTTCCCCCACGAAATGCCCTGAGCTATTGCTTATGATCTCATTATTTATTTTCCAGGTTGTCCCTATAAAGAAACTCAGGCTGTTCTTCAGGGACAGGGCAGCTCTACCCTGCATTCGCGTAGCTGGGCCCATGGTGCCATTGACTTTACTAACACGCTGCCTTTATGAAGTGGGGGAGGGGCTGAGCAAGGTGGGAAGGGAGGTGGTCAAAAATTGGTGTTAGAGAATGTTCTTTCTTCTTCCCCACGTGCAACACTCCAGCCTCCCTAAACGGCCTGTAGAGCATTGTGGTTTTCCTTGCAAGCTCTGAAGACAGATTGCCTGAGTTAGAATCCTAGCTCGACCACGTAATGACCTTGGGCAAATTACTTAAGGTCATGGTGCCCGTGATGCTGGATCAGTAAAGAAGGGTAATTATTGTGTCCACTTTACCGCGTTGTAAGAATTCAATGAGATGATCCGTATGCCAGTGTTTAGTGTATTACCTGACCCATATCAAGAGTTTAATAAGTGCGTACCTGTCAGTAGAGGCTAGGGCTGCAGAACGTAAAGGATAAGATCTCCGTGCTTAAGAAAAAACAGTTTTATTGTTCACTCATGCTGCATGCCCGCACAGGTGGACAGGGATCTCACTTCATTGAAGCCACTCAGAAAACCAAGCTAAAGAAGCATCCCCCTGTTTGTTATGTCACATCCGAGGGAAGGAAAGAGAAAGTGGCAAGACATACCGGCTCTTAAATCTTCCGCCAGAAACGACCCGTGAGGCTTTTGCTCATATTTCATTGCACGTTATCACACGGCCCCGCTTAGGTCCACGGAGACACGGGAATGTGAGCCTGCCATGTGCCTAAAAGTTGGGGGAACCAGAACTACTTGGTTTCTTTAACCACCACCAGGGGCGGGCCGATATCATTATGATATAGAGGCTCGTATGCAATTGACTTGCACATTTTCACAAGCAAGAATGTAAAATGTCAATGACGTAAAACAGATAGGTTCTTACACCTGAACTGGACTATCAGTCCTCTCCCCTCATCTGGCATAAATGGCAGCCAAGCACATTCTCTCTCCCTCCTACAGTTTTCCCAACTACACTATTCTCACATAATTGTCAGTAGCCCATCATTTTTGAACAGTCTTAATGCCGCCTTTCATTCTGGTTGCGTGATAGATGGGGAGAACAGCTTCCAGGGAGAAAATGGAAACCAACTTCTTTTTTTTTTTTTTTTTTCTTTCTCTTCCAGAGCTTAAGAAATAATGCCATAGTGCCTAAGAAAAATCCCCCCTGGGTCCTCAGTCCTGTCAACCAGTTTAATGTGTGGGCCTTATTTTTTTTTAATTCTTTATGGGTTGGGGGTGGGGGTGAGAGGTGCTAGGAGCAGAGAAGAGCCCTCCCCAGGTCTAAGTGATTTCCTAAATTTTTTCCCATGATTTTCGTAACAAATAACTAAAACACACAAGGAAGCTGGTAACTTCTCATTTGATCTTTCCTGTAGAAAGAACTAAAAGGAAAGCCTGCCTGCGAGACTTCAGAGGCCACTAAACTGCTTTCTATTGATTTTATACTAAGATACTTTATCACTCTTGTTGCTTTAAAAAGAAATGCGATCTGTGTCGAGGTCTAAATAGACTTTCCTAGAAAAATCAGGCCCCGCACCCCTACATGAACAGATGTGGAGGCTATTTATCAGCTTTGGCAAATCAACTTTGGGGAATTTTTTTTTTTTTTCAAGAAGCATCTTTCCTACTACAGCAGCCTACTTCCTGAAAGGGTTCTAGCTGGAGCCTTACTTCCTGATATGAAACCCTTCCTTGGATCTGGACTTTCCCTTTAAAACCACAGTCCTCTTCCTGAGCACCTGGGGAATGTGGGGCTCTGAGATGTCGGGGACTTGCTGACGCTTACTGAGTGAGCCAGGGACAGTCACCCGGCTCAAACCCACTCTGAGTCCCAGACAGAGAATCGCAGAATCGGCAGAGACTTTCAACCCCAAGTGACTTTTCCTGCACCAGCTCTTCCCAATGGAAAGAGTATAATGATGCATTTTTTTCCCCTTACCTTCTTTTTTTTTAATGTTTACACGAACCGTGAGATCATGACCTGAGCCGAAGTCGGTCACTCAACCAGCTGAGCCACCCACACGCCCCTTCCTTAACCTTCTCGATGCAAGTTACCTTTGGCTATTTCCTGTTCCTATTTGGCATACCGTATTCTCCTGTTTTAAGAAATTCAATAAATAGAAATACTGCCCTACCAAACTAGTAAATTGCAGAGGTCTTTCATGTAAAAAATGGTTCTATATAAGGAAAGACCTGAGTTCTAGTCTCGACATTGCCATTAACTGGTCACGGATCTGTGAAAATCTCACTTTGTCATTCCCGGCCTGAGTGTAGGCATCTATTAGAACAAGGGTTGGAGTAGACCATCTTTACAAAACCTTCAAAGTGAAGGTCGTTTGTGAATTAATTACATGAATCAAAACAAGTTTCCCTAAGGTTTTGAATTTTAAGTTTTTACATTTATTTTTAAAGATTTCATTTTTTTAATGTTTATTTATTTTTGAGAGAGAGAGAGAGAGAGAGCGCACGAGCAGGGGAGGGGCAGAGACAGAGGGAGACACAGAATTCAAAGCAGGCTCCAGGCTCCGAGCTATCAGCACAGAGCCCGACACAGGGCTTGGACCCACGAACCGTGAGCTCGTGACCTGAGCCAAAGTCGGACGCTTAACCGACTGAGCTACCCAAGTGCCCCTAAATATTTCACATTTTTAAAAAGGGGGGAGGGAATAAAGAATACTACGGTTAGCATCCATGAAACCACTGCTCAAATTAAGATCTAAATCACAAGGGACACATTTGAAGCTACCCTCTACAGCCCTCACCAACCTGGGCCAGCCATCTCCTTCTTTCCACCCACGGTAGAAGTAGCCCCTACCTTATCATTTTCAGCTTTTCTCGATCATCTCACCACATAGCATTGTGTCCCTCAACAATATATGATTCTGTTCTGCGTATCTTGAATATATAAGCAGACCTGTACTGCCTTTTTCCTCCTTTGACACTCTATTCTAGAACACATCCTTGTGGGCACGTCGACTGTGGGTCCTTCATCCGCGCTATTGTAGACAATTTCACAGGATGAATATCCCAAGTTTACTTATATTCTTTTGTTGGTAGAAACTAGACTGTTTCTTACTTTTCACTGTTAAGAGAAGGCTGCTGGGGAAAGCCTTTCATTATCGACAGTATACATGTTAAGAGTTTTCCAAGGCATCACGATAGAGTGGAATTTGTAAAGTGTTAAGATATTAGCTCCTTCTATCTTTATGCTGTTGGCTTTTCCCACCCATGAACCTGCTCAGTCTCTCCACTTAAGACTCATTTTGTGTCTTTGAATAGTTTTAGAATTTTGTCCATAACTGGCTTGCATACATCTTATTTAATTCATTCCTAGATACTTTGGTGTTTCTGTTGCTATCACAAACGGTGGCCTGTCTATAGGAATGCAATTAATTTTTGTGTATCAGTCTTGTAAGAGCATACACGCTGCTCTCACTTATTAATTCTAATAATTTTTCGGTGGAGTCTTTGAAGTTGTCCTATGTAGATAATCATATTATCATGTCATTTGAGCTTCTGTCTTTCGGATCTTTACACCTAGTGTGCGATAACACGCTTCTGATCCAGTGCCCGTTCCCCCTTTCCCCCTTCTTTCTTGTGAGCAAAATCCAAAATATTCCCTCAGCCCTGTGCCCTGCTAAAAATACTCAGCCCATGAGTCTCCTTGCAGCTGGGAGAGGGGCGGTGCATGAGAAACAGTTCTGGCCGGTGGAATGTCCCTGTTTATGTCCCTGGAGAGGAAGTAAATTAAAGATCAAGCTTTGGAAGGAGGCTTCTGCCCACCCCCCGCCCCCCTTACACAAACCTGTGGTGCAGACATAGGGTGGCACCAGCCAGAGACTGTTTTGTATTCCTTTCTCATCTGGAGGTTTCCTGGACCACATGGGTAATGTAAATTTGAACCCCAAACCTACGAGTGGGCAAACTGTTGTCAGGAATTCTCCGGGCAATGTTTTTGTATCTGGCGCAGAACAGACCGTGCACTTGCCGTATCCTGTTGGCACAGGTAAACTTTTCCCGCCGTGACCCATGAGCCTTCAAGAATCCCAGGTGAGCAGTGGCCTCAGCTCCACCTTCCTGCCTTGGGCAGGTCTAAGACCCATCTCCCATCTCCACTGAAAACCAAGCCTCCTGGGTGCATAACTGGATTGCCAACACCCCCGACAGCCGTGGCCTCAGTCCTGGCTTACCACTCTGGTTTTCAGCTTCTTCTGTATGTTTGGTCCTCGGAAATTTCCCTTACTTTCTCGCAAAGTCAACGAAGCACCTGAGAAGGGATTTGTTCTCTTTGGTCCAAAATTTCTGGATGTTTTGTTGCAGGAGAGTCTTCAGATTAGAAATGGAAGTCCCTTCTGCTATTTATTTAGTTCACGGCTCAATTTATGAAATCCTTCCTGTGCCACCTGTTATGGAGCACACCCATCGCATGGCGTGAGCTTCTCTCCTTCAACACGTGCTTTCTCTTTAGCACCTAACCGTGCCAGGCACTGTCTAGGATCCAGGGATCCAGAAGTGAAAAAGACAAACCAGTCCTCTACCCTCGTGGAACTCGTCTCTAGTGGGAAGTCATACAATAAACAAGGAAAACAAAAAAAAAAAAGGTTTTCAGAGAGAGAGAAATGCTGGGGGTGTGGGGGGTGGGGAATGAAAACCGGATAATGCCAAAGCGAATGGAACAGGACACATTAGGGAAGGTATTCAAGACATTTGACCTGAGGCCAAGAGATCCAGAAGCCAGCTCGGTAAAGATCTGGGTATAAAGGTTCCAGGTAGATAGACCAGAAAATGCAAATACCCTGAGACTGGGAAGACTACTGGCATGTTTCTATAAGTCTGCAGCAGAATGGATATATTTCTGGGGTGTTTTCTTTTTTCTATCTTGTTTCTTCCCAGTGTGCCAGAGTCAACGGTGGGTACAACTTATTCTTTCTGCTTGAAGGGATGTCTAATTTAGACTAGGGAAAAAAAAATTTTTTTAATAATAAGTTCATTAGCAGCCGCCAAAACATGAACAGCCTGACTTCCCTTCCTCTCATTTTATTATTTTTTTTATGATAGCAAATAAGAAAAGAGAATGACATCTTTAGGGTATCTGGTTACCGAAACCCACAGACAGGGTGTTACCCAGGGGAGAGCACAGCACAGGCAATGGGACTGTAAACCAGGTCAGTCTTTGCTGTGAAGTCTTCGGTCCCGACTCCATGATGACAGTGGGAGGAAGAGAAGGCTGTGGCTTGTCGGTGTTGAGCCCTGTGGCCTTGTTGAGCCTTGTCCCTGTGGCCAGGTCTGGATGAATGGGGTTAAACTAGAGAGGACTTGGCAGAGGACGTGGTGTTTGAGCCGAGTCGTGACGGCGGGTGAATGTTCAGAAGATGGGCGAGGCAGAGAGCATCCCCGGGGACAGCTTGGGCGAAGAAGCAAGAAAGGAGGTGGCTGATGTGGCACACCAGGACTTCCCAACATTTTGGTTAACGCCCTTGGCCCCACGGATTACAAGCTCCAGAGACACCGGGGCTGCCCCCGTCCGTGTCTCTGGCTTCCAGACTCCAATGTCCTCCTCCTACCGTAATGGGATCTGCTCCCGCCATTCTTCTCTCCCTTGACAACCAGCTTCTGACCCACCCCCTAGGTGGTCCATTTCTCCTGTTAGGGGATCATGAGAATGTCTTCCTCGTGGGGACTTCGCTGTTGGCGTGAAATGAGCCCATTACCATAAGGTGCTTGTCACACACTGATTTCTACATAAACCTCAGCCAACATTCCTATCATTGTATGTCCTGGGTGTGTAAAGTGTTTGCTGGGGAGAGGTCCGTGTGCAGGCTGAGGAGATTGGGGTGGCGCCTCACCCTGATGGGGCAAGGGGCCAGTCCTGTCCCAGCTGTAGCTTGCACCCTCCCTCAGCTTCCATTCCTGCTCAGCCAGACACAACCCCCAGGATCAGACTGAAATTCTGCAGCCAGGCAGACCCCCGGCCCAAAGGGATGGTCACCCCTTCCCATGCCTGGTTCTCTTGAAGCCTCCTGTCCCCAGCTCTCCTCCAGCCAGGAGGCTCCCTGCACTGTCTCCAGCCATGCCTCCTCTCCTCCTCCAAACCCAGCACCCCCCCACCCCGCATCTTTATAAAGCATTCCTTCTCCCATTATTTCTGTTTTGTTCACACTTCTCTGCTCTCCAGAAATATTACTTTATCCAGCAAGTGTTCTGGTTGTAAATTGAAATGCAAATAGATAAACATAAATCTGAATGTCCATTTACATTAAATATATTACAAATATAAAAATATAAGGCCCCGTGGGTTTCAGCTCATCAGCCCTATTACTCTTCTGCCCCTTGGCAATCGACTTCGGACCTATCACCAAGCCAGTGCTCATCAAACCGCCTAAATTACAGTTGGGGGGGGGGGTCTCTGATCACAGCAAAGATGATTCCCCTTCTCTTCCTTACCACAAGGAACACTGACTGATGTGCCGTTCTCCTTGTAAAACTCTGCACTCTCTAGATTGGGGGGAATCAAATCAAACCCCTGTAGAGGATCTGGGGCATCTCTATTTATGCAGCTAGTCTTGGCACAAATCTAATATTCTGTAAAGATTCTAAGCTCTGTGCAATTTGTGCGTGCACGGCACCTTGTACAAAGGCACTCGATAAATATCTGTTGGCTGGTTGGCCACAAAGAACAAAGCACCCCTACAGCAAATGTGTAGTGTTATCTGCTCTGAGCGTTATTCCTTTTTAGGTCAAGGCCTTCGGTATGTTAATAGCAGGCTGGGTTGAGATTTTGGTGAGTCAGCTGGTGGCGGGGGGTTAAGTGGAGTCATTTTCAGGTTTGAGGCATCGGAGCCACCCCTCCTGGTCCTCAAGCTGCATCCAACCCCAGCCAAACAGCAAGGCCCTTCACTAGTGATGTTTAACCACAGGGCAGGTGATTACCGAAGGAGGGCAGTACAGGTATAATCCACCCAGGGATTAGGAAGAGAATTAATGGCTACCTGGAGTCCTTCTCATCCCTCCTTTGCCCCCGTGGGGTGAGAAAGCAGCATGACGCATGACACTATCGACCCTTCTCTGCTTATCGCCTTCAGAACATTAAAAAGGGCCTCTCCATGGGGCGCCTCGGTGGCCCAGTTGGTTAAGCGTCTGTCTGACTCTTGGCTTTGGCTCAGGTCATGATCTCCCGGTTCGTGGGTTCAAGCCCCGCGTACAGCTGTGCACTGATTGTGTAAAGCCTGCAGGAGATTCTCTCGCTCTCCCTCTCTTTCTGCCCCTCCCTTGCTTGTGTGTGCCCTCTCTCTCCTCTCTTTCTCAAAAGAAATAAGTAAACTTAAACAAATTTTTAAAAATTCAAAAAGGGCCTCTCCCTCCCTCTCTTTTTTTTCACTATTTTATTTTCTTCTTCCTTTCTTTTTCTCTTTCCTCACTCCTTCTTTCCTTCCTTCCTTCCTTCCTTCCTTCCTTCCTTCCTTCCTTCCTCCTCTCTCCCTTCCTCTCTCCCTTCCTTCCTCCCTCCCTTCCTCCCTTCCTTCCTTCCTTCCTTCCTTCCTTCCTTCCTCCCTTCCTCCCTCCCTCCCTCCTCTCTCCCTTCCTCCCTCCCTTCCTCCCTTCCTTCCTTCCTTCCTTCCTTCCTTCCTTCCTTCCTTCCTTCCTTTCCTCCTCTCTTTCTTAATGTCACATTTGTCTGAGTGCCCTTGACTGGGATTTGGTTCAAAGCTGACAACCTGAATAATTCTTTCGGTGCCCCTAAAATGCATGTAATTTATCCTTTGGAATATAAATAGTTCAGAATGCTTTCTGTTCAAGAGGCAGAACGAGGGTTCCTCCAAGCAGGTAGCCTCTCTCCCTTGGACACCATCATCTCACTTCCTATTATCATATCGCTTGGGAAGAGATTCAGGGCTGGCGAGCAGAGGCCACCCTGCAGGCCACAAGGCCCCGCACAGAGAGCCGGCCGGTCGCAAGGGCTGCGGCGCCATCTTGGGGCCCCAAATCCCAGCTTAGCCCTGCACACCGCTGCGTCCCCTTCCGGCAACTAGCCGCTTTGGTTCACAACTGCAGTGTGCCAACCTGAAGCGGCAACTTGGGGGTTGCCAGGGAAACCGCTCCCTGTGTTGTCTGGTGAAACTGTGGCAACTGGGTCTGGGAGAACCAAGGGTATGCTCAAGGGGGTTCCTTCCTCCCGTCGCAAAAGCTGGAGGAGAGCCCCAGGAATGCGTCCATGTGAGTCTGGGCTTGCTTCGGATTCAGATTCTGTGTCTCCCTCTCTCTCTGCCCCTCACCTGCTCATGCTCTGTCTCTCTCAAAAGTAAACATTAAAAAAATGAAATAATTATAGACACACACATACACACACACACACACATATATATATACACACACACGCACATATAATCTAATTTAATGCTCAGAAGGGGGTCACTAATTCACCCTGCACCACTCCAGGAGTCAAAATAAACCATCTGGGCTGGTGTGAGGCAATAAGGCTGGTGGGGCCAGGGGTAAGCAAGGACAAGCACGCCCCGTCAAAAGGGAAGCTCAGTTTCTGTCCTAGAAGACCGTGCCCATCAGAACCACAGATCCCATTATAGAGATGAGGAAACTGAGGCTCCAAGGCACATCTCTGGTTTTCCAAGAGAAGCCAGAAATACACATTTTCATATATAATCTTCTGATTCTTAAAGCTTGATAACTAATTCAAAACCATACTCAACTCCATGCCTGTGAAACTCCACAGGTCAGTGGCCCGGGGCCAGTTCTTGGTAACCAGTTTGTAATCTCGGCCTTGGAACTCTGTGAGGAAGAGGGCACAAGTTCCATTTTTCTGATGGGGGAACTCAGTCTCAAAGTGCTCATGTGACTAGCCCAGGACCACATGGCTAGTGAGGGTACTCATCGGGGCTCAGTAGGCAAGTTTATCTGCGCTGCATGGGTTGATGATCTGACGCCCCTCTCCTGGGCTTAGGGCCCCCAAATGCCACAGTGTTGTACCACTGCCCATCTGGAATGGTTGGCAACTCAAATCCGAACATGATCTCACAACCACTGGGCTAGACCAGTGACTTTCAACCCGGGCCAAACATTGGACTCACCCAGAGGAGCCTTTTAAAATGACCAACGCCTGGCCTCATCTCCAGAAATTCCGATTGGCGTTTTTTAAAAAGCTTCCCCATAGGGTTCTAATGTGCAACCAGGAGGGACAGCCAGTGAGCCATCCCCTTGCTTAAGTGCCGAACCTAAGTTTCTGGGAATAAGAAAATGCAGAACAGTATTGGAGCCGGACAGGTCTGGGTTTCAGTCCTGATGCTGCCCCTTCCCAGTTGAGGAAGCTTGGAGAAACCAGTGCCCCTCTCTGAGCCTCAGTGTGCTCATCTCTATGATGGGGACAATAATTGCTACGATACTGGGTTCCTGAGAAGAACAAAACATTACGGTGTGTCGATATGAAATGGTACCTGTGGCATTCAATGAAAGGCAGCCTCCAGCTCGTACACAACTCCAGCCCCAGCCACCACAGATAGAAAAGCAAAGAGCAGTGAACCTAGGCAGAGTTCCGGGGGCTTGAATCGTACCTCTGTATCACCCAGGCACATGCATCTAATGTCGGTTCACAGCTGAGCCCCAGGTGGCCCGGGGGCCCACACCTGGCTGAATTTAGTGCCTCTTGATGGGAGGAGTTTCCCCGAGGGGTGTTTCAAAAATGTCACTCTTCATTTCCCTCCCTTTCAAGCCAAAGGAAGAGGAATTGGTAGGATAAGCTGACCCACGTCCGTGGCCCCTTGGAAACTTTTAACAGGTGGTCCCCTCCACCAGCATCATCCTCGAAAGTCTTACAATAGGACCTGAAGGAGACAAAGACAATTCAGAGTGAAGCGTTTTAGAAATAGTAATCCGGTACTCGAGGTCTCTAGAAAGATCTGTGCAGTGGAGTCCACATTTTCATGAACCGGGAATCCCCTAAAATTAGATTAAAACTGCCATCTCCTGTCTAAATGGACTCATCTGGTAGGAACCCCTCCTGCTTCCTGAAGCCCTTTAAGCCTCAGCTATGATGACAGATCATTATTCGCAGTCCGTCATTCGTACATAAGCACGGAGTCACAAGCCAGCCCAGAACTGCACACACCAAAATGTTGTATCTTTGAATGCACCTAATGGGAAAGACCGCCTTCCTCTGCCCCCAATCCTGCTACAGTGAGAGTCGCTTAGCTCGTTTTAGGGGTTCTGTTTATTTCAAAGAGCAAGTTGTTAACAGCGATAGCTATAGTCGTGGAGGGTTTATCATCAAATACTCCAAGATTTCTGGGGTTGGGTCTCTGACCTGCTTGTCATCAATGACAAGTGAAGTTCCGCTGTCTTTACCCCAAGGATGGAAGTCCTCTTCCCAATTAGCAGTTGAACGGGGCGTAGAGCTCACACCGAAAAATCTGCACCTGCCCAAAGCTTCGTACAAGAAAAACTTGTGTAGCTCCCTTGTGGTGGCTTTATCTGCTGCCTGCAGCCTCGGGGGCAGGGGCACAGGGGACACGGTCTTTTGGCAACACCGATGTAGAACAGAGGCGAAAAAGATCATTTAGCAACCGCTGGTAACGGTGATTCGCCATGGATGCATTTTCCCAAAGAGCCAGAAATAAGAGATCTCCACCCTTTCTGCAGCGGTGGGTCCTCAGCATTTTGTTTAATTTGGTGAGCAATGCCTCCACTCCTAACAGTCTGTAGGAAGCAGCTTTAATTCAGGAATTACACTGAATCTACATTAAAGCTGTTTGGGCAATGGGAATGTTTTCTGACATCCCCGGAGGTCTAAATGTTGTGCAAGAAAGCTGGGATTGTTAAGTCTTCAGTGGAGAAAAAGAAAAAAAAAAAAAAGATTCGTAGACATTTGAGAGTCGTTTGCCTTATTTTAACAGAATTCTTTGAGTTCTTCCTGATGGCCAGCCCTAAGAATGTCCGAGGACTGTATCTATCTGGTTCACTCCTGAATCTGTAGGGTCAACACAAGTCAGGCACCCAGGAGACCCTCCATCAGTGTTTGCTGACTGTCTAAACAACTGACCTGAGCATTTGTACAGAACAGTGGTGTGGACATCGGGCTCGCCTCCTACTTCTGTAACCTACAGAGGTTGGAAAGTTGCTTTGAAATCGAGATTTAGGTTGCCTCTGAACGATACACGTGCAAAAAGTTACAGCGAAGAGCCAGTTGTGTGCGGGGCTTCCCATCTCCGTATGCAGTGATGTTATCAGTGGCTCGAAACCAGCCACGGGGTAGGAGTGACGCCACAGAGACTGGCAAATGCCACAGGTCACGGATTTTTTTGTGTATGTGGGAGGGAGGAAAGGCGGTTGTTAAACACGTAGAGCACATTAATACACATGTACATGAATATTGGAATTTTTATATGGGGGGGGCTCATAGAGGTATGGAACTGGACCTTTCTCCTTTTTTTTTTAATGTTTGTTTCTATTTTTGTTTTTAATTTCTTTTTGGGAGGGAGGGGCAGAGAGAATCCCAAGCAGGCTCCATGCACCAGCACAGAGCCCGATGCAGGGCTTGATCTCACAAACCATGAGATCATGACCTGAGCCAAATTCAAGAGTCAGATACTTAACCTACTGAGCCACCCAGGCGCTCCCTGGAACTAAATCTTTTAAACATCAAGCCAATCAAATGTCCTCTTTTTCTCTTTTCGCACGTACCTATGAAAGACCAAAAAATGTTTTTGCCAGGACATTTTCCTCAATGTATACTTGCTTTTGCCCCAAATGATATTAGCTCCCTGTCAAATAAGTAACTGTGCCTGGAAGAAATCCTGTCTGTACCTTCCTCCAATAATGGCCATGGAAACAGGTGACTTCAGCCCCTTTGCTCCTCTCTTGAGTGTCCCCATCTCTAAGAAGAGACAATGAGATCAAATGAGCTCCCATGGCCCATTTGTCTCTGACGTTCTGATTCCTGGTTCTACTAATAGGTGGTTCTTCATTCCCAGTCCTAACTATTCCCAAGGACCCTTGTGTGGCTGATCTAACTTGTCTTAAAAGAACAGTTTGTCACCAATTCATAAAGCAATAAATGGCACGTCATTTTATGCCCAAGAGTGGCAGGCAGGGATAGGAACTTCTTAGGACTGCATCAGTCTATAAATAATCCAGCTAGCAAAATAAAGCTATAAGTGAAATAGCACCAGAAAAAAAAAAAAAAAAAAGGAATCTGTCCTAAGACCAACAAAGGCAGAAATACCATGAGCAAATAGTGAAGTTGAAATTTTAGCAGACCGCAGGAAGGAGAATATGAAAAGAAATCAATGTGAATCTTAAATTAGCCCCAACACCTGCTACACCTCTCCTTTTTCAACTAGAACAATGTGGGAGATACCTGCATTAGCCCCAACCTTTATGCATTCATTAAATGAAGCTATTTGAAAAGGTTTTTTGTGTACCCCAACTATCTAAGTGGGGACCAGTTAGAGGGAAAAATTTTGAAGTCACTGGACCAAAGATCAAAAACTCAAACATCTTTGGGTGCCAGAGACATGATATATAAATGAGTGAAATAGTCCAGGCATCAGAGAAGTTTGGCATGGGCACATGTTTCCATATTAAGTATTCTTATAATAATTAATAAACATTTATGTAAATATATAAAAATAAATATAAAAGTCTTTAGCTTCACAAAGAAATGTGGTCTCTGCTATTTTTCTTGACAGATATGAGCCTCTTGGTCTATATTTTGTCTATGTTTCCTACTCTTCAGAAGACAAGAAAATAAGGGAAGGATGCTCGGCTGGCTCAGTCAGTTAAGTGTCCAATTCTTAATTTCGGCTCAGGTCATGATCCCAGGGTCGTGGGATCAAGCCCCACATCAGGGTCCACACTGAGTGTGGCCCCTGCCTGAGATTCTCTCTATCTCTGTCTCTCTGTCTCTGTCTCTCTGCCCCTCCCCGGCTCATGCTTGCTCACTCTCTCAGAGAGAAAGAGAGAAAGAAAGAAAAAGAAAGAAAGAAAGAAAGAAAGAAAGAAAGAAAGAAAGAAAGAAAGAAGGGAGGGAGGGAGGGAGGAAGGAAGGAAGGAAGGAAAAGAGAAAAGAAAAGAGAAAAAAGAAAAAAAGGAAATCTCTCTACCATACTTTAAGGAGGACAGCATGGCGATGCCTGACATGTGACAGGTGGCCTTGGTGAGGACCATAGGGAAGAAGGGAGCTTTCTTACCTAGAGGAGACAGCCATTATTCAGGGCCAGCCAACTGTGGCCATGAGGGGATGGGCCCAATGTTGTCTGTGGCCAGAACTCCCAGGTTTTCAAAGCATCCTGAGAGCCAAATAAAGCCCAGTCTATAGGGTGCAGTGGCCCTTTCTCCTACCCAAACTACCAGTTTTCAACTTCTTCCCTAGACTGTGATTTCCATGAAGATGAGAAGTGACCTCATATGTCTTATTAATGGTTGTATTCCCAGTCCCTTCTAGAGAGCCTGGCTTTCAATAAACAGTTGGTGATTGGTTGACTCCAGAGTAGGAAACCAGCAGGTGCATTAATAATAGAACTTGACCTTCATAAATGCCCTCCACTGGAGGAGCCCAAACAGATTTGCAGATTTGACTTGTGCTGACGGCAGAACCACCAAACCCTGACGCCCAGGAGAAGAGTCTCCCCAGACCCCAAGGCCACTCTTGTGATAACACACTTTTTTTGTGTGTCAACATAAAACTGTGCTCACCTCCTCCTAGGTAGCCTGGAGGTGGGTGATGACCTTCCTCTCACTAGTTCTACTATGCAACAGTGTAGCTCTTCACTTTGAATTGGGGGACTTGTCACCAATTGTTTTCAGTACCGATTTCACAATAGGGGAGGTGCCGTTTTATCAGGTGTTACACCAGGCAGCAACAAGAACCACCTTCCAAGAACCACCTTCTGCAAAATTCAGAAGGTAGATAGACCAGCTGAGCCTCAAGTGCCGTGTTGGCTTCAGGAGCCACCCATCCTCCCAAGAGGCAGGTACACAGATTCCTTGCTTTGAGTACTTTTCTCGTCTGCCCCTAAGGAGTCAACAAGGATTAATGTTTGTTCAGAGATCCTAGGATGAGCTGTCCCTTGTGATAAATACCAATTGGGAATACTGGGCTTCATGCGGTATCTCATTCTCTTCAAACATGGAGCCGTGCTAGTTCTTTTCAAAATCAAATTTCTGGGTCAGATATTTGGTTGAAAGTCTTGGAAGCTCCATCTTCGGCATAAAAAGGTATCAAGTTCACACAGCAGTGCGTGGACCTGTGAGCGTGTCCATCCAGGAAGTGGCATCCTCTGCCCCATGCCGGAACGTGGGCTTCTTGACAAGCTCTGATCCGTAGTACTCTGTGTCCCAGCATCTAGCCCAGCATCCAGTTCAAAGCAAGCTGTCCTGGTTAAGGATCTTTTTGTTGCACGAAAGAGAAATCCACTCAGACCAGCTCAAGATGAAAGGAGGGCTTATAAAAGGGATCCAAAGTCTCCTGGGGAGTAGAGATTCGAGACTCTCTTTCTTCTTTCTTCTTTCTTCACATTCCTCATCTTTCCTCTTGTCCACCCACCTCCTTTCTGCCTCCTCTCCCTTCTCATTCTGCCCATGGCCCAGAATGGTTGTTCTAGTTCCAAGGAGATGTGAGCCAAGGACACATGATCTTTGAGCTCAGGCATCGGTTATTAACTGGAACTCCTTTTTGTATCTCTTGGTTCAAAAGGAATCTGATTGGTCCAAACCTGTCCCTTGGGTTTTATGTTCTAATCAGCTGAACTGGGCCTAAGGGTAACGGGGATACAGGATGGGTAGATCCTTCTGGGGCCGGAAGTAGAAAAGGGAAATAGATCTATTATGGAGGTAGTTGATGGTAAATACATATTGAATGAATCAGCTCACCAACTGTAGAGCCTTTCCTCCAAAAAAATAGAGGAAAAGAAATAACCAGTTTGAGACAAGTTGATTACCTCTCCATCCCTGAAAAGGCTCCATCCCTGACCGTCCATCCTTCAGGACAGCCTAGTGCCACCCTCTGAGTAGGTGACGTCAGAGCCTCTGGGAGGCCTGCCCACAAGTGCCACAGAAACCCTCTGAGCTGAAGCTGCTCCATCTTTAAAATGAGACCAGAATTATCTGCCTCACTTGGTAGTTGTGGAGATTGAAACAGACCCATAGCAGAAGACGCTATAAATCGTCAAGGCCAGTGTCCGATGCCCAAGGCCAGACCTTCCGATCCATTGCCAGTGAGTGGTCAGAAGCACATTTTTATAAAGTTCAGTCCTTACTGTTTGGAAGGGAAACACACACACACACACACACACACACACACACACACACACACCGGCCCCCCGGAAATCACACTGGTCAGCCACAGGATCAAAACACCTAAAATCAAGTTCGAGTTCTGCTTGAAACTCCTCATGTGACCTCAACAAAGCCACTCACCCCCTCCAGGCCTCTGTTTCCTCCCGGGCGATATAGGAAATTGGAAGAGAACCCAATCCAAGAGCCATGTTGAGTCAGGGTTTCATTTTACTTGCTGTGCAGGCAAATTAGGAAAATAAGTCAACATAGAGAACTGGGCGGGGCTGGTTTTTCTCAGTTCAAAGGACACTGCGTGCGTTATCCTGAGGCTATGTCCTACCCTCTCCCACTCAACGGCCTTTCTTCAGTGATGGGAAAGGTGGTACTCTGTTCTTAAACTCCTGTTGTCCTATCTTTTGAAATTAGGAGCGGGCAACCCCGTGTCCCTCCCCACTGCTCACTTATTCTTACTGGTCTGTGAAATCCCAAGTGTGACGATTGGTGGCAACGCTGACATCCGTGGTCCTTTTTAAGCTCTGACAGGCTCTGATTCCAAGGGAGGCACGAGAACGCACGGCCTTGGGAGCCAAACAGCCCGGGTTCCAAGTGTGACCCCACCACCCAGAACTGTGCGACCTTGGTTGGGCGAGTTACTTAACGTGGCCTCTCGGTCTCTGATCCGGAAAAAAATGGGGATAATAATAGTACCTACCTGACAAGGCTGTTGTGATGATTAAACATGTTCAAGGACATAAAGTGCTGTGGGCAGTGCCTGGCACAAAGTGCTCCTTAAGTGACAGTGAAAACCGTAAGGGGAAGCAGGAGAAGTGGGGAGAGAAGGAAGGAGGAAGAGGGAGGAGGAGAGAAAGCCCTTCTCTGGGCCCTTTCGGCAGCGGCAACTGAGAGAGGGTGTCTGGTGGGTTCCATCCAGCACCATCCACTGGGGAAAACCCTTCAACCGAGTTGCCCATACAATGGTGGCCAGCCCATGGAGTGGCTGCCCACGGTCACATGTCCCTCGCTGGACCAATCAGCTGCGGTGGGGGGGGGGAGGGGCAAATCTTGAGCCGTGTCACATCTCCCAAAGGAGTGGCAGGGTGCCACTCTGGGTGGGGGTTACCGGTGATTTGCAGGCAATGTCGCAGCTAATCTGAGATGGCCAAGAGAGGCGTTTGAAGACGACCGGGGAGGACGCGGGAGGCCCAGGACTGGGAATAAAATAAAAGAAATAATGATTGGGAGGCTTGTTTCACAGCATGGTTTGATTGGCTGCTGCGAGGTCAGGTGCTCACACCTGGGCCTATCAGCTGTGTGAGGCGGGGCTGGTCACACGACCGGAAACAGCGACTGAGGGTGGGAAACCCCTGCTTCCACCCAGCCAGAGCTACAGGCCATCCGGACAACCTGGGACGGGACCGTTACGCTTGCCCCGTTTCGAAAGCTCTAGAAAGTCCCTGAAATCCCTCCTTTGTTTAAAAAAAAAAAAAAGGGAAAGGCTTTGAAAAACTTAGGAGCCCGGAGATTGATTCCCCCATCAGAGGCACAGAATTACTTACCAGATAAGTGGTAACGTCTTCATCTTTTATTAGGTGAGCATCCCCCCCACCCCTCCTTCAGGGATGTGGGACTGCCATTCTGTTGGATTCCACATAAATTGAAATCTTCCAGCTAATTTGGAGCTAGCCATGCTACCAACTTCTAATTTGGAAAAGGGTGACTCGGTTGGAAGCAATTGCCTGGGAGTCAAAGCGTCTGAGACCAAATCCAAACAATAAGGGAAGTCGGGGGGAACCCATGTGGAATCTTTGGAGTGAGGAAAACATCTGTTGGTTTTGATTTTCTGGGTAATTGACACTAGCTCTAAAGTTGTAGACATTTTGTAACGTGACTCACCTGGATAAATTGAACTATACGGACCTCAGCAAACTTCAAGATCAGCTCCAAAAGGCTTGTCATCTCCTCAAGGTAGTAATGGTTCTGAGGACTTCTGTGGTGGAGTCTCATTGATGTTCTAAGCCGATCCTGAAATCCTCTGATTCCCTGGGCGAGTTTCCTTCCGGCGGATTTTCGGCATCTGAAATAGCTGATGTTCAGTAAAATGTGTTTCTCTCCAGTCTCATGAGTGCCGGAACGACGCACGGGTAGGTTCAACCTAGTTCTGCTGATGTTTATTGAGCACCTACTAAGTGTAAGGAACACCCTGCGTTTATTTCCTGATCCCTCGCAGTAAATGTTTATCCGTGAAAGAGCTTAAATTCTTCCCACATGTCCATATGGCAGTGCTTTCCAGAGATTCCCGTGGAAAGCAGGAGACGGCCAGTTGAATGGTCGGCAAGCCAAATACTCGATCGCATAGCACTCCGGAGTGTGTTTGGTTAAGACAACTCATCTCGGAGGGGATTTGTGGAAGGCGGTGTCGTGGATCATTTAAGAGCCTTACAAGTGGCGCTGTGACATGTTTGCTAAGTGGCAGGGTACAGGAGGGCCAGGATGAGCTATCAGATCGCACAAAAGCATACCAGGGGTGCCTGAGTGGCTCAGTCGGTTAAGCATCTGACTTCGGCTCAGGTCATGATCTCACGGTTCATCAGTTCGAGCCCCGCGTCGGGCTCTGTGCTGACAGCTCAGAGCCTGGAGCCCGCTTTGGATTCTGTGTCTCCCTCTCTCTCTCTCTGTCCTTCCCCCGCTCTTGCTCTCTCTCTCTCTCTCTCTCTCTCTCTCTCAAAAATAAATGTTATTAAAAAATTATTTTAATAACCCCCTCTGGGAAGCCTTTCTATCTGTTCCCTCACCCATTCAACAGTTTAAAGCCCTTTCCTCTGACCCTTCACAGGGCCATGACTGCAAAATTATAATTAAAACATCCTTTGTCAGGCAGAATTCCAAGGGCCCTGAGAGCCCCACCCTTGGAGATCCCTTTCCCTTGAGTGCAGGCAGGGCTTGTGGAGATGATGGGATTCGTGTGAACAGGTTACATCATATAGCAAAGATAAAGGGATTTTTCACATGTCACATTAATCAGTTGTTGACTGGGAGTTCATTAAAAGGGAGATTGCTGTGGGTGGGCCTGGCCTAATCAGGTGAGCCCTTTTAAAAAAAAAGGGTCCAGTCCGTATTTGAAGAAAGCAAGAGAGATTCCCTTGCTGGCTTTGAGGAAGCAAATGCCTATGACATGAATGCTTATGGATAGGGCCATGTGGCAGTATCCAGAGGAAGTCCTACAACCATAAGGAGTTGAATTCTTCCAACAACCACATGTGCCTGGAAGAGGACCCCCAGCTCCAGATAAGAACACGCACACGGTCCAGTGGCGTTTTTTATTTCTGCCCTGTGATATACCCTGAGCAGATGACTCGGCTCAGCTGTATCCGCATTTCTGACCTATAGAAACGAAGAGGTAGGGGACGCCTGGCTGGCTCAGTCGGGTAAGCATCTGACTCTTGATTTCAGCTCAGGTTACGATCTCACGGTTTGTGACCTGGAGCCCCACAGCGGGTTCCGTGCTGACAGCGCGGGACCTGCTTAAGATTCTCTTTCTCTCTCTCTCTCTCTGAAAATAAATAAATAACCTTAAAAACAAATTATGAGGCAGTAAGTGGCTGTTGTTTTAAGCTGCTGAGTTTGTTCTGGCAATAGAAAACTCAGGTACACCTTAAATGTCTCCCCCCCGTGCGACTCTGGCCAGTTCGGCCATGAACATTTATGGCAGCCTTGCTGCGGGTCTTGGATTTCTCTTAGCCCTGGGGAAACTGAGGCAGTAAGAAGCCACTGTATCCAAGCACTTCACGTTTGGCCACGGCATACAGAGGTCACTTAATAATGCATGTTGGCTGAACGAAGGAGCAGCAAAACAGTCCACAGAAAATCTACACTCGTGTGCCAGATAGACTTCTGACAGCTGCCCGATTTTGTTTTCCCTAAAGCTATCCCCTTTACAGTTGTGCGGTTTTATTTTATTTTTTTCCTAATTCTCCTGACTATATTCAGGTTCAGTGCACTAGTCTTGTGTAACAATAATTGTCGTTCCATATTGTGGGGCGGGGGGGGTGGGCAGGGGAGGTGCTTCGAAAGTGTGTTGGTTATTACAGAATAATTTCAGAAGTCCTGCGGTACAAAAAGTTATAGACGACAAGTTACCAAACTTAACCACAAAACCACCAGCACCCCCTTTTTAAAATAGTAATATCCACCATTCATTACCCAGTTTGGGAAATTTACTGTCTGAAATCACAAGTCAGTGACACCTCGGGATGTCCCCATCAGTCAGAAGGGTGCAGTCAGCCCCCGTAACTGCAGCCAGAGGGTTGGGACCAGTTTGGAGCTGAATCCCCCAATGAGGTTTCTGATTAAACCCAGAATGCCTGGCTCAGGCACCCCCGTCTTCAGAGTCAGGCTGACACCCCTAGGTTTTGTTAAATGTGTTTCTTCAGTCCTCTGCTTTGGTTTTGTTTGTTTGTTTTTTTAACAGCTATATTGGGGTATAATTTGCGTACCATAAAATTCACCCATTTAAAAAAATTTTTTTTAATGTTTATTTATTTTTGAGAGAGAGAGAGAGAGGGAGACAGAGAGAGAGTGAGCGGGGTTGGAGCAGAGAGAGAGGGAGCCACAGAATCTGAAGCAGGCTCTGGGCTCTGAGCTGTCAGCATAGAGCCCAACGTGGGGCTCGAACCCATGAACTGCCAGATCATGACCTGAGCCAAAGTCAGATGTTTAACCAACTTAGCCACCCGGGCGCCCCCAAATTCACCCTTTTTAAGATGTACGATTCAATTACGTTTGGTATACTTACGGAGTTGTGCAGTCCTCACTCTCTGATTTCAGAACACTGTCACCACCCTAAAAAGAAACTTCATAACCGTTTATTTCCCGTTTCCACACCCCGCCCCGAGCCCCGGGCAACTACCGATCTCCTTTCTGTCTGTCTGATTTTACCTATTCTGGACGTTTCGTACAAGCGGAATAGCGCCATAGGGATTCTTTCGTGCCTGGCTTCTTTCGCGGAGCATAACGTTTTTGGAGTCATTCATGCTGTAGCACGTATCAGTATTTTATTTCTTTTTATTGCCAAATACTAACCCATCGTGTGGACATACCACATCGTGTTTGTCTCTTCATCAGTCGATGGGTATTTGGATTGTTTCCACCTTCCGGCTATTATGAATAATGCCACTGAGAACACTGATGTGCAAGGGTTTCTGTGCACATAGGTTTTCATTCCCCCGCCCCCCGGGCATATATACCTAGTAGTGGAATTGCCGGGTCATAGGCTAGTTCTGTGTTTCACATCTTGAGAAATCGCCAAACTGGTTTCCGAAGGGGCTGTAACATCTCCTATTCCAGCCAGCATTGGAGGAAGGTCCCAGCGTTTCGGCAATACCTCCGTGTGACGTGACCAGCTAGCTGTCCTGGATTTCACATCACCTGCTTTTACTCCTGACCTCTGAACCTTTGCCCACTTCCCCGGATTCCTCAGCCCCAGCCTCTCCGTGTCCTCTCTAAGCTTGGAACTTCAACTGCTACCCAACTTCTAATGTCCAAACTGGTTTTCTATGCTCCGACCGCGACGAAATGAAGCCCTTCACCCCAACCCTAGCGCTGCCCACGGCCTGTGCATGACAAAAATCCTTCGCCTGGGTTTTTTTTCACTTGAACTCGTTTTGAAAAACAAAACCAAATATAACCTTGCGAAACATACACAGAATTTGAAACTAAGAACGGTGAGCACGATCAATTTTTCGGAATGCTTTTGCCGTTTTGTTAAACTATTGTTGAGGAGTAACATCAGGCCTGGGGCTAAAAGGCTCCATATAATGCTGCCTTTGTACCATAATTATACCAAAGAAAAAGAAAGAGACTAGTTATTATTGTCCATAATCGTTCACCTTTTTCACGTATTGAATCCCTGTCGTCCGTTCCCCGACTTCTCTCTGCAAAAATTGCCAAGTATCCTTGCCCTCCTGGTTTTGCTTTGGCGCAGTTCAGTAAAGTGGGCTCTTTGGAGGTGGGGGGGGTTGGGGTTAGTCTGTCTTGGGAGAAAGCGGGTTTGAATGCCCCGCGCGAGGTCAGTGGCTCCGTGCACCTGTGCGATGTGACCCCTGCCAGTCTTTCTGCAGATGATCAGTTAGAGGCAAAGGAAAGCAGCGTGAGAGCAGGGACCCCCCCCCCCCTCTCCAATAAAGGCAGCCAGCATTTTTGCGTTCGTTTGTACTGCTTGAATTGGGAACGCTATGGGCTGTGAAACGTCCAGGCCAGGGCGACCAGCAGTACCTCCCCTCCACCAGGATCCCACGGAGATTTACCCTTAATCAAATGATCCGTCCCTCCAACTGGGCTGGTAGCCGGAGGTAAGCAATGGGGAAGGCAGAGACTGGGGAGGCGGGTCCTGCATTCATGCGGCTGCAGAGAGCAAGCTGGCAGTAAATTCAATGGAAGTACTCCGTCTGGAATTGAATCAAAAGCCTCCCCTCAACCCTCACTTCTGTGCAGAGGGCCTGGAGGGGCGTGATTCCGATTTCCTGTAGACCTCTGGGGAGGCCCAGGGGTGAGGAGAGGGGGGTAATAGCCGCCCCCCCCCTGCCCCTGGTGCTGTGAGAAGGCTGCCCCCTGCAGCTTCGGGAAAGGTACCTCTTACATCATCCCCACTGCCTCCCTGTGACCAGCCCTTATGAGGCAAGCCAAGTCATTTTTATCATGGAGTGGGTGGGTGGGACACTTCTGAATGACTCAGTAGGTAACACTTTACATTCGGACGTGGTATTACAGGTTATTTCAATGATGGCCAATGGAACGTTTGAGGCTTCGTATTCCTTGATGTGTCGTACAAAGGCTGTGCATTCAGGTGGCCAGCCGTCAGACTTGGGGGCTTCTGGAAGCTCTGGCACCAGATCAGAACCCAGGGGACAAGGAGAAAGGGCCACACAGTCTCATGCTCCGGGAGCCTTCCCGGGTGAACAGGGTCCCGGGCTTCAAAAGCTTTCTTTTTCTTCCAGTCTCCCAGGAGGAGATCCTCTGTAATGCCTCCCTGTCCCCAGATCTCCGAGGGGTTGCATGACTTTGGGCTCTGAGCTCAGGCCTGGGAAGCAGGGACATAAAGGCTTCCTACGCACTTCACCTTCTGGCCTCCTGTGCCCTGTGCCGGCAGCTCTGTCACAGTGAGCCTGTTCCCGGGGCTTTCTGTAAGTACAGTAACGAAGCCACCGCCCAAGACCCGGTGGAGGATGCAGAAAAGCCTTTAAGAAGTCGGTGTGTGAACTTTATTTGTGCCGTGGTCCTTGGTCCAGCTGCGTGCTCCTGCTCCAGAAAGAGCAACAGGGAAATTTTGGAGACGCCAAAGGTGACAGGCTCAAGAAAAAAGAATCCCTACTTAGACTCGTGATTCGTTTATGTAAGTATTTACACTTACTGGATGAGGCATTGGTGTGAGCATTAAGTGAGTGCTTACAGTATACCTGGCACTCTCTGGGCATTGTTGAGTCAAGACGCGGGAGAAATAGAGAAAGTGTTCCCTGCCATCCAGAAAGCCAATGCTCTACCTGTAGAAACCCTTCAGAAGCAGTGATGTAGCCGACCAGAAAATGTAACAGACGACTCCGGTGCTCATCAGCTCTGATGGATGGGGGAGAGGGTAGAAGTCCTATTTCATGCATGAGAAGAAATATGCTTCTGATTCATTAAGTTCCTCTCTCCTCGGGGTCAGTAAACCCACTTCTCCTAAACAGCATAGAGCCTCCCACGCTCTCCCTTTAAGCCCCCATGTGTATTTAGGGAAATTTAGCTGAACAATTTGGAATAATGCGTCGTGCACTCATCAAAAAAGAAATTAAGTAGCTTTGTAAAAAGCCAAGCACATTTTCAGGAACCTACTTGAGGCTTTCCCATAAACCTGTTTTCTGCAAAGTGGAA
This sequence comes from Panthera pardus, assembly GCF_024362965.1. NCBI lineage: Eukaryota > Metazoa > Chordata > Mammalia > Carnivora > Felidae > Panthera > Panthera pardus. The sequence continues at coordinate 96,215,799 of NW_026526666.1, read as the reverse complement.
GCATCGGAAATAATACTTAAACCCAAACGAAATGAATACAGGTAAGAACTCAAAGCAAGGCAAGTTCAAGCATATTATAAACCTGGCAAATGGCATCCTCACATTCCGTGTGTAATGATGGTTTCTTTTTTAAACTTGAGTTGGCCAGGGTGTTTTCGCCCTAAGATTGCCCCTTTTGAGGGTAGGGAAAGAAGGAGAAAGTCAGGGGCACCTGGGTGGCTCAGTCGGTTAAGCGTCCGACTCTTGGTTTCGTTCGGCTCAGGTCATGATCTCACAGTTTTGTGAATTCGAGCCCCACATTGGGCTCTGCGCTGACAGTGTGGAGCCTGCTTGGGATTCTCTCTCTCTCTCTGCCCCTCCCCCACTCATGCTGTCTCTCTCGCAAATAAATAAATAAACTTAAAAAAAAAAAAAAAAACACAGAAGGAGAAATTCAGGGACCTGAAAGGATTACTTGAAACAGGAAACATCTTAATTAAGAGAAATATCTTCATTAAGATACATACATTATCACTGCCAAAGGTGGCTCAGAGCTCTGATTCCATTGATCTCAGCCCTGCATTCCTGTTCATCTAGGTGATTTTCCTTTAAAAATGTATGTTGTTATTCCAAGCAAGCAGTGATTTCAGGACCTACAGTTTCCAATGAATAATTTTAGGTGTGCACCTCAAAAACCCCAAAGAGACTCCGAAAGTCTACAAGGTGTGCATCTCAAACATTCTTAAGAGACTCTGGGAAGTTTCCTATTTGTGTGAAGCCTGAACAGGCTGGGAGCAAGTCACAAACTAGCTGGGTAATTCCTCTAGCCTGAGTCTCCTCCTTTATAGCACCAGAAAGCTGCATTTCATCGTGTCTCCCAGAACTTTGTTAACAGCCATGAAGCAGAGAGTTCTTTCTTATAGATCCAGACAAGTTACCAATGTCCCCATGGAGCTTTGTCTTCATTCATTCGACTGTTGTTCATTGAGCACCTGATGCTTACACAGTGAGGCTGCAAAGGTTGGGGAGGACTTATTCCTGCCCTTGCGAGCTTCTAGCCTAGTAGAGGAAACCAGAAGTTACAGGATAACAGAGGAGGTTCTATGATGGAAAGGCTTCAGGAATGCCCCGAGATGATAGGGCAGGAGCTTTTTCTGTTCAACCAAGACTTCAGAAGGG